>NC_034438.1:6899335-7101537 GCF_002078875.1 Numida meleagris | reverse complement strand
AAGAAGAAGAAGAAGAAGAAGAAAAAGAGAAAGAGAAAGAGAAAGAAAAAGAAAAAAAGAAAAAGAAAAAGAAAAAGAAAAAGAAAAAGAAAAAGAAAAAGAAAAAGAAAAAAAGAAAAAGAAAAAGAAAAAGAAAAAGAAAAAGAAAAAGAAAAAGAAAAAGAAAAAGAAAAAGAAAAAGAAAAAAAGAAAAAGAAAAAGGAAACTGACTGGGGTTGGTTGCTGCAATCTCCAGAAACACTCTGTTTCTTTCCTACCAAGGAAAATGTCCCTGTATTGGCTCAGGTAGTTTTGCCTCAGTAAACACCAAAAATCACTGCACATAATGATACACTTGTCGGCAGGTCTGCACCCTGTTCTCAGGTACTGCATTTCTACCCCCTTGGCAGGGCTCATATCTTTCCTCCCAGCCTATTTCTAAAAAGTCATTGCATACAACTGAAATTTCACCTTGTGTTTGGGTGTCACAAGAATATTGTTGGCAGTTCTCATCCTGAAGTCATGCATGCTGGCTAGAGAAAATTCATTCTCAGGCTTTTTATTATTATTATTATTTGATTTTTTTTTTCTGAGTTGAAACATGCTTTCTGGCTAGAGCCATTATGCTCAGCTGATGAGATGGTGCTGAACTAAGCCCCTGAACTGAGCACTGGCTTCAACTCCACACCTTGTCCACAGTGGCTGCTTCTTGGTTGGACGTGAATCGTCCTCAATGGCCTGGCCCCAAAACTCAGCAGCTGGATGAGCTGGAAGTGTCAGCCTAAGTTTCCTGGGGTTTGGGTGAAAGGAATAGACCAGTTCCCCCAAGGGCAGATGCAAGATTTGATTCTACAGTCATTTTTCAAGCCAAAAGGCAGAAAACTGTCTTTCTGAAGATGGCTCAGGGCAGACATTTTGTCACTTATATCTCTGGACACTCAAGGAAAAGCAGTGTGAACAGTACAGATCTAGGCTGTGCCTAAGGAAGCAAAACAGCCTGTAGCATCCCTCTTACCCCCGGGGGCATTTTTGGCTATAGACACCAGTCACAGGATCAGAGGTGAGCACACCATGGTCAGTGCATGTATATGCCTATGACCATAGACACCACCCCACCTATGCCAGCTCAAGGCAACCCTCAAGCTGAGGACTGGCTCTTGGACATAAGCTGGACTAGGAAAAACATTTTCCCTTACAGCTGGAGCAAGAAAGACCAGGTTGGTCTGCCATTGGCTTTGGAGCAGGTACTACCATCCCTCTGCCCATCCTCCACACACTCCTTCAGACAGCAGGGATGTGACATGCACGCACACGCATGCACACACGTATGTACAGATGAAGGACTAGAACTTGCTGAGGCTAAAAGAACAAAACAAAACAGAAAACATGCTTTCAAATGAAAGTCAAACATGGTCATCCTGTCTGCCTAAATTTCGTCTGTATTTCAAGCACCAAATGATGCTGTCTTTCTAAAGTATGGGTCTGTAGCACCTCCTTAACCAGTAGAGAGGAAGAGATCCTTTGGACATTTCTAGGGAGACATCCTGCCCGCACAGGTGATTTACCTGAGCTTGGGCAAGGTTTCTAGTAAGCAGTAATGTTTTTACGTCAATTAACAAAGGAAATAGACTATCAAGTGCCCAGTCCTCTTTTTTGAGTCCTAAACTCAGGCAGACTTTCCTTCTGGAGAACTACGTAGGCACTTTCTTGGTTGACAAGGCAGAGGGGCCAGATACCTATCTGATGAGGACTGCTTCATCAGAGGCCTGGAACTGAGAGGCAAGTTAGGCATCAGTGTTAGACAGGCTGGCCACCAGCCAAAGTCATCTGTTAAAGGAAAGCAATTCACTTTGCTGGGAATTATAAACTTTGGGTATTGCTGAAGTAAATTTGTGAATAAAAGTGTTAACGTTATGAAGACAAGTATATACAGCCTCGTGCAGAAGTGGTGCCATGGAAACGAAGAGAAAGCATACTTCCGACCACCTGGGGTCTGCACACAAGGACAAATTAGGGAAAATATCTTTGCTTCAAGTGACACCGACCAAGAACTTGCTGTGCTGAGCAAACCATAGCCAAATGCACCTGGCAAATGCCAATATTCCTCCAAAACAGTTTCTTGTTTGAAGCCTCTAAGTGGAGCTGGAGACCATCTTCTTTGAACACTGAATGGAGATAATGGCTTAAAGCCCTAATTAGGCTTCAAGTCACAATATCTCCATCTGAGAAAAGGACTCCAGGTGGGTTTAGTGGAGAGAAACAGAAGTTGCAGCCCACAAGTTCACACATCCTAAAGGACCCTTTCTGATCAGACTGTGAACCATGGCTAAAAGGGGTCTATGTCTGTCTTGATTATAATGAAGACCCTGAGTGCATAGCTTTGATGGAGATAGCCACATTCTAAGTCTCTAACATAAAGGGAAGCCTTCCTAAAGATCACCAATGTCCCTCACGTCCCAATCTAATTTTTCAGCTATGCATACATATTTCTGCTCCACAAGGCTGCCGCATTGCTGAAACCTGACAGCCATATACCTGAGGCTCTGGAGATAGGCTAGGCTGCATTGCCAAGACTGCTGGATCATTTCTTGAAGTGTCTTTTGCTGATGCAAACTGCTTCGGTGACAATGGGAGTTGGATTACTACTCCTGCTACTGAATATTTTGGTGAGAGCTAGTGGAGGACAGACCTTTCCCAAAGATGCTAAGAATGTGCAGATGATCTTTAAAAGTACGCAGCTCATGCACTCTGTTTCATTCACCACACAGTCTAGGGAATGCTAGGCCTGTGGAGGACCCTGCACATACCTCTCTGCCTGCAGTCAGGGTATAAATGTATCTGCTCATCTTGCAAGCACAGCCAATGGCAGGTGCAACATCGCTCTGTGTTTTCTCAGGACCACAGAATTGGCCCAGCACTGCCTCTACTGTAGTGCACTGCCAGGTTGATGCTCTCCTCCTTCCACTCCATGAATATATTGCCTTCTATTCCACATTTTTCCTACAGCGTCCCTCCCTCTACTCCTGTCTAGCCAATTCTCCATGGATCATCTTCTCCATCCCTTTTTCTATGCTTGCTTGGAGGCAAGAAACCTCTCCCTGAAGGAACTCAAAAGCCCTCACTTCTTCCAGCACCAAAGTGACAACCTCTTAACCTAGGTCCCTTTTCATGACTGAACATTGCTCACCCCGTATGTAGGTTTCTTTATGCAATATCCATTAGCATCTGTTTGCACACTCATCCAAAATGGGAATCCAGATTCTGTCCTTCTCTCTGTTGGAGCCTGTGCCCTAGAACACCTCTAGGCAGTGGCAATATTTTTCCTGCGGGTGACAGATCTTTACAGCTATTGCCTCTGAGGCTGATCAATATTATTTAAATTCCAACCTGTGTTTTTCTCCCTTGCCTTTCTTCTTGTTTCTATAGCAATTTCTCTCTCTGTTTTATACCTCTGCACCAGCTTTCTCCCAGCACTGGATGGATCTGCCTTCCCTCTGTCTCAGTCCTCCTCCTCACCACCCTCTTCCACACCTGCCCCTGCACGAACCCTGTCTGGTGCAGGTAGAAGAAGGACATAGGGCATTCCAAAATGAGCTCCATCCCTGCAACAACCACTGCTAATAAGGCTGTCATGGGGAGTCCAAGATCAGAAGCTCAAATGTCTTAGAGCAAGGAGGGCACTACGGTCAAGGGGATTTTGCATCCATGCTGGGATTAAATGAAGCCTGATCATTTATACTAAAGATCAGTGCATTTACCTGGGCTCTTGGGGTGCTATTTTTAGGAAGAAAAAAAAAAAGAAAAAAAAAAAGAATGTTTTTGTCAGATGCTTCAGCCCTAACATCTGAAGGTTAAAAAGGAGACAGATAGCATATATGAATCTATATATACATGAATATGCACACATACATATCATACATATGTATACGTACAGAGGTACTATATATACATATATATCAAGAGAGACAATTACACATATACAGACACAGAAACTAATGCGATCTAACAGGGAGATGGGAGTCCAGCATTTCAAATGCTAATGTTTTCTGTTGTTTTTTATTTAAGATGCTTGATGTTCCTGCCTCATTTTTCCCATTTATAAATTAAAGGTGACGATAAAAATTAGCTTTTAAATCGTAATGTCCTTCTTTCAAATAACTGCATGACTTACTTGCTGTGCAGTGTTGTTACTAGGATTGTTCTCATTTAACCATGTTACATTCAGAGCTGGTTGAAAAATGACCATTATTTTCCAGGGGAAAATTGTCATTATTTTGGCTTTCTTTCCTGTAAATATTGTAGTTAATAAACAAAGCAAAACTGAGGTGGGGGAGGTGGCTGGAGGATGAGATTAATTTTTGTTTTTTTTTTTTAATCAATCTGAAAAAGAGTCCATTTTTAACAGAAATTTAGTGTTTTGAAGGCCAGCATTTTTAATCAAGACAGTTTTCTTTCCCCCCCCCCCCCTTTTTTTTTTTTTTTTTTTTGTGCTGTTGGCATTTCTTTTTTAATCTTCTAGAATGAAAATTTGCTGTGGAAACATTCAGTTTGGTCAAAATGTCACTTTTTGGTCACCCCGTCCTCCCCCAGCCAGTTTGATGAAAAAATGTCAAGCAGCAATAGCTGTGTCACCTCTGATTTATCTATTTTTCTAGAGCCATTAGTCTCAAGCAGCAGATGAAAAAGCACCGCATCGGAGCAGCGGCTCCTGGAGAAGCCAGCCCGGTCGGTCAGAAAATGTCACTGGTTCCCTGTGTGGTGTTTCCTTTTCTCTTCTTGTCCCCAAGTGGTGGCAGGACAGGTGGGCACCATGTGACGGGGATCACAGGGGGACACCCCGAAGGAAATGTGGAGGGATGGAGAGCAGAAGTAGAGTGGGATGCAGGGCGTTCTGATCTGCCCTGCACTGAGGTTGTGGTAGGGAGCTGTGGGTAAGGACTGAATGGAGCCCTGGCCATCCTCCTCAGCAAGGTCCGGAATTTATTTGCTCAAGCAAACATAGCCATACATCCTGTCCCTCTCTCAGCTGTGCTTTACCAGCTTTGCAGACAAAGGTCAGTGCAATAAACTCAGGCCGTTTCGGGAAGCAGGGCGGTAGTGATGGTAAAGGTCAAATGTATGTTATGTGGTTACTTTTCCAGCAAAGCCTGTAGCCTCTTCCACTTCTGCTGGCCAGCTCAGCAGGGCCTGTGCCCTGAGGAGCACGTGTCCTGCCTTGTACAAGGCAATCACTCCTGCTTTTGCTGCTGGAGAACATTAGGTGGGAGAGGAAATTAAGCTGTGTGGAAGCTACCTTTCTGCACATAATGAAAGGTTCTTTATTACAAGGGGGCCTCAAGGAGTTTGCTATCTCCTGAGCATTGTACCAATAGTTTAATTAAAAAAATGTACATGGTTGAGAACCAAGTCTAATTGGGAAGCTGTGAGCGAGCCTCTGTTCCCTGTCTTCACTAGTTCTGTTTTGTTTTTGTTTTTTTTTTCTTTTGTAGATTGACAAAAATTTATCAAAATGCTGATGAACTGGATGCTTCACTCTTCCATTTTTGTCACCGAGGGTCAGATAGAGACACAACGCCCATCTTCCTTTCCTTTATTCCCACCAGATGATGCATCCTCCAGGGATGATCTGAAGGCAACCAGGGGAGGTTGTGGCTGGGAGATGAGGAGACTCCATCTCTCCTCTGACTTGAAGTCTCTGTCAGGAGTCCCTATCTTGGGATCTGCCAGTCCAGCCACAGCTGGGGTTGTGGGCTCATCCTGTGGCCCGTGGACACACAAGTCTGCCTTGAGGGCAGCAAATACTGCACTCAGAGGCAGCCCCAGCCTCGCTGAGCAGGACTTGGACACTGCAGCATGTCCCATGCTTCCTTGTGATATACGAGACCACTCTGTGGGGGTGAAACTTTACCCATGTCCTGCCAAGCCTGTTCAGCACCTCTCCTAGACTCCATACACCTCTGAATTAGAATGCAGCCAAGAACACATACTCCCAGCTTGCAACACTCAATTACTCCTTCTGATATTTTATTTTTTTTGCCTGCAGCTTCAAATTACCTTCAAGGTGCACAGTGCAATTAGCTAAAAATATTTCCTGCTTCGTTTTAATTGCACTAAAACTCTAATGCACCTCCAGCGAGGAGCAGTAAGGTGGAAATTGGTGCCCCAAATATTTCAAATTGATTAAAGCCCAGGATGACTCAATAAGCTTACATAGTTCTATTAATTATTAAATGTTATTAATTTTTTTTGTTAAAAAAACCCTTCCTGAAGCCACATTCTATAAGATGTTTCTGAAACAGGCTACTTTCACTAAGGAAATGATAACTCTTTCTGAATTTGAGAAAGATAGAAAAAGAATTCCTCCATGTAGCTGGAGTAGTTTCCATCTGAAGAATTCACAACTCTTGGCAGATTTTATTATCTCTGAATTTGATTCTGAAAACACTCATGTACATGACTGATGCATGTGACTTATGTATGTGACTCACTTCACTGCTACAGCTGAGGTATTTACATGGTTCTTATTTAGACCTGGATCACATTTTTGTTCAAAGCTTTTCTTGGTTGAAAATGCAGGTGATCAGTCAAACTATGACTGCTTAAAAATAAACAAAAATTTTGTCTGAGAATTAAAAATAAAGAAAAAATTATTTGAAGGCACTGAGAAGCAGTGAGCTGACTTCTTCATTCTTTTGGTAGCTGGCTCATAAGATTACTTCAGTGTACTTTGAAAAATTATTGAAAATAAACTCCAAATTCCACTTACATTCAGTGAAGAGTTTGATTAGTCTCAGACCTTTGGGTTTCTGGTTCACTGTCACCTCAGACAGCCCATGCCTGCAGCTATGCTGGCTGGTAGTGCTATCATCCTCAATCTCAGAGAGCTGAACTTGGGCCTGGACCCCTTTAGCTCTGCCTCTGAGCTTTTATGGGATTGCTCCATTCAACTCATTCTATTCAAAATGAACCTGTGTGTCTCACATGGCTGAAACAGCAGGTCTTTGCTGGTCTAGCTGACTTTAAACACATCAGGAGGCCATTGCATGAGCCATTCAGCTGTCAGGAGCAAGGTGTTACGGGAGGCACTGAGCAGCCAGAGCTGGAAAGCCCTCCAGCTTATCTTGCTGCAGCTGGAGGCTGAACCATAAACTGTAGTGAGGTGCCAATGCTCCAGACTTGCACCTAAGCCTGGTAATTTCATTCCCAAATGTTAATATTATTGAACTTATTGTTTTGGGATGTAGAAAAATACTACAGTCATCTGAGGTCCTGAAATTTTGTTGCAGGGCCTCAAAAGACCTACAGAAGGATTAATACTTGCTTTTTATTTCTAGGACTATAGTCTATGTATCTTATCTATCTATTATCTATCTATCTATTTATTTATTTTGCATTTTTAGTGCCAGTGTGAAAAATTCTGAAAGGTGACCACAAATGGACTTTGGAAGTGTTTTCACTGGCCAATGCCAGTGTGATGTCTGAGTGTGCTGCAAATAGTTCTCAGCTATTGAATGCACTTTCCATGTTGCATAGCAATTGGGGTTTGTGTGCCATATGGATGTATTTAGGAGGAACGAAGCTGAGACCCAATAGTTCATTTCACACGATCCACCCATGATATGTCAGATGAGCAAGATTTCTGCACTGCAATGAATTTAACAGATCATCACTGATCTCATACAAGTGATAGGCATGTGTTAACCTACCCTTTGTGTCTCCCAGTGCCTAAAGGCTAATGATTGCCATAAGGTGGGGTTGAGAGAGATGATGAGCATCTCATCCACATCCATGGTTGTGAAAAAAAGTTTGCTAATAATGGTGGAGTCTACAGCAAACGTAAGAAAAAAGTTCCCATCTGTGCAACCCTCTCTCCTTCTCCTGTACTCTCCTGGGCAGGAACAATCTCTGACCAGCTCAGGGACCACTCATGTCAGCAACTAATTCTTACACAATTTCAAGGGAAAATGAAGGTGCTCAGCCTGCTGCCAAGGGGCACATTGAGAAGATGAGTGTCTGAAAGAAACCCAGCCCCTTGTTGGTGTGCAAGTCCATTTGCTTGCTTGCTCTGAAGCAAGAGTCCAAGAAGGCAGGTATTGGCTCCTCCTTCCCCATGGGAATACAGGAGACAGATTAAAGAGAAGGGGAAAAAAATCATTTCACAGCTAGTCTGCCCTGAACAAGAAAAGGTTCCTGACACCAACAAACTAATCAACGCTGAAAGCTTATGAGGTCAAGGTTTCCCTTCTCCTCCATTATTCTTTTGATTTTTTCTGACTGGCTGGGACTTGAGCGCTGCCCTGGCAAGTCTATAAATATAAAAACCTTTCTTGCCTTCCTCTGGAGCACACTGAAGACCATTTGAATACCTGTGGGGAGAAGTTAAAACTAATGCAACTGAATGCAACTCACAAAAAACAGCTTGCCCAGCCAATCTTCAAGCGCTGACCATAAATTGCTGTGAGTCAGGCCCAAGAAGCTTTCCATGCTCAACAGGAAATGGGAAAGACAGTTCTCCCTCCTAAGAGCAGACCCTCTGGATTCAGTGTTCATGGGAAGGCTTATGGCCAGGAATGTTAATGCCAGGGAACACACCAAGTTTTCAGTGGGGTCTGAGCTGTGCCTTAAGGAGGGAGCCCAGGACCATCAGGGTTGAGCTCTGCACATGTGGGCTGCTGTTTCTTCGGTCCTGTACATCCTTCCCTGTGCTCCCTGAAGTACTGCTAAGCCTGTCTGGATGGCCAGCCTGTTCACAGCTGGTAGAAGTTTCCCTGACCCAACAATCAGGAAGATCTCAATGTTTGTAGAGTCATTTTCACTGGCACCTCTACAATGTAAAACACTCCTGAAGCCAAAGGAGCATGTAGAAATCACTTTTGCATGGAGAGATGACAGTCTAGAAATATCCACACGCACAGGCTGGTTCTGAGGATCCCTGTCTTAGGCCCTTTACATGCTCTCTGCACTGCAGAACAGGGATCTTTACTCAGCAGTCTTTTAGAGGCCAAGGAAAAACTGCCTCCCTCCATCTTTCCTGTCCTTGGGCCCTCTGTTGGGCTCTGCACTACTTCAGTGAGTACACTTGCTCTGCGAGAGGCTCTGTTTGGTGGAAAATGGGAAAAGAAAAATGTCCTATTCCCTACCGAGGTCTGACAAACAGGAATCATAGCTGCAGCATAAGCTTCTCTGATGGATTCAGCCTCAGTGAAATGAAATTAAGATTTCAGCAAACAAGCCCCAATTCCGTGGTACCAGTAGAACAAATGACATCTGATAATTGCTAACTCCTTTTGCTTATTCTTTGCTCTGTTCACCCCATCAGTCTCTCCAGATTATATTTTCAACTGAGTTTAATGAACGCCATTTATTAAACTAACACCGGGGTTCTGGTCTGGCCTCAGACAGATGTGCCTGCTAATATGAATCATTTTGTTCAATTGGATTATTCTGATAAAGAGCGGATCCCCACCACTCTGCGGAGCACAAACAAATGGGGAACAGCTCGCCTCCAGTTGTGACCAGCCGCTCCTGTTCATTAGGAGGCAGCTCCAGGCTCTGCAGGCAGCTTGGCAGGGTGGTGTCCCTACCGATCCCGTCAGCTGGTGCTTCTGCTTCACTCCACATCCCCATCACATACAGAGAGAGCCCAGATCTCAGCACAGCCCTGAGCCTGGATTGTCAAGATGTGAGTATCACCATCACCTTTCCTTTCACCAGCTGCATGGGCAAGAGGATTCACCTTCTCCTTTGTCACAGTGAATGGCCCTGATCTGAATATACATTAAAATCCCTGAAATGCATATTCTTTCCTGCCTAGCGTGCCATGCCTGACCTCTTTTACATTGACACCCGAGAAAATGTAGACTACTTATTTGCTATTGATCCCTCTTTACTCTGATCTTCTCCAATTTTTTGGGCAAAGGGACAGGGATGATATGCTTTTAAAGGCTTAAGGTACTTTATGAGTCAGAGAAAAGGGATAAAATCCGTCTGAAATCTCTCTCTCTGAGGTTTCCTCAGCCTATGGTTTGGGATTTTAGTGTTGAAAATGTTGGGTCAATCTCTGTAATACGTTGTGTTCAGGCACCAGACATCCATCTATCTGTCTATCTCAATACAAATCCTACCTTCTGTGAACCATAAAACTCCTCACTGAGTGACATTACCACTTCTCACATCGACAGAACATACTGAGCACACATATCTTGGGGAAAAATTACAGAGGCAATGTGAAAGATCAAAAGAGAAAAGCTAAAGATTTCTCTGTTACCTGACTGTAAGTAGCTAAATCCCACAACAGGCCTTTAATTGGCAGAAATCATTACTGTTCCATTAAATCCTGTTTTTTTCTCCAGGTGTAGAGAAGGCTCAACTCTTCCAAAGCTAACTTTGATCCTCAGCACAACTCATTCAAGAGTGTTTCTGAAGGAAGAAATTTTTATTTCAATCCTGAGTAACACCTAGGAGTTACTTTCAGGAATCACTGTTGAGGGCCAGAAACCTGACTGTCAGAAAGCAGGGATGCACTGACAGAGAAAAGACACCAAAGCCAGCCTTGGTGCTAATCCATGTGCCATTACTAACAGTCCTGGAGCATGCTTCTCGACAAAGCCATCTGCTGAGATTTGCATTCCTATGTTCAAGTTTCAGTTTAGGAACACATTTTCTTTAGTTCAGTATTCCATTACTTCTGATCATGATCACTGGACCTTTCTCTAAATTGTGTTAGATTGGTCTTCATGGGGAACAGGAAAAAGACTTATATGAATTCCTGATGGGATTTTGTTGAATATGGTCTGTAGCAAATAATGCTCTTATAAGTTCAGTGGAAGACAGAAAACCCTCAGCTTCAATCCCCTGCTCTTCTGAATTCACCAAATCTCTTAAGGATCGATCTCAGTTTCCTAGAGTGGTATTTGGGCTGTCCGCCTGCCCAGCTTCCCATTGCAGCACCCTGTCTACCATGGTGGAGCAATGTGTATCATGCAAGTAGAATGGACAGGGGAAAATAAGAGAATGGAAGGCACTCACTTGTTATATGCCAAAAGAGATGGGGTGTCACGTCTGTTAATGAGTGGGGATATTTCTTCAAGAGGGGAGAAAAAAGGCTAATCATATTCAGCAAAGACAAATCTGCAGCTGACTGCACAGCCCATGGGTTTCATGATGGTCATGCTGTGCTCAGAAACTGGTCCAATAGCTTCCCATTCCTTAGAAATCAAGGCAAGAAAAACCTTTTTCTTTTTGAACAGTCTGCTTTTTAGGGAAGACATTGTATTACAGTACTCTTATCATGACAATCAACGTCCACAGCTCACCCAAATCAAACAAAAGATTTTTGTTGGCTTCAAGAACTGGGCTTCACATAGATGCAAGTCTCAAATGCAGTCATGCCCTTGCTATGAGGATTTTAAAAAAGGTTTGAAAACAGCTTATTTCCCGGACTTGAAGTGCAAGTTGCTTTTCAATTCAAGGAGGAAAAGCTGTTCCAGCTCTGTTTCATTGCTGGGACAAAGCATGAGGCAGCTGGGAAGCACAGTCATGCTGAATAAGCCATCACTTGTCTCAGCATGGGATGGGTGCTCCAGACAGACCAGCTGCTGGATCTGTCCTACACAGGAAAAACAGGGCATCTGAAGAAGTGGGGAGGAGAATATCTCTAAAACAACAGGAGAAATAATAATAGGGGAAATAGGTTTTCTAAACAGAATTACTTGGAACCGTAGCTTTCATGGGATGGCAAGAGAATTTCTCTTGTTTATAAGTCATTGTAGTGAAAAGGTGTTTTTCAAATAAGCCACAGGGATGTGTTTGGAGGTAGGCATTTTCATTCCTTAGTCTCTGCTCTAAGAAGACTAGAGCGGACAGAATAGGGACGTTGTATCTCCCTCTAGAATTGCAAATGATTTAAATATCTCTGCAATATCTCTGCAAGGAGATGGTTTACAGCTAAATAAGTAATAGCGGACCTGAATCCTTGGCTGCAATACATCAGTGTCACTCCATGGAGTTCAGAGGAGCAGGTGATTGATGCTGCCTGAGAACTTCACCTGATCACAGTGGATAGAACCTTTCTGGAAGGAGTATTGAGTTTTCATTCAGTGCACTTCTTGGTTGGGAAATGACTTGACTGCTGTTCTTGTTTTCCCCTCCAGCTCAGCCTTCTACTCAGTCTTTCAGAAAGGTTGGATGAAGCTCAGCTTAGTGGAAAAATGACCAATTTGAAATAAAAGCTGTCTTTTCTCTAACTGCAGTCACAAGACAGGTCAAAAGACACCTGAGAAACAGTGTTTGCACTGCAAACCTTCAATTCTCTGCTACAGCTGAGTCAAACACTTCAGAGACCAGAGTTTTGATATTCACTTGTATCTGGCCAAAGTTACCGCACCTATGAATTATTCAAATATGCAATTATTGCATTTGATATATCACTGGATATAACTGTGGGAATGAGAAACAGTGTTCTAGTGCAGCTGATTGTATATGCCTTCCAAACCATAAGGACATCAATTTAAAGTGCTCACATTGATGGAGCACTCTGCAACCCCTTATTAAGATTCTTGCCAGCTCCTGTAGCAGTATTCCCCTGCAGAGTAAATTTCATGGAGTTTTTTAGCCTCCCTTTCCTTTATACCTACAGTGTAAGTGCCAAACACTACCCCATACAGCTTCAATTCATGGTTCTGCAGTAGCTCTGAAAGGTCAGTAGCAAAAAGTTCAGTTCATTTTCAGCCTATTGATCAATGCTACACAAGTAACCTGAGTCCTGTGAACCGTGTGTTGGAGCTGACTTGTAACTTTGACTTCATCGGGAGTTTCCACCATTAACCTCCTACTTTTCCTTAGGGCCAGAGGACTGTGCCCTGACTGGTCTATACCATCCATACTATCTTTACCTGAACAAAAAAAGCATGTTCACAGTGCTGATGTTTTCTTTCAATTAAGCACATGAAAGGCAGATCAATTGCTCTTCAAGCACATGAACCATGGGAACATCTAAGAAGAGCATATCTTGCCTGAAGTCCTACACTGTACTGTCTCTCATGTTGAGCTTTGAAGGACTTAACTTTTCTCTCTGCCCTGGTACATATATTTACAAACTGACAACATGTTTCTTTCCCATCTGCTCATTAGTGGCTACTGCTCTCCCCACTGTCCCACTGTCAAAAAGATTTTTCTGGTTTGTCCCTTATTTTAAGGTCTTGTAGGAAAATGACCATACATCTTTTTAAACCTCATGCTGATTTTTCCAAAGCCTCTCCCATTTTGGATCTTTCCCCTCTCTCATTCTCTTTACACTTATTTTATTTAGAAGAAGATTGCTTCTTGTCAATGTTTGCTGCTGCTGGAACAAACATTTAGGCTATGAATGTCCTTTGTGTTTTTCCATCTCTTTGGCTCTCGCTTCAAATCACTGCTGTTTAAAGCATCTATCTTTTCCTTTGCATACATTTTCCAATTCTTCTTCAAGTTGCAGTCCCTCGTGCACTGGCCCAGCAAATCTCTGGGCTAGCTGAACCTAATGAAAAAGTTCCTTCAAAGACTACTGATTTTGGGTCTCTGCAGCTGCCCATTAACTGAAGGAATTGGCACAGAAGGCTCTAAATCTGACCTACTCAGGTGATGAGCAGTGACCTTGTCTCTATGAGATCCCATAGTGATCTTGTTGCTCAAGGGGCTAAATACAGCACCCCCTCCCACTCCCAGGCAACTCTAGGGCTTTGAGGTTTTGCTGTTGAAAGCCTTCATACGCGGCACAACCACACCAAGCCCCTGGTCTTGTCACAGCAGGGGCAATGCCGGCGGTGTCACTGGAAAAAGTTCCCAAAAGCCTCAGAAAGTTTAGAGCATCAGGACCAGTTGTATCAGAGTGGGATGAGAACTGGGATGTTGCTTTCATAAGTATTATTTAATTTTGAAATAATTGCATTATCTAACATTTAAAAAAAATGGAGACATGGGTTTTAATGAAGAATTCATGCTCTGTACTGAAGGAAAGTACTACAGTATTGCATTGTGCTGCTCTATCACTCCCATGACAAATAGTGCGGATCTGTTAGTGACCTACATGGACTCATTTAGATGCAAACACAGCAATACTCCTGAAAAGCTGCCCTGCTTTGAGGAAGAACAAGTTCCAAATATTGCTGAATGGAATTCAGTCTCAGAGCAGTAATTACTGATTGTAATTTTGGAGTAAATGCAGTAATTAATTATTGTCGTTTTCCATCAGTGCATTATATTGTGTGCCAATCTTAGAATAACTACAATAATTAGCAAATGGGATTTTGCATGCTCTGGTATTGAAACTGTGGTTTACAGAACAGACATGAGAATTTTACTGTCATAAAGTTATTAGTAATTTAAATGGGCAGACAGGTTAAAAATGATTGGCCTGAATGGAAAAGGTTTCCTTGTCAGTTTTGCAACAAACTTAAGCAGTTTCGTTTCAGACTCCCCCAGTTACATCCAGTTCCATTCTCTCATGTATGAGCACAACAGTGTGAAGTTTGGGTTACAAACACACTACGAGGGACGTTAAATTTAATCACAGTAGTCAGTGGAAATTAAATGGAAAAGTAACTCAAAGAAAAAAACTGACTGAGCTGATGTTTTTCCAGTACCTAAACAGACTTTCCCAACTGAAGCTGTGCTGATTTCATTCCCTGTTTTCTCACTTACATAAAGCTTGTGCTGGAGTACTGTTTTGATGTAATTATGCTAGTGCAAATTTCTATAATGTAAGCAAGTCCCAAATGATCTAAGTGATGACTAAAGGATGGAAATGACAATAATCTGTGCAGAAGGAAGAGGAATTGGTTAGCATGATTGTAGGATGCATAACTACAAGAAATGGGATTAGATCCTGAAAAAGGATATGTAGTCAGAATCTTAAGCTGAACAGCTGAGCAGAAAGCAGTGAGATCAATGCACTGCAGAACAGCCTCTCCCTGGAGGTGATAGAAGACTATCTGAGAGGGATAAGCAACCTCAAATTCACTAGCACACTTCCATCTGACTTTGCACTGAAGTGATCAGAAATGACAAGAGGAAAAAGCCATAAATGCTCCACTTACATCTATTTTTCTTTTTTCTTTTTTTTTTTCTTGTCATGAGTGATTGGAATTTTGCTTGTTTACTTGATTTTTTGTCTGATAATGTCTGCTTATTTTAAAATGAGTTTGTTTGTTTTCCTCTTATCAAAGAACAGAAAGTTCAAAATGCAATGCTTTCTGGTTTTATTTGGCAACATATATATTCCAATAGAAAAAATATAAATTCCTAAGGGAAAAAACCATCACCTATTCCAGCCAGCTGCAAAAACAAGCACCTCATTCCTTTTACAATAAATCACATATCAGCACATGTTCAGGAAGCTGCAAAGGAGGACCTGAGCATCTTTTCTTTCATATTCAAACTTTGCTCTACGCTACTTCCTCTTGAAGAAGGAGGTTGCTTGGACAGTGCATCCTCTTAATGCATTGCCACTTATAAAAAATCTTACTGCTCCTTTTTTCCTATCTTCAGTACCACTTCCACCTCACTCACTTTGTGTCACTCACACACACTTTGTCCCACTCAGCTTCATGCCAGTCAGTACCCCAAGTTAGACACATTTCTCCATCTTCAGCTTTGAATAAAACTTCAACAGTAGTGTATCTGAGGTGGAAAATAACAGTTTTCTAATGACTGATCACTGAAATGAGAGAGTGGTGAGGTGCTGGAACAGGCTGCCCAGAGAGGCTGTAGATGCCCCATCCCTGGAGGTGTTTAAGGCCAGGTTGGATGGGGCCCTGGGCAGCCTGGTCTGGTACCTGATCTAGTGGTTGTCAACCCTGCTTGTGGCAGGGGGTTGGAACCTGATGACCCTTCAGGTCCCTTCCAACCCAAGCTATTCTATGACTCTATGAAATGGAGCCACATAAGGAATCTGGGCAGGATTTTCACTGCTCTTCTGTAGACCAGCAATTTAGTTATACTGCAGTATGCTTAAAAGCTCCTAGGAATGGCCACCCAAGTGAGCTGTGGATTTCAGTACCTTTTTCTTCATTATTTCATGCATTTACTATCTGAAAGACATATGAAGTGCCTTTGAATCTTTGCTTTCTGGTCCTAAGGGGGGATTTGTAATAGAATATATTGATTTTGGCAGAGTTGCCTCAAATGATCCTCCTCTTTCTTTTTCTTTCTGTTCTCCCAACCCTACTCTTTTTTGTCTTTTTTTTTCCCTGCTATAACCACTTCTTTAATTATAAAGGAAAAAGAGAACAGAGGCAGCCATTTTGAAAATATTTTGACTTCTGAATTCTTCAGAGCTTTTCTTTCTGCAGTTTGTGGTCTTATTTGCCACATCACAGAGATACTTTCACTGTGTGACAACAACTTTAGAGCACTTGCAAGGAAAACAAAGGACTTCCAATCACTGTGGTCTAGACTACTTGTTTCCCAAAAGGGAGATTTATCAATTCAAAAAAAAGTGCATTCAGAATTAAAATAGAGTGAAGATCCTTCTTGGTTGAGAAAAAACTCTCTAGTGGATTACATCAAGCTGGGTGCTTGCTTGTGTTTTTTGTTGGCAGCTTCTTATTTCTGGAAGGGAGTTTGATAAAACAAAGCTCTTTCTTAGAAAAAGAAAAGCTTTTCCAGCTTAAAAACTTTCTTGAGCACACACTTGAAGCACATGAGTAACTGCCCCCATGTCAATGTGGTTATTCACATGCTTCAAATTGGAACTAAGGACTCTGAAGAGCAGTGAACAAAGCAAAAGAAAATAAAAAACAGTTACTGTGTTTCAGCCAGTTAAGGGAGCTGCCTGCCCTCAAGCTTTGCCGTAGCTATCTGTGCTGCAGACCTGCGGGCCGGGCTGACTTCTGGTGGTTTTAGGAAACTTATTGCTGAACTGTTAGTCTACTGAGTAGGCAAATCATTGCCAATAGCATTTCGGTGACTGGAGTTTGCACATCAAACCAGGCACTGAGGCACACTTACATGGTGCTGATTCAAAGACAACTGACCTCTCTCTAAGTACAGCTAATTATTGAGGGCTTAGCCCTGTGGCCTAGCTGAAAACTGCTGTATTGGGCCACCAAGACTAAAAATTCTGTGTTGGCTTAGGGTGCTGGTATGGAGGTCTCCTAGCACTGGGAATCAAATGAGCTGAAGAGAGATCTGGATTTAAGCCTGTCCTGTCACCAAGTGTCCTCTTCAGTCTAACCCCAAATAGTGGTTCCTACGCTAAATCAGATCCTTCCTTGGGATACACTCCTTACATGCCCTCCTGAGGCCACATACACTTGGCTAATCTCTTTTGTTAGGTTCAAAATAAACCCCCAAACAACCACGTACAAAACTTTCTTCCTGGATAACTCCTTTCTGCTAAAAGACAGGTATATATTCAGCTCCTTCAATGGGTTCCACAAAAGATGGGAGTCTAAATGAGAACAAGGACCTTTGAGCTGCATCTACTAAGTTCTGATAGGGACTTTGTACTTCTAACAGAGGCAGAGGCACTGATCTGGTGATTTTGTTGGAAAGCAGAGCAATAAAATGTAAGTAAAAGCCTGGAAAGTTAAAGGCCTTTTTATGCAGAGAAAACCATTCAAAACTGTTCTTGTGCTTTACAGAAGTAAAGAAAAAAATGCTCTAGGAGAAAGATTTGAAATTTCATTGCCATTTTACCTGATGATTCCTTGTCGCATAAATTATTAGGGAAAAACCACAACCACCACCAAAATCCTAGTCCTGCTACTGAGTTGTATTATTTTTTGGAAGGAAGCTAAGTCTTCAAAGTCAGCCTTGTCATTAAAAGCTAGACCTAGAGAACTTCGTAATTATCCATGATAAGGAAAACACAGTAGACTCATACTCATGGATCTTTAAATTAACTGGAGTCTACACCATACACTTTCTCACATAATCATCAGAAACAAGCATATCCTCAGCGATCACCACTGCCCTACAATATAAAGCTATTGCTCAGAGCTGCACAACTATGGAGATGTTTATATTTCTTCATCCATTTGCAGGTGTTATTGAAAATCTCCCCAACAAAGACAATCCCTGCTTTAGCAAAATAGCATGCATGCATGTCTTGCTCTCCTCCAAGACTTCTGAGCAAAACCTGCATTAAAAAAGCTGGTGTGATGAAGCAAAAAGCATTTGGATATGGAAACATATTTTGGTTTCAAGCTTCCAAGAGGCCTTGCCATAAGCAAGTAAAATAAAAGAGGTATTAGAAGGGGGAAAATGCGTTGAAATTATCTTGGTATAGTCACATATAAAGGAGTTTCTGAACTATGGAGGTTGTATCTTGAGTCATTATTGCCATAGAGATACTAAAAGACCCTGTGAAATTAGCCCATGCACCTAATATGTTTATTGCACATTTTCTTAATCTGCTTCATGTAATCATTAGTGCAGCACCTCTTTCAAAGACTTTTTGATTCCATTCCTTAATTCTCAGTATAAAGGATACTGCTCTGAAGACCAGACAAAGTATTTTCAAACATATTAGAGATACCAGTGAAAAATTTCATCATTTCATAGTTGTTTGACACTGTTGAAGATTGGGACTTTTCTACGTGAGCCCTTGGTGGGTCAAAAAAGCCTGAATCAAAATCACTGAATCCGAGATGCTATGGACATACTGGCCTAGAAAGGCCACCTAACCCATCTCACTGTTACTAATTTGGGAGTGCAAACTGCTTGTTGCAGCTTAGGGCCACTCAAAAGTGCTGGCTTTATGGGGCAATCTGGTGTGGAATGGCTTTAATAGCAGAGAGACTTGCCATCTCTGTAAGAAACAGATATGCTTTTATATTCATATTTCTCTAAGAATTATCTGGTGGTAAAGCCAGCCAGTGGTGGAAAACATTTCCATGTTAGAAAACATCTCCATTTTTGCTATTGCTGATAGGCTGGGATTCCAGTGAAACAAGTTTCTGCTTCTGATATTTTTGATACTTAAAAATGTTAGAAGTTTCCTTGTAGCATCAAGCTGTCTCCTTTTCCAACAGCACGAAGTGTGTGAGTATAACAATGAGACCCTCAATCAGATTTGTCTAGGTCCTCGCTCAAGCAAAACTTCCTTGGCTTTGATAGGGCTTCATCTATACACAGAATTTAACCGTATCTGAGCAAGATATGAGCATGGATCTTTCGATTCATTTCTCGGGAACAAAGAAATGAGGAATTATTTAATTGTCAGGAAGACATATTAACATATAGTTATTATGCTGGGATGAAATTGGATACAGACTATGCTGCATGAAGAATGAAGAACGCTTTGAAACATTTGCAACACAGAGCTATTGAGACAGACACTGTGCCAGTCCAGTCACCTGGGATTATACTACCCAGTCCCATTGCTTAATTGCAGATTTTCTTCAGCAACCAGAAATGCTGTCTTTGGCTGAGCAAGGGGAATCACGATAGCTGCTGCCTCCCCTCTAGAGACCAGGAAGACTTTCTAGAGATGCAGGATGCCACTAGGGGAGCCCTTGTTAAGCATCCTTCAACCTCTCAGTCTAATGAGGCACAAACAGTTCCTAGTTTATGTGCAGGTGTGTGTCTTTGTGGTGTGGCTCTAGCCAGAGGCCTGAGTGGAAAAGGCAGAAGCCAGAGAGTTGCACAACTGAATCTTTTTGAGGGTCTACAACACAAAGAGAGGCTACAACCACAGCTGACATCCCCTTCCCCATGCAGTTACCTGTGCTAGTGCTTTGTATCCACTGGGTCCCGTAACTTCTCAGTAGGGACGATTAGCATCCTTTGGCCTCTTCAGCTGCACCTTCAGCCTCTTCATGCCAATCTGGAAGCCATTCATAGCTTGGATGGCAGCTTGGGCACTGGCAGGATTGTCAAAACTCACAAAACCTGTCAAAACATGAGGTAAGGCAGAAAGTTTAATGTGCTGAAGGGGGCCAAGGCACGTACATGCAACGACCACTGAGAATGAACATGGGGAAGGGCTTGAGGGTGGTGGGAGGGAGGGAGTGAGCAGGTAGGAGGGTGTGTGGGCAGGCAGGAAAGTGAGGAGAGGATGGTTGCCAGTAGGGGATGGAGGGTAGGAGGGGTTATTACAGATTAGTGTCCCAGGACTCAGTGCCTGGTCTGAGTGCTAGTTCAGATATGAGACTATGTGAAGCATGGAAATTCAGATGCTGGTGTCAAAGTATCTAGCACAGACAAGATCTGGGTTACTCTAGAGCTGGGTGTCAGCAGATGTGGTGCATGGTCTCAAGGCATTTGTTCTTTTTTCTTCTGCTGTGACTGGAGTACATCTCTTTCTCCTTCTCACACCAACATAACCTTTCCTTTCCCTTCTAATATTCAAAATGAAGGGAACCTGACCTACCTACCAGCACCTCCTTATTAGGGCAATATAAGCAAAATGTGAATTTAATAAGCTCTCCATTATGGTATTCATTGGCATGAATAGTTTGATTGTTGGCCACTTAAGCAATATGAGGATCTTTATTAACTGGCAGTTACTGCAGACCTTTACTTTATGTTGATGCTGCCATTGAGAAAGATGAACGCTAGTACTTTCCTAACATGGTCTCTATAAGTAGTTTCATACCTTGTCAGTACATCATTCAATCAGTTGTGGAGTGCAGCTAGCAATAGAAACACCCACAGTGATTAATTTTGTACCTACAGTCTACCCAACATGCCATCCTGTATCTCAGTGGAAGACCTGCTATCTGAAGATAAGAAGAGGCAAGACAGGTCATAACCAGACTAGATGCAATGCACTAAACTCATTCAGCTTTGGAGAAGGTTTTTAATTTGACTTTTTCCTTATGTTAGCTCCAGGAGGAGACCTCATATGCCCATACTGTACATGATTTTAGCTGAAGTGACCATGAGACTGAGATATGGCTGAGGCAGGGGGCCATCACTTTGTATAAGGATTGCTTTTGCTGCCTTTGCCAGAAACGTCCCGTGTGCCAGCAACATTTCTGAGCAAAAACCCTAGGTAAGTCTAGCCTGGACAAGCCTGCACTCCAGACAAAGCCATCTGTTTTCCCACCCCTGCAATGTTCTGGCAGCACAGATCAGCCCCAGGAACCTGGTGTCTCTCAATAGACAGACTGAAGTGAAGAGACAGCTTTAGAGCCCCTCAAAAAACTAATGCTGAGCATTTGCTGCCAGGTATGCACCTGCTCCTGACAACAGCACTGGACATGGTTTACAGCCTTGGGCTGTTCTGTGTTTGCATTTAGCAACACTTCCTCTTTGGTCTAGTTCCTCCTTGAAAGCAAGTCTCACACATGACACAGGGTGGCTTGTGCTTGAAAAAGACATGCATACACAAGAATACACACATATACAGAAACACACCTCCTCACTCTTGCATTAAAGCTGTACTCCCTGTCTTTGGATAGTAATATAGCTTTATGAGAGGTCATAAAACCTACAATCTCATCCTCATAGTGAGACAACAGGATTATTAAGTGTGGCAGAAGTGGTTTTAAGAGGGAGACCCATGAAATAAACAGGCATCCCTCCTTGTCCTCCCCTCTTGAAGCAAAGCTCCAACTAACTGGCTCTCTATGCAGTTATCCTGCCAGCCACCTGAGTGAGGCAGTACCAATACTGCAGCTCTGAAGAAGTGAGCAGAAGAGTTGCTCAAGCCTCATGGCAGTCATCAATCTCTAGACAGAAAACTAGAGCTATAGTGAGTAATGAGCTGTAGTATTATTAAATGGCAATGGATCTGCATTTGCAATCACTTCTTAGCCAGTAAGCACCTGGTAATGTTCCCAGTTTACATTTGACTAGTTGAATAATCTATCAGTCAACAATGTTCTGTGATTTGATCTCAGCAAGAAGGAAGAAAATAAGCACCTCCTAATTTCACCTGAGTGGATTTATTCTTCAAATATTGCTGGAAGATCCTTGGAAATGCTTTCCCTGATCTTCAATTTGAAATGTACTGTCTAGCTAACTCACTTCTTTGAGAACAGTTATAGTAAAAGATTGTTCTTTTTACAATAACCTCTAGACTGTTAATACTCCTGTCCCAGACTCATCAGTTGTATCTCTAACAGTAAACCAAAACTGTGCCAGGGAAGTTCAGAGGAAGTGAAGCTCAATCACCTATACAACTGAATTTTTAGGAAGACTCTTGACACAGTTTTGGCTTTTGCCTCTCTCCAAACAATTTCTGGACGCAGTGTGAATATTAGCACTGCACAGAAACTGTTCTCAGTAGTTAGCTTGGATGTTGCCATGATATTCTGGTGAGTAACAGGATTTAATAGTTTGGGTGTGGGTCATTCTGTGCCAGCTGGACACAGTGCTAGACAAAGGTGCCAGGTAAGTTTACTATTGTAGACACAGCTACCAAATATGAAAGCTGAGTTTGCTGCAGCTGCATAACTGTTTACATCATGTCTTTGGAGAACCTAGCTTCCATGTGAACTCTGATTTCTACTCTTGTAACCACTCCTATTGCAATGTACTTCTACTGGTTAAACATGTACATTCAGAGTGTGTCTACACATACATCCATTTATGAGCAAGTCACCTTGGGATCCTAAAATAATCAATAGAGATTTAGCCAATATGGTAAGTGGAGCGTTGAATGTAATTTATTTTTTTGGTGGGATACAACTAACTATGCTCAGACAAATCATGCTATAAGTCCCACTGGCTGTGTAGCAGGGACCAGCACTGACTGCCGTGAAGACAAGTACTCAGCTTAAACTGAGGTTTACCTGGTGTTTACCTGGTTCTGCAGTAGGGACTGACATCTTCAGGTAGGACTGTGTTAACTGGCTAATGCCTATATGGGCACTCCTCAATGTGGTATTAATTATTGAATCAAAACACTAATGCTTGCAAACCCCACCAGAAATATTGCCAAATGTGCTGGAGGTCTACTACTTGTCTACTTTTGCTAAGACAGACCTTTAATTGGGTAATAAGCCCTGGTACTGAGATGCTGATACCTCTGCAAGAACTCTGCCTTTAGATAAGCTCACAAGGCTACTCTCATTTTTATCATCACTTTGCTTTTAAGATGGAATTCTAAGGCCATTTTCTCATTCTGTGCAAAGCTGTAAATAATACAGCATTTTAACAAATGGGACTAATAAGAGAGATCAGAAGTGCATTTGCTCACTATATTTCATTTAGACCAGATAATGAAGCTGGGAGTTGTACTTTGACGCTATTGGTATATCAGTTGCCTACAGATCTGGACTGGATTTGGATTATTTATTTTATTATCCTTACTTGTCCTGATATCCACTGCTGTAATATAAGATCTCTACCGTCTAGCTGCTGGGGATGGAGGGGCTATATGGAGGAGGGCAAATGCCATTAATTGTACATTTTCCTTGTAAGCACTTCCGAGGGACAGGGCAGTTAATGCCTGTATCTTCATTTGACTGTTTTAGTTTTCAGGGGCTTGATATACTCAGAAGTTGTTGATGTGTTCAGCTCTTCCCATGCCTGTTATTTATGTGCAGTGGTATTCATGTTGTTGAAGATATTTGGATGGACTCCAAAAAGAAGAAAAGCTATGGTTTATTCTGAGAGCCAAGATTCCACAGTGATAAAGGAATAGGCTGATAGACAAGTCATGCTAACAATATCATGTTCATTTCTCTTTTCAGGTCAAATATCTACTGATAGATCATACGACAGTCTTTTGTTAATTGAACTATTGACAGCTTACCAGCTTTGTTTCTCTTCTGATGTATGCCCGATTTAAATACGTATGACTAAGAACAAAATAGATTAGGTGCTTGCTTTCTGAATGGCTTCAGTGCTTGGTTTTGTAACTACAGGGTCACAGCATGATGCTGGCACTTCCTTTGCTCAAGAAGCTATCTGTGTTTTGAACACTGCCCCTGCATTGTCATCTACACTCTTAAAGGACAAAAGAGAAAGGGAGAGGTTAAAAAACTTGAAGCTGTTTCTGTGCATTAGTTAATTAATAATCAGCAAAATATATGTCCTGGTCGAAGATGGTTGGTAGGAGGACAGGATTTTGTGATAAATCTATTTTATGTTTTTCTTTTTTTTTTCTTTCCCTCAGGATTATGTAAAAAGGCTGTTCTAATAAATGATTTATCAAAGCAGCAAAGAATCAAGAAATGTGCTAGGATTGCAGCTCAGGGCATCTAATCTTCCTGACTCTGTAAAGCAGCTTCCAGGAGGTACTGACATTGGAGTCCATGGCTTCTGACCAGATCTTTTCCTGCATGACTTTTCCTACAGATGGAAACTGGGGTAATGTCTTGGGAGGTAGTTTTGATTTGACTCCCATCATATTTTCCAAGGAATCTGTGGTACTGGGGCTTTCTTGAGGGAGCTTTATGCCTTTATCATGACACCAGCACATTGTTTCAATGTAGCTGATTTTTCTGTTTTAACCAACTGAGATGGTAAAGCTGGGAATTCACAATCATCTGTCTCAGGGCACATTTGAAGACTGTTTTGTGTCTGTGAACTTTTCATTCACAGTGAGTAGTGTCTCTGTATGGCCATGAATTAGTTTGTGCAGTAAGTGCAATCCTGAATGAACACATCGTTAGGTTCCCATGGATTCCTAATTGGTCTTTGTGAGTTTTCTGTTTCTCTTTGCATGCTGCAAGGAGAATTAGCGGTTAATGTGCAAAACAGGCTTTTGATGATCTGCTACCAGGTTGGAATAACACATTGCCTCTCTTCAGCAGAAGCCTTCCTCTAGATGGAGTGCAGTACTTGGAAACTACACCAAGCATCCCCAAAAATAGAAGTCAAGACCCTGGGCAGTGGCAGGCCCAGATGTAAACTTTTGACCCAGACTTTTGAACTGGGGGCAGATGGTCCTACAGCAGGTCCACTCACGTAACTCGGCTGTTCTCAGGGATGTCACTACATGATGTTATGATGTGGAATACCAATAACCGAAAATCACAAAACCATGACACAGTGGAAAGGCAAATAGAAACCTCAAGGAAAGAAATATTTAACTTGTTTTAAAACTCAGAATAATTATTGGATACCTGTTCTGGATGTTTGCTGCACACAACTACAGTCTCAGCAATGAGCTCTGTAAGAGTTTGCCATGAAAATATAGACATTTCTAGTTGTACGTACTTTTTTGGAGGGGTGAGGCAGAGTTACAGTTTTCTGATTCTGACTGTCAGTCTACTTGTCTGACTAACAAGAGGGATATTTCCTAGCACTTCTTGTTGCTGCAGTTATGAATGTTATTAGCTAAGGAGACAATCTCATTCTGCTGAACTTTCGTCCCTTCATTCAACTCACACTGATCTAAGGGGTGGAAAATGTGAGTAAGAAAAGAGAAAGATACTGTGCTCTGCAGAATCTGTGCATGTGGGAAGCAAATTCCTATGCAGTGAAAGGGAAGAACCATCATGCACATAGGCTTGGTACTAGTGCAGGAGAATTCCATGCCCCTTGCTTCCCTTGAATGTGAAGTGTTGCTACCCAGTAGATACGAGAGGGCGGAACCAGACTAGCAAAGTGGAGGAAGCTGCAGAAAGCACTGGCAATTGCTTACACCAGAGGCCCTGCCCTCTTTCTTCCCAAAACATTTGTGTTAGTAATTAGGGAATTAGTTATTAACACAATTGGCCGTTAATAGAACTGTTCCCTCAGAACGAGGTTTCCTTGCTTTTATTACTAACCAGTGAAAGGTGACATCTAGGAACAGCAAGGAGGCATTTTCGGTTGGGAAGGCAACTATGATGTGCTGAAACCACAAGAGCCTTCTCCTCTGTAGGAAGGGCTCTGTGGAGGAGCTCCCATCCTCCTCTCCCCTCCAGGAGCTGACCTCCTGCCTCTCAGCTTTTCCTTGCTACTTCAGTGCATTTCATTTCTAAGACTGTTCAATTTCTCTTTTCCCATGTTTATTAGTCTTATCAGAGAATGGAGGCTTTCTTTTAATTGCCTTGCAAGGTCTTTACCTTGCTATGTTCTTTACACAATGTAGTAGCTGCTGCCTTGCAATTTTTTAGTGCTGTAAAGAATTTCAGGATACAATCTGTATGTAAGTAGCTCTATAATGTATGTGTGCATTGGAAGGAATTGTATTGTAAGGTGATTTATGGGTACTGGAATACTCAATAAAGGAGTATGTCTGCAGATCAAGGGCATAGCACTTCAGCTGCTTTCCAGCGTCTAATAGGGTTGGATGACTTTTTGGAATATTTAACCTTCTGATGTTTAATCATGTCCAAGTGAGATCTGTCTATCCAGTTAAACATCCCATCCCTTCATCCATCCATCCATCCACCCATCCATCCATTTTGTAATGTATGAACAGTCAGTAACTGATGACTATGCTAAACAACTACTATTAAATATTTCACATCTGTGGGATGAGATAACTGGAACCTCAGAATATTCAAAGAATTGGCTCAGAAATTTGCTGAACCATTAATGTTCATTTTAGATATTTATGGAATATTAGAAAAGCTTCAAAGTGTTCCAGAAAAAAAACAACATCTTTTCTTAATTTTTAAGGATGTAAACAAAATGACCTGGTAAACTTAGTTAATCTTTCATAAGCCTAGGTAAAAATATGAAAATGTTGACATGAGATGATATGGCAAAGAATTAAAAGGTACAATTAATACTAATTGACATGGTTTCATGTAAAATAGAATCTATCAAATGAACTTGATCTTATGAAATTGCAAATTTGGTTGATAAAGTAAGCTTTTGTAGAGTACACTTAAACTCTTCTGGAGTATTTGACAGAGATTTCCTTTATAAAAATAAAAGCAGCTCCTATTAAACTTCTAAAATATTGGATAACTGATATACCATCAAAAAAAAAATTGTAAATTATGACTTATAATATCGAAGAGTTTCTTGTAGACTTTTCCAGGAGCGCATTGAAACCTCTGTGCTTTTTAGTTTCTCTAACACTACCTGAAAGATATCTAAAGTACTACTGGTAAAATTTGCCACTCATACTGAAAGTGGTAAAAAATGACAGAGTAAGTTAGGCTGACCGGGGTCACCATGTAGGTTGGATTCAGTTAAACAGTGTTCATTTCAACCTGACCAAATACAGAATTAAGTAGCCACAGGAAAAAAAGATAGGTAGCTCATAAAAAGGAGAATTCTTCACTAGAAAATAGTGGTTATAAGAAGAATGTAAGTTTCTTGATAATAGTCAAATACATGAGCTCTCAGGATTAAGCTGAAATACTTAAAGGGCTCAGTACAGTCTCTGGATAAAGCCAGTCTCTGGGGAATATCCTCTAGAAATAGTGATGTTACCTCTGAATAAGCTCAGAAAAATTCTTAGTGGAATTCTGCATTTAGTTCAGGTGATTTCTTTAAAAATATACATATTTTAAGGATTATTCAGAACTACAGGAATAATTATAGATCTGAAAAAGTAATAATAAGTGCCATGGTTTATTGAGGAGAATATTAAACAGTTTTCTAATCATAATTTATAAATAATTTCTAATAGAATGTGTGGTTTTGTAATACAGAAAAAAAAGAGCTTCCACTGGATGGAAGCAGACGTTTGACAAATTTAAAATGGAAATAAGACACTGAGTCTGCATTTTTTAAATAGTGAAGGTAATTAACAATTTTGGAACATCTTGTTTAGCAATAGGGGTGGAGCACCTATCACATGAAATCTTGATTAAGAGATTTTCTAAAAGGGATGCTATGACTCAAGCAGAAGGTTTGAACATGTCACATGAGCTGTGGTATCAGCATATGTTACTTTGGAATTCAGTCCAAAGGATCAGAAACAGTCCCTTCTGATACTGTATATCTGTCTGTCTTTCTGTCTGTTGTTCATTTCACTTTGCAGATATTTGGAAAATCAGCTCTTGCCTACTTATCTGGCATGGACTGTGGTAACTGTCATGACAAAGGTGACAATTGATGCTAATGCCTTATAATAAATGGCCCCAAAGTGTGAGCTGTGGACCACTGAGACAGCTGACTGGTACTCGTTCTTCATCTTGCTTCCAGCTGAGAGAAACTGAACAGATGGGAAGGGGAGATTAAATGAAGAGTGAAAGTAGATGGCATGATTAACTTTCTCTAAAGGTCAGAACACCCAGTGCAGAAGGTAGCTAGAAATACATGAGCTTCTTCCCCGTGTCACCTTCCCGTCATCCCAAGCAGCTACTTCCATACAGTGAGGCAGTGTGATCTTGCATGTGCAGAGAAGTGGTCCCTGCTATTGTGCATTGTCAGTTGGATGCTCTCCAGATGCTGCTTTAAAGGAGTAGCTGCTGAAGAAGTTTGAGGGCTGTAGATGCTGACCCTCAACATGTTAGTTCTAACCAAGAAGACTTTTATTTCTATTATCCTCCTCTTTCAAAATCTGTTCTTTTATATAGATACCATTCTCATGATTACAATGAAAGCACATGATTAAAATTCAAGATTAGACTAAAATTTAGACAGTTTACATTACTGCATGGTCTGATCTGGAGTTTTGACTCACATACATTTGGCAACAGGGCACCTGATCAGGACCAACTTTTTCTAAATACAGAAAAAGAAGAAAAAACTGATAAAGAAAGCCACAACAGATTTATCATCCTGAGAAAGAAGGTAACATTAAAAGCTCTTTTTCCTGTGTACATAACCCATCTAAAGGATGTGTATCTGTTTGTCTAATGCTGTAGGATTTGAAGTCATCAAATGAGTGGAAGAAAGAAGGGAAGGATTCAGGCTTCAGCCAGTCTCTGAAGACCTCATGAATCAACTGCTGGATAAATATAATACATGTCTACTGTGAACAGGAAGCACTATATTTCACCTAAAAGAAGGGTAATACTCCTACTCAATATCTTTCTCATAAGGAACAATCTAGCAAGCAAGGAATTGCTTACAGATAAGTGAATGATATTTGGTTCTGTTTGAGTGATAAATGGAACAGAAGCAATTTTCTAACTGCTTTCATAAACAGAAAGAACTCTTCTTGACTTGCTGAGATTTCCCTGTGAATATTTGAGTTCATGATGTGTCAATATAAGATTTATGGGGAAACCACATAATTGGAAAAGGTTCACGAACTTTTAAGAAGACATGTTCTACTCCTGGTGTAAAACCAGAAGCAAAGAATGAGCTCTGAGTGAGATCTAAGTAGGTGCTAAGTTAAGGATGCACTGAGTGTTGCTGAATCAAGATGAAGGTTATTTTTATATTGGTTTTGTTGGAGTTGTACATTATAAACAAGAAGAAATTAGCTACTGAAGCTCCCAACAGATGTGTCCCGGTCCATTTCTTCTTTAATCTCCGCTCTTTACTCCAGAGCTCTTTCTTAGATCCCACTGAATTTCTAGATTCTTGATAGAAGCTGTGCATTAGCACTGCAGAAAACAGCAGTCAACTTTCCTGGGCCAACAGGAAGATGCACTGAATTTCACTAGAATCACAGAATCATAGAATGGCTTGGGTTGGAAGGGACCTCAAGGATCATCAAGCTCCAACCCCCTGCCGCAGGCAGGGCTGCCAACCTCCACATCTAATACTAGACCAGGCTGCCCAGGGCCCCATCCAACCTGGCCTTGAACACCTCCAGGGACGGGACATCCACAGCCTCTCTGGGCAGCCTGTTCCAGCACCTCACCACTCTCATAGTAAAGAACTTCCCCCTGATATCCAACCTAAATCTTCCCTCCTTCAACTTAAAACCATTTCCTGTTGTCCTGCCATTATCAAGCCTTTTAAAGAGTTGACTCCCCTCCTGTTTGTAGGCTCCCTTCAGGTATTGGAAGACTGCAATGAGGTCACCCTGCAGCCTTCTCTTCTCCAGGCTGAACGAGCCCAGCTCCCTCAGCCTGTCTTCGTAGGGGAGGTGCTCCAGCCCTCTGATCATCTTTGTGGTCCTCCTCTGGACCCTCTCCAACAGCTCCCTGTCTTTCTTGTATTGGGGGCCCCAGGCCTGGAAGCAATACTCCAGATGGGGCCTCATGAGGGCAGAGTAGAGAGGGACAATCACCTCCCTCTCCCTGCTGGCCACCCTTCTGATGGAGCCCAGGATACCATTTGCTTTCTGAGCTGCAAGAGCACACTGCTGGCTTATGTTTAATTTTTCATCCACCAGAACCCCCAGGTCCTGACCCCCACTACTGACTACAGACAGTTATTCATGTTCAGAATCAGCTATGTTCAGAATCCTCATCTTACTCCTCACTGATCATTATCTAGATAGAAAACCAACCTCCTCTCCCCTTTATGTTATTACAAACATTGTAACTCATTATCAGTAGGTTGGGGCAACATAATAAATACAGAAAGACTAGGAGCTTCTCCTGTTGCACAGTCCAGAAGTTTCTGTTCAGAGGGCAGAAATAGTGATGAGTGGCTTGGCAAAGCTTTTCACAAAACGTATTACTTTCTAAGGAGGTTAATAAGTGAAAAACAGTTAACAAAACTTGAAGTGAAATCAACAGCAAAAAAATTTATATACGAGTCATCTGGGAAGAAAAAGAAAAGAGAAAGTTTCTCAATATTTTAATAAGTAGGTTGTGATCTGGCACTGGGCCATGCTAGGTACCAAGAGGATAAATGAAAGACTTATACATTTTAAACTGGGAGAAAAAGTATTGGTCCAGATCCACCATTACATCTGTGGTCTTTTCAGTGTAGTGTAAGACCTATGAATTTTCTGTTACCCACAATGGAACAGATATGATCAGTTGGCTTCTTTTGTCATTAACGTCAACAGGAATTAAACAACTTCATATTATAGTGTAGCTGCTGATACATTCCTCTGGATCTGCCTGCAGAGAATTCACCACTAATGGCCTTCGAAAGAGTATCTTGAATCCTGCAGATCTCTGTGAAGTGCCATGAAAATCCTCCTGCAGAACATTCAGTCGGCAGGATTTGAATTATATCATTGATTGCCTACAACCTGATCTAATTCTGCACAATGATCTCTCTAAACTCTCGGTCCAACTTGAGTAGGAGACAGAAAAATGCATTACACTTATATTTTCATTACTGAAGCAAGAGGAGTAGAAATATCACTGGAAAACCCATTTATGAAAACACCTTTGGTTAGAAAAACTTAAAATCTAAGAAATGCAGGATGGTGATGGATAATTTGGACAGGAGTCTTGATTTGAAGAGGTTTTGATTCCTAGAGTAAAGAAACAAAAATTCTTCTTTCATAAGCATTTTTAAAAGCTCAATAACACAATAATGCTTCTGGAGTCTGTTCAGCCAAGGAGATACAAAATGACCAAGGAAAACACCTTACAAATTCTGGAAACCTTACTGGGGAAGGATTTTAAAGGGTGATTAGGAACCTATCTTGAGGACAGTCATATAATTTCTCCTTTAAGTGCCATGTATAATCAAATTCTTAAGGCAAGTATGTCAAAAATGGAGAAAGCCTGTTGCCTGTGAAGTAGCCAAAGGCAGTATTTGCACTTAGATGTTACAAGGACCTCCTCTGTTTTTTAACAGAAAATATATCTGTTAATATATCAAGGGGGCTGATGCTGGGCTGGTGGAAAAAGGCTCAGTCCTAATGTCTAGATTTTAAATGGGTTACATCACTAGAGGATCTTGTCAGCAGTGTGCTCTTGCACAGAGGACAGCAGCATTTTGACAAAGAGCACAGCCAGTCAATGAGGGGAGTGAATATTCTTCTCTGCTCAGCACTCGACCACATCTGGATACTAGAGCTATTTGGGGCATCCGATCTCAACACAGGAAAGACAGCAACAAAGTGGAGTGAGTTCAGCGTAGATCCATAAGGATGGCCACAGGCCCTTTGAGAAGAAGAAAATGGTTTCTTCATGGTGGTGCATGGTAGGGTATGAGAGAAAAGGGGAAGAAATCAAAACAAGAGAAGTCTAGGCTAGATATAAAGAAAAGATTTTTCACCATGAAGGTTAGCAAATGTTGGAGCAAGTTGACAAAATGAATCTCCATCCTTGGGGGTTTTCAGGACCTAAGTGGATAAATCCCTGAGCAACCCTGAGGTCCAATTCCATATCTGACCTTGCTTTGGGCAGAAGGTTGGACTCCTGAGGTCTGTGAAAGGCTCTGTGAGTCTATAAATAGGGAGAAACAGCAATTTCCACGATTTATGATTAATAATCCCAGTGACCTTCACAAGGTACGATGGATATACCCTAAAGGCTTATAAAGTCTTATTCTCCACTATACACTCATATTTCCAATGCTTATACACCCACCCTTTATATAATGGAAGTAGGAAGGATTTAATAGGGACACCTCTTGATGTGGTTTAACACAAGAGCATTGTGTCCATAGACTTTATCTGATTCTAATCAGAGTATCTTGTTCCATCTGGATTTTACTAACTCATTTACAAAAATCAGCTGCAAGATAACAACGGGAATTTTATCATTTACTCAGATTTGCCTAGGCACAATTTTATACAGTCATTTTTAAGCTGCTCTTAAGCAACTCTATTTCAGTTGTTTTCATTGCTTTTGATAATCTGCAAACATATTCACTATTAGAGAAATATTTACATATAAATATATATAAAACATATATATTTACATCCTCATACATATGTAATGTAGTACAGATTGAGAGTGGGGATGAGGCTGAATTTGGTTGCAGATTTGAAATACTTGAAACTGGGTCTGTTGAAGAAGAGTATCCATTTTATGGGGATCTGCAACTTGTTTTCCTGAAGACAACCTTTGAAGATGTCATTACATATTATCTGAAGATGTTCATTTCAACTCATACATTTGTTTTGGTTCACTTACTTGAAAAAGGAAGATACTGCATGCACCAATATATTAAAACAATGATAAGATTGCCAAATGAATCACTCAGGAGTTAAAAATGCAAGAACTGATATTATCTATAAAACTTTAATTTTGTATTGCTTTGTATATGCATTAAGGCATTGCTTCTAGCCACATATTTTTGTATTTTACATCGCATACTTGTTTTAATTACTGTGGAGAATGAGTAACAGGGTGAGGGAGATGGCAATGGATCAGACTAGATATCGCTGGTGTTGGAATATAGACAGTAACTAAGGTGTGGAAAGGATGGTATCTTGGTATGGTTGTACAACCAAATGCTGCCTTGGAGAAATGGACTTGACACCCACATTTTCCATGATGTCCCAGTTACACTGGGCAAGTAACATCACGAAATTCCTTAAGAAGACCTCCAAGGCCACATTTTTTACTAGTAAATAAAATACACAGGATCTGAGTGCAAATGGCACATCACGAGTTGTATCTTTGTATATCTCTCTTAGTCCTAAAAGAGGGGTGGTCTTCTCTCTACTGCTGTTTAAGGACAGTCCCTGTATCTTGCCAACCCTGAGCCATGCCCAACATGTCCTGGCCAAGCTAGAGCCAAAGGCATGCAAATATTAAAAAGATACAGGCAGTCATGGCACAGTGCATGAGATGGCATACAGGTTCTCTTTCATTTAGTGATGTAGATGAAGCTTTACCGTGTGTTGCTCTCTGCTTAACGTTCGGTTGATTTGTGACTTGAGATTTAGCTGGTAGAAAGACTATGTGCCTGTTCCTGCATAAACATAGCATACCCTGCATTGTGTTAAGTATTTTGAGACAACATATAGACAGACCTATCATGCTCTTGGCATCTCAGCTGAGGCATCCAAGATTAATAAATAATTCTGAATATCTTTCTATGTCTCACCATCCCCTTGGTGAAATGAGGATGACATGATCACTGTGAAAATGCTGTTACTCAGCCCCATGAACCTCTCAAATGCTCTATTGGGAAGGGCCTTAGGAAAACAGATGAGGAAATAATAATAAATTCATATTCATAGCAGGGTTTGAGTATTGTGCAGGAAGGAAGGCCTGGGGCCAAGCACAGAGCTGTGAAGATCTATTGAACAGCTGCTCAGTAACGAGCTAGCTGACAGACTTCAAAAAGCTGAAGAGCAGTCCTGTGCAGTGAATGATAAAGGACAGACAGATAAAGAAGTTGAAGAGATATATGTGGGGTTGGTTGGATGGTTGGATGGACTGATGTAGAAGCGTCCATTCTACAGATTGAATTCGCCTTGAATGAGAGAGATCTTGGGAAAACAAAAATAAAAAGAGATGTAATGGATGGTCTAAATGCTCTTGTAGTTTTGGAACCTCTATTGAAAATCCACGTTCAGCAGATCAGTCCCTTTCAATTCAGAAATGTGGCTGCCTGATTCACTATTTCTTACTTCTGAACAGAAACTTCTGGACCAAATGAAAGTAGGACTACAGACACTCCCTGACATTTCTACACATAAGGGTGTTTGCATTTGAAACTATTATGTCCTCAGAGCATTGGTAGGATCAGCTGTATATAATTAGGGTTCATCTGTCTAAAATCTACTACGTATGCTGTGCAGACACAAGTGACAAGCCCATCAGGTTATTTTCCTATTCCAAAAGTTGAAGGATTGGGTTGAAGCCCAGATCATTAAGTTTTTAGTCTCTTGCTAAACTCTTTTTTTTTTTCTTTTTCCTCTTTTCTTTTTTTCTGGTGTTAGCTCTTATCATCGGTCATTTCCATTAGTCACATAAATGGCCATTCCTCCTTTGAAGTTCATTAAATGAGTAGCCACAAAGACCCTGCAGTAATTAGTTTCTCCATCTAATTACACCAGTAGTGAAAATGTTTTAAATGATTGTGAGTGTATGTGCGTAGGTACGTACAAACATATACATAACTTCTAGAAACATTCTGGATGGACAGTATCTATCACCTGGGTGGAGAGATGGATGGAACAGAGAGAGACACACAGACAGACAAATAAATAGAAGATAAATTCCACTAGCATATTCTTGTCTAATAAATTGTTAAGCAACAAAAGAAAGCAGAAATCCCTGTGTACAATGTATAGATTTTCTTTAATGTGAGTTATTGGGAAAAGACAGAGCTGTCCCTTTAACTGGAGAGCTGCAAACAGCTGTTCCTTATGCATACATGCTTGCTTGGTCTGAAAGTTTTGGTAAGTCAGTGCATAACTGACAGTTAGATTTATCTCCCCAATAAGCAATCAACATTATAATAAAGGAAAAATGCTTTCAGTGCACCTTTGAGAGTGCATCAGAAATTAATCTAAACATCAAATTAATTATAGTTTGTAAATGAATAGTGGCTCACAGCCCTAATACTTCTCCCGCTCCTCCTCCTCCCCCTAAAACCTCCCCCAGCCAACTGCAGTGGCTGGAGGTGCTGTACAGCGAGTTTGATGAACATATCCTTCTCTTTCTTATTCACACAACTCTTTCCTTATCAGTTGGAGAAATGTCCCTTCCTTACTCTTTGGAACTGAAGTTTCAGATCCTAGATGCTTTGGATTATAATAGTGAGTAGCTGGCAAATACAAACAACTGTATTTTCTTCTACCTTTCCTCTGGAAGCCCTAAGCACCCCTTTGATATTGTCCTGCTCCTGCTGACGAGTCTCTCCTTCTCTGCCTGTCTGTCTGTATCATGTCCTTCAAAGTGGGGAAGACCAAACAAACCAGTGCTGACCTGAACCAACATATCCCAGGGGTCAGGCATGCTTAATATATGTGGTAAATCATCTCCATATTGTCTCAGCTTAGGTACTCAACTTAGTGGTTTCTTTCACAACACACTGAGCTTTGGGTCTAAAGCTTTGGTCAAAATTAATTGCTAGTGCACATGCAAAGCACAAGACAAAGACTAATTCCAATGGCTACTGAAAGTTGGGGATAGGAACTTTTCTTAGGAAGTCTGAAATCAGGTTAAAGGGAAAAAAGTCAAATTTAATGATAGTACTGGTAACAGTGGCAAACAGAACTCCACCTCTGTCCCAGCATCTTTCTAATAATTCCTGTGTCTGCTGGGAAAGGTCATTTACCAAAGGAAGAATCAGAGGAAAAAAAAAAAAACAGAAGAAAATCCCACAACTAAAGCAAAAAACCTTAGAGCTGATAAATAACTCTACTCATCCATGTAACTCAACCCCCTCTGCAGAAGAATCAGTGTCCCGATACACGATGGTAAAAGTTAGGCACGCAGATTAGTTAACCCACGGTTGCCCAGATGGGACAGGAACCTGGGACTGGAATTTCATACAATTACACGACCTTACCCCTGGAATGCTCATTTCTCTGGATGAATTTAAGGAGAGCCATTTGCCTATTTATTTATTTATCTAAGTGAGAAACTGCCAGCTTTGGCAGGGTATGTTGGAGGCACACTGTGAGCAGGTGCTTAGCAATATTTTACCCATGTAACTCAGGATCTGCTGGTACAATCCTATGTCTTATGGAGTGCTGCCAATGTGGTTTAGACCTGATCTGCAATGCCCCTAAATCCCAGAGCACTGCATAGCTTTCCCGATGCCCTGTCTCTTGACGTTTCTGCTCCTCCTGTTTCAGATTCCAACGTTTGTAGACTGTCATGACCTGCTTGCTGCCTTGCATCTCCCACCCCACCTTTCTGCCACCACACTGAAGTCTTGAACTGCCACAATATGTTTTTAATAGCACAACACGAACTCTACCTCTCAGTCCTTCTTCTGAGCTGCACTTCCTCCTGTCTGCAGTCCTTATTCCTCACTGCTTTTCTCACCTTTAAGCTCACTCTCTTGGCTCTTGAGTTTATTTTCATGAACCAGAAGCCAGAAAAGATTGAGAAGGGAATAGAAATATTTAATGGTGAGTGTTATTAGCTACTATGACCCTTGTCAAGTAGTGTTTTTTTATCTCTTTTGTCATCTTCAAGGAAGACTGGACATTTTTTCAAATTGTGTGGCCCATTAGAATCATTTGAGTGGACTCTTGGCAAGAATCTTGAATGAAACTTGACATCCATATTATGCTAAGAGTCAAATGATGTTTTCTTTAGGCAAAATAAATCTATGGTTCTACACAGCCATAAGAGTTTGTAGACAAAGCTAGAATGCCCCTTGCTACATTTAATTGGAGGCTTTCAAAAAGGGATAGGGCATCCCAACATCCGATGTAAATATCCATCTGGAATGGATAGAAATAGTGAAAAGCATCCAATGGATGTGGTTGTTCACACCTGAGGTGTCAGACCACACTGAGCTGAAGGAAAGAAACCACAGTGTCCCTGTGGGCATGAAAGAGATTATTCTCAGCCTTCTGGAGTCAATTGCCTCTGGGGAGAAACTGAAGCTGCCACACCAGAGGGTATGTGGCACAGACGCAGAGTGAGGGGCTGCACAACGGGGCACCATGGGGTATGTGGAGCAGAGTTGCTCTGACGTTGTCTAATTTTTGATGGAATGCAAAGAGACAGAGTGTTAGGTGCTCACTGCTCTCAAGAAGAGGTTACCAGAGGAATGAATTTCCAAGTGCACCAGTATAACAATTCATTTGGCTTTAATTTATCTACATCTTATGTGACACCTCGGGGTAATCATTTGGCCTCTGCTGCTCCATCCACTTCCTCGTTTTTCTCATTTCTGTCGTGTCTTCCTAATTAATATTGCCCAAACCTATCCTTTGCCTTCTCTTCTCTGTTAAAACATTTTCCTAGAACAGGGTTGTCTCTGCCTTTCACTAGTTTAATGTCTTCAAATGCCTAGTTGAAGTATATCCTATGTGACAACACTGCTCCTTAAATTTTGAATGTTTACCACAAAGGGAGAGTTAACTTTGGGTGGGCAGCATGAAGAGTGACTCTTCTCACATTGACTTTAATAGCTTTAATAGCATCATATTACTGGAGTTTTCTTTTTTGCCTTATGCACAAACCACTCACAATTAAATCATCTAAATATCTGAGAGGGAAGTTTTCAGTAGAACCACTGTGACCAGCATATAGATATATTGCATGTCCTCTGACATTTATATATTTACATGTGGAAGAACTTACACACATGCAGTGGGAAGTCTCTGCCTTATACAGACACAAAATAGAGCCCCAGGGTCCTGTATAAGTTGATTGTCAGGCATATCGTGCCCCTGTGCAAGACAACCCAGATCAGTCTACTGTGAAAATGGGAGTTGCTGTCCAGAAGGCAAGGCTGATTAAGTGTAACTTTTTCTTACGTCAGACAATTCCTGTGGTGGCCCCGCCATTTCACTGGGGAAGGATAGCATGGCCTAGTGATGGTAAAAGAGGTGTGTGTAAAGTGGCTAAAAATATCAGCTGGGCATTGAGTGAAGAGCTAGCAGGAGAGGAGAGAGAAGGACAGAATGGTGAAGGGCTGTGAAAGTGAAATCAGTAATTTTGAATATAAGATGGTGGACGAGGCAGTGCCTGAGGGGAATCCGAAGGAGATGTGATGAAGGCTCAGGCCATGGGGATAGAGAGGGTGGTGATGAGTGTGAGGGAGAAGCACGGTCTGTATTTGGACACATTTCAGCTGCATCAGGATAGAGGGGAAAATAAGAGCCAGAGATCTGAAAAAGTGTAGGAGAAAAGGGAGGATCTGGGTCCAGGCTGGATGCATGCAGCAAGAGGAAAGCCTTTGGCAAAGAAGCCTCCCTATTTAAATGACTGTTTTTCAGTGAGAAGTCAGGTTTGTTTCTCAGGCAATCTCACACACTGCAGCAAGCAGACCTGCTATGGTAAACAACAGACATATTTTGACTACTTTCACATTTTTTTTGCATGAAATCAGTGCTTGCCATAGTCTGAATTTCACAATTTTGCCTCTGAACACAGAAAGTCAAAGGCTTTATGACCAGAGTGTGGTTTCTTCAGTGCACACAGGTATTAAGGGGTCTCTGTAGGATTTTGGACTCCGGGAAACTGGGAGAATGGCTTGTAACTTGTCTCATTTTCTTCCATGTCTTTCCCTACACTACCCTACCAGCAGTGGCCAAAGGAAATAATGCATCCATCTTTGTGCTGAAAGTGCAGGGGAAGAGCAGGTTCAGAGCCAAATAGGAAAGAATAAAAATCCCTTTTTGTGATGGCGCTCTCCTGACTCACTCAGTTTGGGCCGGCTACTTACTAGTAGTTCAGCAGTGACAGAAGAACAGAAAATGAAGAATTTTCTCTTTTCATGGGAAAAAAAAAAACATGGTGAGATTTTTCTCCATGGATTTTTTTAAGTTTGCCAAAAGCAGGACTTCTTGACAATTTCTCTACAACCTGGGGCTAGACTCTGTTAGAGCAATTTACTTGGGATCTGCATAGCAGATACATTTTAAAAGGTCATATAATGGTGGAATATCTTTCTGGGGCCAGACAGCATTGTCCCCCCAGGCTACCAGTTGGAGAGCTCTGGCTTGTTAAAAAAAGTAAAACAGAATGCAAATGCTATGTTTTTACATGTTGAGTTTTGGGAAATGCTTAAGCAGAAAAAGGAAAAAGTTTTCTTACATTCAAAGTTGACAAAAATCCTTCTTTTTGTTTTGGAAAAAGTAATTTCTCCTTTTTTAAAAAAGTTGACTTTCAGAACAAAAAAATCAGCATCAACTTCAATGGACTTAGCAAGACAAATGAAAGGTCTGATTATCTCTAATACCCTCCACAATTTTATGTTGCTCTAAACTTGAAGGACAGCAGGGTGGGAGGTTTTGAAGAGCAGAGTGCAATACTTGCGATAATTAGCTACCTGTACTTCTGCCATTTCTGTCCTTCTGGAAGTGTTGTACATGGCTGTGTAGTCAGTATCTTTGAAACAACAGACACATCATACACTCTATCAGAAAATTAGCAAAAGTCAGACAAAACTGGGTCTTGATGCCTGGGACCCAGAACTGACTGAACCTGGATGTTTGTGCCTCAGAAGTTAATATTAGATGACTAAAATCTACTAGCAATCTCTAATTTCTTTTTTTGCTTGGCCTTGAGTCTGTACATCCAAAAGTGCATCTTTCAAGCTGGAACATGTTACCATCAGCCTTGGATGTTACTGCATTAAACAAGCTGTGGTTTAGTTTCTTCCAGTAAGACTCATGCTCAGGAAAAATTTGTGTTAAGATCTCTAATTGTGCTAAGATGTCCCAATCTCTGCTCAGCCACAACCTCACAGTACCTTGGAAGCAGCAATAAAGCCAGCCCCACAATCCTGCCCCACAAGCTAGGTATGCATTATTATTTTCATGAAGCCAGAGAGCTTCTGAGCTAAGAGGAGATGTGGTGCATCTGTTTCTCACCTCACATCTCCGTTTAGCTCTGCCTTTCCCCTTGCCAGTTATGAGAGGAGCCAGGCACAGTATTCCCCTAAATATTATTTATGATAGGAATAGTGATTTCATTGCCAAAGGTCCGTTTCTAACTTGTTGATATCCTTGGAGCATTAGTTTTCAATGTCACCACAAGCTGTGCTGGTCTGCTCATTTTGTTGAGCTTTTAAAACTCTGGTGGGCTCTGGAGTGAACATGGCTAATTCATAATTTCTCATCTAGACTTCCCAACTGCTTTTTCTTACCAAACTCTTTTTTCCTTCATTCTTCCAGTGTATAAGAGTACAGGAATCCCATGATTACTGTTGAAGGGAATCACTGTGTCTCCTCACACCAGGGAACATCTACAATCAAAGAGCAACCTGTTCTGACCCTCTGCAGATGGGAAAGAGGAACTCTGCACAGAGAAGATGCATGAAATTTTTGGAAGTACTGTCTATCATGCACCATAGCAAAGAATGAGATTAGAGTTTTGGGAGGTGGGCAGTCTGGAAGGGGAGTGGGGAAAGTAGCATGGAAAGAAAGCACAGTGTGGAGATTGAAAGTGACTTTAAATTCAACTGAAACTCCAACATGTCTTAACACTGGAAGTTTGCCTGAGAAACAGAGTCCAGATCAGCTGCAGGTAACAGGAACAGAAAAGCAATAGTTTGCCCCACTGTAATTCTCAGGGAAGGTTTGCAAAGAGCACTGGGTGGCACAGAACAAGAAATTTCACATCCCTTTGGTGGGCATGAGGATGGGGGAGATCCACTGTCCACCAGCAGGATGGTGCCACATGGCAGGGTCCCGCTGCTGCTGCACTGCCTGAAAGGACCTTCCATAGCAACATTTTTGCAAACAGTGAAATCTCACTGAAACATCATGCACATGTTAGCACACAGCTGTTGGCAGGCTGATCCACCTTTGTGGGTGCAGATCGGGGTGTCCCTGTCTGGAGGCCCACATGCAGCTGAGGCTGTGTTCCACTCATGCTCCAGCTGGTGGAGCTGAGCCAGCCATATGCCCGGAGCTGTGTGAGCACAGTATTTATTCAAACCCAGCTGAGGCACAGGGTGATCTCAGGCTGTTTGTATGTGCTGTAGCGCTGGCTCAGGTCTGGTGGGTACAGAACATGGTTGCTGGCATTTCACTGAGCAGCCATCCCTACAGGCATTCAACTAACATTGTTCAGCCTTTGTCCCTTTGCAGTTTAATGCATCACACCTGCTGGAGAGCTGCCCCTCAAGCTCTGTCTTCCCTTTGACTCCATGACCTGTTTCTCCTTTACCTTGGATACAGAAATTCCCCTTCTGCCACATGCTCCCACTGCTGACCCCACCAACATTTCACCTAACCCTCTGGCCTCCTCCATTTTGCTCTAGGTGCTTTAGTCTTTTCTGCACCTTCCTCATCTCCCTTTACATGGCAAGATATTTTCCACCCCACCACCAGCAACTGCAGCACCCAGATGCTGGTGAGATGCCAAACCTTCACCTCTAAGCAGCGCATACAATTCTGAGCATGAGACAATTAGGAGAGAAAGAGGGAAGGGGGAAAGTATTGACAGGAGTAAATTGAGAGAAATCATAAAAGCTTAAGCAGAAAGAAAGCAGTTTGAAAGGTAAAGTATTCAGAGAAAGCCCTTTCCTGGATGAATCTAATTGTTTTGTTATCTTTACCCACCAAAGCATTTACTTTGGTTTGTCGCCCGATCCACAAACACTTTCGAGGAGATGACATTACCGAAAGGCAGGAACATCTGCATCAGCTCAGCATCCCCAAACTCCTGGGGCAGATGGTAGATAAACAGGTTACAGCCCTCTGGTCCTGTCAAGAGAAAAAGAAGACCCATGAATAGAGTTAAATGGGATATGAGAAAGCGTATGGTGGGATTTACTTTGGTGTCTCCTCTCTCTGACTCATGAGGGATAACTGTGAGTAAGCAGATTGTAGAGCCCAGCCTGCATTTAGGGGTCTTGAAGAAAGGGCTCCTCAGCATGTCTGACTTTCCTCACCTGGGAAACAGTGGGTGTGGGATGTGCTTTCTGAGTTTTCCTCACTCATCTCTTTATTGCTACACCTTCATCCTCTTTGGAAAACTTCATGCCTAGCAATGCGACATCTGCCCTAACGACCCTTCCTTATTCTCCCTTGCTGGTCTTCAAGACCCTTTCAGAGGAACAAAGAAAGCAGAAGACTGGGAACTTGGCAGGTCGCCATGTGTCTACACTAACCTTCTTAGGACAAACACCAGGTAGAATCAGGTGAATGCAGCAGCACATGTGGCCACAGAAAAATAAAGCAGAGGAAAAGAACAAAAAGAACAATAGATTCAGTTATTGGTTTTCTTTGTTCCTCATTTAATCTGTAGAGTTTTGGGTGACAACCCCCTAACCTTTACTTCTCTGGGTCTGCACTCAAATGTTTCATTATCTTTCTGGTTTCTTGGTGAAAACTGAGATACAAGTAGAAAGGAATACAGAAAGCCCTGGATTTGTTTTGTTTTGTAGAATTTTGCATTCAGTCCCCACAATTTGACTCACTCCAAAGACTCCCCATCATCTAGATAGTTTGGTCATGTCCCCTCATTCCACAGGGTTCTTCAAAAGAGATGACAGATGGACTCAAATCCAAAATCCTAGACATCAGGACAAGAATTGGCTTTTTTTTTCCTCCTCAGTACTGCAACAAATATCCAGAGAAGAGTCTTTCAGGGGAATATGCATTTTTGTTTATGTTGAGGCATGAAAAATATTCTTTTGGAATTGCATTTTGGGGTAGAAGAGGGAGAACCTGCCTCTGGCTTAGAATGTGACTTGCATTACTGTGTATAGTGTGCAACACAGTGAACAAAAATCAAGAGGGAACATTTGAGTACAAGTGGTTTTGTTGGAAAAAAACCCAAACATTTAAATCACCAGCAAAGAACTGTGGAGTTTCAGGACGCAGGGATTTTTTTTTTTTTGGGGGGGGGGGGAGGGAGATTATTTCCAGGGGTACTTCCAGCTGCTGCCGTGCTCTGCACTGACCTCCACAGGTAACTCCAGCTCTGGTTTGCTCATTGGGGTCCATATGAAGGGGAGTTAGTGGATGCTCCTTGAGGGTATGAGGACAGAGAGAAATAGGATGCCCTCCTTCCTCTCAGCCCCTGTGCTTACATCCCTGTGACCTAACTGAGCCTACTTTCCCCCATGTAAAGCTGGGGCACAGTGTGGGGAAGGAAAAGGTTTTTTAATACTCTTGTTTTCTTCATTGGGGCATAATTATGGTGTCATAACACAGCAAATTACAACTTTGCCTTTCCTGTTAGAGAGAGGAGTTCGCCTAGATGCTCCCACCTTTTATTAGCCATTATTCATCCCCCCGGCTGGCAGGAGAAGTACGGCGAAGTCAGAATTCTGACAGATGCCCATTTAAAGCTCATTAAAATTCCTGGGCCTCAGCATGATTGAAGTCACAGGCTCTCCACATTTCCTTTTGGATTAATGGAAAATGAAGCCCTAATGAATATTTGCTAAGCACAATTTTCCCCACTAATTTGCTAAAAGGACTGTCATGAAGGAACAGCTGATCCTTTGCATCTCGTGCATTTCCTAGAGGTCATGGGGATGGTGACTGAGTTTCTTCCAAGTGGGGGGGATAGTGGTACAGTGGGATAATTAACCAATTAGGCACCCAGTCATCTGCTTAACTAATTTACTTTTGAAACTCAGTGGCCCACACTCAGGCTCCCCTATTTCATGCCAGACTTTTCATTCTTCCCCTCAGCTCCTGTCTGCCTCTTCCTCAGTCTCCCCACTGAGTGACTATCCTTTCCTCAGTCCTTTCTGCAGCTCAGTTACATGCAGTGCAGTTACTGGCACAGTAAGCTAGATATGAAACAGTCTGAAAATGTTAAACAAACACCAACACCCTTAGGTGTCTGTTAGAGTTGAGAAAATGCTGCCCAGGAGAAGACCATGGTCCAGAATAGTAGGGAAAATTCATTTCTTCATCTGAATCTGCCCCAGAGCGCTTCTGCTGTGGGATTTGAGATCTGCATTATTATGGAATGGGTAAAATCTTGGCTTTACTGCAATTAGTGGCAAAATTCCCACTAACATCACCAGAGCCAGCAGTTTGCTCTGTAAAACTGGCAAATTCTTTCAAAAATGCCAGCTGTATTTCCTGGGGTCTTGGATGTGTTGTGCATGAGTAGAGATTCTGCCTGCATGTGCTGAGAAATACCTACTAAGGCATAAGGTGGATCAGAAGGCACACAATTTTATCCACACCAGGCTTAGAGGCCGGGCTCAAGGAGAGAACAACCCTTAGCTCATCTTAAAATCAGCTTTGTCTAACAGTGCTTGGACACCAAGAAGAAAAGACCAGGAAGGATGTGAAAAAGCAGAGACCAAAGCCCAGTTCTGTTTTGAAGTGTGGCTGTAAAACCCATGCTGTGGCTTCCCATACTGACTCAAACATTCAAGGCCAAACTCACTCCGTTCCCAGCTACAGAGGATTTTTGCTAATTTCCAATGCTGAAAACTCCACCTGCTACTGAGAAACAACCTGGGGTAGTTTGATTTGTTTTATCATCCTCACACATGAAAATTCTGCCATTAGAATTTAACAAGCAATTTCTTGTTAAATCCATCCATCCGTAAGTTACCTATCACAGTTAGACTCCTTGGTAAAGAATTCATGAAACAAAGTCTCTCTCAGCCCTTCTACCTTGTTTTTCCCTTATTCCTGAGTCAAGTTAATTTCATCAGTCTATGGTAGACCACATAATTATGCATATGGCCATCCCTTTTTGCATATGTGTGTATTTTTGAGAGACCAAGTGCATGAATTGTTCCACTCAGAATGCTATGAAGAGCTAAGTTAGTTCTCAGTACACATATGCAAGGAGTTTTAAAGGGATCAAGATCACTGGAACAAGATTATTGTTGGTATGGCAAAATCTTAGTGAAAACTTTACTGTCAAGAGAAAGGTCTTGTTTTGGACTGAGTTAGTGGATTACTGAAGATCAGTATAGTTGGCAGTTCAAGGCTGAATACAATACTAAAATTCTTTACTAAGCACTTTGCTTTGCTTTTCAAAAGGGCTGTAAGTCAGCTCAAAATCTAACCCTTGCAACATTTTATGAGAAGAAAATCAAGGTTCATTTCTATCCTGACACCTACCGTGGCTTCTAGTTTCATTGCTTTAAGTAATAGATATTTCTGCTCATTAATACACTGGAAGCACAGATAGTCTTGATTCAGACAGAAGGAAAGAAAAGTTGTAAGAAACACACAGTTTATGAACAGTTTGCATATTACAGGCAAACCATGTTGGATGACAGAAACACATGTGGCTGGGAACACTGGAACATATGGCAGAGAGATCTGTTCTGGGTTTATGTTGATTTGGCTTGGTTGGACTTGAGCTGCTAAGTCATTGCTCTGCCCATGCTCATCACCGTCCAGCTTGTTGCTAGTTACTTAGGATGGTGACAGCAGTGTCCCAACCTATCTCTGGGTGTCAACTGTCAACATGAGTAATTAAAAATGAGCTGTCCCCTAAGTTTGCAAGCAGTCTTTTGTCCAGATGCACAGCAAGTGGGATATACACCTCTACAACAAAAACTTAGAGGCTGTAACTTCATTGCCTATTCTGCATTTGATCACTACTTAGTCCTCAGCATACTTGAATGCAGGAGTCACAAGCCTGCCCCACTTTATTTTAGTATCTGAGTGTATTTATGAGTTTCACAAACTATGACAAGATGAGTAATACAATACAAATTTGAAGTTACCCCCAAGCTTTGCCTGGTTGACGTGGTCTGAGTTAAGACTTTGTCTCTACCTTTGATGATTTTGGATCTGTTCCACCCTATGCAACCCACCAGCTGCCAACAGCCTCAGCACTTGTGTGGAAGCAATGACTAATCTCTACAGGAATTATGCAGCAGCCAAGCAGACTGGCCTTGTAATCCAACCAGGATCCAGGAGCTGAGAGTTAGTATCATTATTAACAGTGTGATCATCAATGTTGTTGTTGTGGTAGGGTAGGTTCATTAACAAATCAATGTTTGTGCACATCCTTGCAAACATAAAGCACTCTTTTCAGCACTGAGTATTGTTATTATTAGAGTTCCCTCTTGCTGCATCTTCCTGTTAAAGGGTAGAGATGTTTGAAGGTCTTGACTCTCTGCTAAAACACAGTATTGTGCCTTAGAGTTTCTCCCTCTAGCAAACAATAGAGAAAGCCACAGCGGACAAACAGTTCAGGAAAATGGAGGACACTGGGAATGGCAACCTGCCTTGGATCAGTGGTTCCTCTTCTATACCTGGCCCCCAATCATCCTCAATATCAGATGCTTACAGAAAGGAGAAAAGAGTTATGAGATGACTTGTCCACTGGGTGACACTCACCCTCAAGCCACAGACAAACTGTGCCTTACGAACATGGGGATCTTTGGGCAGAGCTACTCAGAGTGCGCACAACAGTTATTCCTTGCTTTGGATTGTTCCTGGCACAAAGCTATGTTAAGCAATGATCTGCTCTCCATTTTGTCCTGTGCTTAATCTAGCCCCAGTAAGTAATAAAAAGCAAAGTCCTTCAGCATGGGGGAAACATCTCTGTAATGATACGCTAGGTCTGTGCATCTGTTCTCACAGCAGGGATGTGTACTAGAGCTAATCAGGAGCTGGAAGTTGTGTTCCCCAGGAAATTCTGACATCAGAAAAAAATTAATTCCAAATTAGATCGAAATGCTGACATTTCTAATTTTCTCACAAAATGAGATTTCTCCCCCAAAGTAGTTCTAGGCCATCAGAATGTTTTAGTTTGATAGTCTAATCTTGATTCATTTTGTTCTGACTGTTACACTGTATTAAAATATTAAATGTAATTATATATATAATAACACATATAGAATATTTCTGAAGTAGTGATCTAGTAAGGAATAAAAGTTGAAATATAATTATTTAAAATGAGGGTCCCTACACAAGGCTGAAGCACCTGACTTAAATGCCTCACTTAGATATGCAGTTTCCTCTTCTTGTCCAAAGAGAGTAGCGGGGGATGGTTGGGGCTATCTGAGCAGGTTGCCTCTGAGCATCCTACTGTTCCCTACTGGCTGTAAAGCAAACATAAATGACTTCTCTCTTCATTTAAGCAAGTCTTTGGGTGCTATGCATTACATGATGTGGATATGTCCCAAAACAATCACATGCAACAGTGGGAGGAAATTCACCTATCCATACTTTTAATGTCTCCAGTGCAACCATCCTGTCCCATGTACTACATAAGTCAGGCTCTTCTTGTAGTCAATGTAAAGAAACAGGTACCTTTGCTACATGAATAATCTCATCCTCATACAGGGATTGCTCTCTAAAACGGCTGATTTGTGTTTCCAGGGAGGCTGAAAGGACTAGATCAGCTCCACTTAATAGCAGGTGTCTGAAATTACATTACTGGCTTCTAATGAAGGATCACCATTATTTGTTTCCTATTAAATGCTGTATTCCAATGCAATTACTCTTGTTGGCTGTCTTTAACAACTCCCACTGGATGTTGTTGCCCACATTGCTAACAGGCCTTTCCATGGCCCACACATATCAGCGTGCTCCTCCCCCTGGGATCTTAGGCAATCTTGGCAGAGATATCCCATGAGGATGTTTGCAATGCACCAATGATGCCACATATGAAAATTCAGAAAAGACCTGGTGGACCAGAGATTCAAAGCAATGGGGCATTTAATGGCTGCTCTCTAGGTGTACGGGGGGGGAAGCAATGTGGTGGGGGTGGCATGCTGTGTGCAGTGAAAACAAGAGACCACTCACTCACCTTCTCTCTGTTGCTGTGGTATCATGGGAGGTGGCTGTGGGAACGCTTGGCTAATCTGGCCATAAGCAGCAGGATAAGCAGCTGTAGCGAAAAGAAAGGGAGAGAAAAAAAGGATAGATTTCAGTGTTGGAAAGCAAGAAACTTTCACATCAAACAATCACACGAAGCTGGAGATGGGCTTTTCCCCTGTATTTTAGACACCCCATATAGCTTGAGATGTAATAGAAGCGTCACTGTGGTGCTTCAGGTAGTAGCACTTGTCCCTGAGCATCCATTCTCCCTTCAACTTTGTAGCAGTAGCACCAGGGACAGCCACGTGATCTAAATAGGGGTCTAAACAGAGATCCAAGAGATCTCCCCCACCAGAGATGGGTAACCATCCCAGGTAGTATCACAAAAACACTCATTCTTGAGCTCAGCGTGTTGATGACTGTGCTGACAGGCATGTGTGGAGCCCATGCCCATGGTTTTTTTTGCACTCTCATTTATACTCTTGCTTATAATAACCGTTCATATGTATTTTCTCTCTCTCTTACTCTGTATATAATATGCACATAAGCACACTTGTGCACGCACTCTCGGATGTACATTTCCTTTCATGTCTGCAGACACTTAGTCTTTTACACAAACACAGTGGAAACAGTGTGCAGCAATTAAACAATTTTCCCCACCTCAGCTCCCCCATCAAGCAGACAAGGGGAGCCATTCAATACCACAGATGGTAGATGATGTGCCTTGCTGCTAAAAATACAGAGTACAGGTCGCCTGTGAGCCCAGAGAGAGGGGGATAGGGGCCATGTGTGTGCAGAGGGGTTAATTAACAGCTCAAAGGGTTGAGCTGCTTCCCATCTATCAAACCTCACAAGCAATAAATGACAATAACTAAAATACCGGCAAATGAAGCCCTACATGGAGAATTAAATTAAGTTTCCAGATACAGCACTGACATGAAATAATAGCCATTCCTCAGCGGGAGCCCATGATTGCTCCAGTTACCACAGGAAATAATGACTTTGAGGTGGCAGCTTCCTTGCAGCGTTGGCCATGGACACCTCGCAAGGGGAAGCGGAACACAGAAGGGTCATGGTCTGCACCAGGTCACTTTGGCTGGTGTCAGTCCATCAACTGCAAAGGAGCTGCTCAGCATACACAGAGACATGAGAGTGAGAAGAGGTTTACCCACTGGAAGTCATGGAGAAGCTGCTGGGAAACCAGGATTATGTGCAGCCTCTAGGCAAGCCTCAAATCTATACCTCCAGCCACACCAGAGCTAGCCAGTGGTGGGGTAGCTACACTAGCAAAGCATAGACATATCCTACAGAATGGACGTGTGCAGACATACCATACCCTGCCAGACACAGTTGCAGTGGCTCAGCAGGGTCTGTTTGCCCATCTGCCCTACTCACTGCAGCACTCAGGAGATCCCCAGATCTTCTGTAACATGAAGTGGCCCCCAAACCAAACGGCCTGATTTTCTGCTTGCTCATTCTGTGCTCTAAGAAGACCTGGCCCAGTTCTGTCAATGAAGCTCCACCAAGGTACAGCTCAGTGGGAACCATTCCCCAGTGCTTCACGGGAGGAGGTTGCTTCCTTTGGGAGAGAAGACTCTGGGTTGTTAAGCTTGGTTTCATGAGCACTGCAAATTGAATCTGAAGATCTGTGGCCCTGGTGTCCCCATCTCAGGAACCACCTCCCTTCCTACAGCCCCCTTAGCTGCGTTTAAAGAATTCAGAGAAGAGAAATGTTTACTGGGAGAAAGTGTTAATACTAACGACCTGCGTACTGCTGCACTCCAGCGTAGGCTTGCTGCAAGGGATCTGCTGCAGTGGGGCTCTGTGCTGTGGAGACAGAATAGAGAAGGAAATAAGGGATTAAAACAGAATAATAAAATCATAGAATTTCCCAAGTTGGACAGGACCCCCAAGGATCATCGAGTCCAATTCCTGCCTCTGCAGGACCATCCAAATTCAAACCGTGTATCTGAGAGCGATGTCCAAACACCCCTTGAGCTCCAGCAGCTAAGGGTCGTGCCCGCTGCCCTGGGCAGCCCGTTCCATGCCCACCGCCCTCTGGGCAGAGCCCTTCCCTAACCCCCAGCCCTCCCCTGGCACAGCTCCATGCCGTTCCCTCGGGCCCTGTCGCTGTCACAGAGAGCAGAGCTCAGCGCTGCCCTCTGCTCCCTATGAGGAGCTACAGCCGCCATGAGGCCTCCCCTCAGCTCCTCTGCTGTGGGCCCAGCACACCCAGGGCCCTCAGCTCCCCCTTTCTTTTCCCTCAGAAATGTGTGGTGAGAGACAGACAAACCCAAAGGCTGAAGGTCCCAGAAGAGGAGCAGCTCACTCATTCTACAGACAGGACTGGTGCAGACCCCCCGAGATGGACAGGAGGGCTCTGTCCCTGAGTTTTGCGTTACCCTGTGTGACTTTACAAAGGGCAAACAAACCCCTCTCCACCTTTCTCAAGTTTCAGAGCCCACCTCTAATCATGTAGATTCTTGGCATTGCTGCAGTCAACCCCAAAGAGCCTGCATCCTAATCCAGGACTGATGCTGTGCTAGGTGCTGTGTAGACTCAGATCTCAGTGACAGCTACTGGCGCATGAAACTTTCAATCAGAGTGGAAAACAACAGGGGCATAGCAGGGGGAAGGAGAAGAGAACAAAGCACTGGCTCCTGCTATCCTGACGTCCCTTTAAAAGACCCATAGCTGCCAGGCAGCCCCATTCGAAGGGAGGAGAGGCTCCTCCAAGGGGAGGGGGACATTGCTTGTCAGCTCCAGGCAGGATGCTGTGAATCTCTGCGTAGAGCACGCAGTCCCTTGCTGGCTTCAAAGTGCATTTTCTCTCTTTACAAGTGTGCATTCCTCCCCCTTAAAACTGTTTATTTTTGTGAAACTTTGAAGTGTAGCTCAAATACAACCAAAGCTAGTTAAGATATTTTTTTCCTTTTCCCCTTTGGTTGATAGGGAGAGAGAGCAAGAGAGAGAGAGAGAAACGTGTTGGATAAGCTCTTTCTTTATCTGCAGCAATAAAATATTTAAAGCAAAGCTTGGCTGAACCTCCAGTCCAAATGTCACCTTGGCCCTAATATTTCACTTCTTGTTATGAGTTTAATTTGTATTTATTGGTGCTGCATAGTTCTACATTTATGCAATCCCTCTGGCTTTGTACTTTTAGGATGTTCCCTTAGGGAGCTGCTGCTTCCTCCCCCTCCCCATGTTCTTCTTTCTTACAAGAAAGCTAGTGGAAAAGGCTTGGCGGGTGTGTAGACATTGACCTACCCAAGGGGGAAGACTGGCTACATGCCAAAATGCGTGATTAGGTGGCAAACATGAGTGCTATGGATCCAAAGAAAACGGTCAAAATGCTTTGTAACTGATGCTATTACAGATTTGCCTTAATGTCAAAGATTACCATTGGTCATGATGACGGTTTGTAAGGTCTCCTAGTACACTTATCTCCCTGAATGCAAAGAGGAATGGTAAGACCAAGACCAAACATGGAGGGGAGAAATACAACTATCTAGCTAAGTCTTGGACGCTCCTTTTCTTATGATATTACTAGATTTCTGGGGGCAGTGACAGGAAGAAACAGGTGATATTGTAGTCTTAGGCTGGGAGTTGGTGGGTTGAATCGCTATCTGACTTTTGGCAGGTCCCACAGCATCTATGTAAAATGGGAAAGCACAGCATTACTGTAAGGTTTTTCACTCATACAAAAGAACATGAGGAGAATTCATTAAAACCTCTGGAGATCAGTGGAAGCATCATAGGGTTGTAAAGCTGTATTTTTAAAGTGTAGATGCTCCAGGAAATGGGAAGAAGTGCTTAGAAAATACAAAATGTCTTCTCCATTGACTCTGCCTTCTAGAAGAAGGAAGTGACTAAAGTCTACTCTTTTTAACCTCTGTTCAGAATTGTCTTCTAAAAACAGGCTGTTAAGCATATTGCCCTACAAGAAAACTAACGATTACAAAAGGCTGAGTGACACAGCAGTTCCTGCAGTCCTTTAGGAGAATGGTTCTTGCTAGCTTGGAACCCCTAAACAGACCAAGACCATATGCTGTCAGGTAGGAGGTACATCCTGAGGAAAATGAAAAAGGAAATGCGGAAGAGGGAGTAAATATTTATAGTAGAACCACAGAATTGAAGTCTGAAGCAAAGGAGATGATCTGCTGTTTCTGCCCCAAAGGCAACTGCCCTTTCTTGGTGGCACCCACCTGCTTATAGAGCTAAACAAAGAAATCCTCTTTGCTGCTCAGGAGATACACTCACAGCATTTTAGCTCTCTGCACTGGATTAGTCTAGTTGGATCAGAAGGTCATGCCTGTCAGAAACCACAAATCAGCTCCCCAGGACGGCATGGTGTAGAAGGAGCCTGAGCTGCTGGGCTGTGAAGGCCGTGCAGAGCACCTGACTGATGTCCTGCATGATAGCAGTATGGTTGGGGAACATTTCATCCAGTGTGTCCATGCCAACAATGTGTCCATGCTGACATGGCTCAATCTGCAGGCCGTATGCAGAAAGATAGTGTAAAAGCTGACGATGGACATGGGCACACGCTTTCTTTCTCTGACATGCTGACAATTGGCAATGACTGCCACTCTGTAGATACAGGACAAACCATGGAGTGACATCTATTCAGCTGTGGTCTTTTTTCTTCTTTCTTGCCTTAGCTGGGCATGTGTGGAAACTGTCAATTCTCCCAGCTATAGTTGAGGCTGTGTCCTACCCATACAGGACAAAAACCTCCAAATAAGCTATATTCTGGATTCTTGGGCTTTGCAGGCTTTGCCTTCCCTGAAGGGAGCCTGACACTTCTAATTTTGGTTTGGATCAGAATAAAATCTTTCTCACAGTTAAACATCTTTTCCTGGACTGAGCTCTGGGCTTACAGTTTTGACATGGATTAAATCCCAGTGGGGCTGGTCACTTTTTCAGAGAGAACGTGTTTCTGCAGCTCTAGGAGCATTACATCATTTGGCCTTTGTGCCAGCGACAGAAACTGAACAGGGCCTTCTGGCTCATTGGTGAGCTGCTCTCCTTACCCCATCCTTTGGTATCTTGCCTGTCTTTGGAACCATATTCTGACCACTGTAAACAAGCCATTCAGTGTAGGACATATACACTGAAAATCACTGTTCACACGTAAGATTAAATATTAAAACTAGGAAAATACTTTATCTAAAGGGATTGGAACAACTAGCATTTAAATGCAGCCTTTTCCCCTCCCACACAAAGCTTTTAGAGTTCATTATTTCCCTGTGCCTTTAGGACTTGTCGGCAAGGGGTGTATCTAACTGGGTGTTTCTTTCTCAAGAGGCTGTTTCATCAGTCAGAATGACTTCCTGGCATGTAGTATACAGAATCACAGAATCGTAGAGAGTGGGAGGGGCTTCTGGAGATCATCTATTCCAACCCCTCTTTAGCAAGCAGGTTCCCTAGAGCAGATTGCACAGGAAAGCATTCAAGCTACTCAACTTGCATGATGTACCTTTGGCTCTGCAGCTGTACACCTTTTCCTCTCCAGCTGTGCTGGGGCTGCCTTTTCTTTATGACCCTAAACCATGTTCCCTGGAATATCTGCAGTGCCACATTGAAGCACAGTACATATGCTCTGCTGCAGCAGTTCTCTTTTTAGAGCCAGGCCTTTTATTGGCTGGACTCCTTCACCTTTAAAAGTCAGTGGTATAAGATAAAGTCTACTGTAGAATATACTCTGGTGGTTTGAATAAGACACCAAGTTGACTAACATGTCTTTTCTCTCTTTTCTCCAGAAATCACAAAGCTACCACTAGCACCAAAAGTTAACCGAAAGTTACTGGTCATCTTTCTCCAGTAGCCATCTCCAAATTTTCTCCTTCACTGCCAAGGGCTGACATTCTTCATAACCCAAATTCTACGTCTAGGGGTCCCAAACCATCTATTGCTCCCAAGTGAAAGCTCTCCACTGACACTGAGGGAAGATCCAGTGTTTATTTAAGTCTTTACTTAAATAAATGTCAAACAGTGACTTATCTGATGTAGAGCTGTATGATAGAAATCAATGCGATTCTGAGTGCCCTCAGTCTGAGGCGTGTAATGAATACATTGTACTTCCTGAAGCTCAGCTGACCAGCAAAGACTGCAATGACTTGGAACATGAGCATGATCAGAGCCTAGATTCCTCTGCAGTGAAGAAAGTCACAGAAAGTCCAGAAGAGGCAGAGAAGGAAGAGTATAACATTGCTAATGATGAGGACTCTGGCATTCAAGAAGTCAAGCACTGTAACTCTTCAGGTATTGCTGAACCAATAAAACTAGACCATGCAGCATCAACCAGAGACTGTGACCAGTCTGAAGCATTTTGTGAAGAGTTGTCAGATGCCCCTGATAGGAATAATGATGTTTCGAAGAACGTAGATGATGATGAGAATATTATAGGTGATTGCAGTGAAACCAAAAGCAAGGAGGAAACTTGTAACAATCTAAAATTGGTTAAGGACAATGGTGATAGTTAGACTGATGGTGATAGAGATAAGGATGATATCTGTAAAAGTCAACAGCAAAACTCTCCCTTGACTCAGTCAGTTTTGATCGAAGTTGGAAATTATATACTCATAAGTAAAGAAAATGTAAGGTGTCTGCGGCTGGTTTGACATGCAGGACTGAAACAGCGGCCAGGAGTCCCTGGATGCCCTTGGATAGGAGCGAGGCAAAAGCACCTCTGGGCTGCAGCACCAGATCACGTGTGGAGGCAGAAAACCCAACCTGGCGATCTCTGTTTTATTCAGACCCTCACAACCTGTCCTGTCTGTTTGGGAAAAGCAGTTGTGGTGAGTCACCACCTGCAGGGTTTTAACTTGAGAGTTCTTAAAAATAAAAGTGATGACCTTTGCTTACTGATGACCTCATCTTCCTTGTCTCTGAAGCAGATGAAGATGTAACTTCAATACAATGGATGTGTCCATGCTGGCCAGCAAGGCCAGGGGATGCAGGGAACACAGACTGCAGGGCTGGCTGGGTGTCCCAGTACAAAGCTCGGGCCATGAACGTATCTTCATGCTGCTGCTCGTTGTGCTGGATAAATTAAACTTAGTGAAGGGCATAACTGCCTGTGCTCCCAGCTGTAGTGTAGATGAAGCCAATGGTTGGTATTGGTCCAGAAACCTCTAGGCACAGATTAAACATTTGTGGATGCTGTGGCCATACTGTGTTCAGTAAAGTGACAGCCCTTCTATGTACTAATGACCTGTGTGAAGTTCAGAAAGGGCTCAGATGTACAAGGGGCCCACGATTCAGAGCTAACCCAGGGGCTGCTTGTTACTATAGGCTCGAACTTACTACATGCTAAAATTCAAAGTGATGGGGAGATGTGAGTCACTTCTGTGTATCAACATGAGGAGATTGGGAGAGAAAGTTGCTTTATTCCTTCATAAGATGCACACAATATAATCATGCTCCACTGAGGAAGGAGAGTTACCCTGTCTTAGCAACCCTTTCTCCCCATACAGCTGAAACGTCTTCTCTATTACTGTAAATACTAGTTGGTGTGGTGACAACTAATAGTTATGATATCCCTGGAAAATGATAGACCAAATTCAGAGGCAGGGTAAACTTTTTGCGTCTTGCACCTTTCTCTCAGCTCTTTATTTCATGATGTAATGTACACATTGAGGGTCAGCTGGTGAAATGAAGTGAAAAAAGCAGAGAAGCTCCTGAGAGGCCAGGGAACAAGTATCAGTCATGTCAGCCCCACTGAAGTTAGCGTAGACGTGCTTTCCAGCAACTGAGGATCTGGCCTTGCCAGGGCAAACTATAGGTGTACTGTGAAAACAGATGCTTATAGTAACTTCATTTGGCAGCTCAGGGCAAGAGCCTTATCCCTGGACATTGCCTCTATATTAATTTGATAATTTCCATATCTCCATGGGAAAAATTCTGCTCAGATATGATTGTCGCTTTGCAAGACAATTCTGGCCAAGATGCCACAAGGTGACCACAGCAGATAACCTTCCATAAACCTGGAGACATAAAACAAGCCAATGACCTACTATATGGCCATAAATATAAATTTAACGAAGGCAGCACTTATTCATTAGGCAGAAGTCAAGAAATGACTCCCAAGTCCTTCAAAGAAAGTAGATCCGTTAATGTCACTTTCCGAATCCTCTGCCTGATGCCAAAAACCAAGGATGATTTCCCAAGTCAGCATGAAATACCACTGCTTTAAAATTAAAACCAGGAAGCTTTCTTACTACTCATATAACTCTAGATTTAACTCCAACTTTTAAAGGGGATGTTCAGCTAGTGGTGTTCACCTGGCATTTAGCTTCAGTCAGACAATGAAAGAATGGAGGTGGCAGTAAGAAGCATGCTGTTAAAAACAAATAAAATCAGTTTAAGCAATGTTCTATAAAGAGTGCCTCCTGAGATGCCATAACCTCGTGTGGAATCTGCAGCCGAGCTCTTATGTGGGTGCAGCAGGTAGAAGTCTGCTGTGATTGCTCAGTGGTGTAGATCAGGAAGAGTTGCACTGAAGCCAGAGGAAGTGTAAGGAAAAGTGTTAACGGTTACTGCCTGGAAACAAAGTGCCTAGTTCCTCTGAAAGACAAAAGCAGGGTCTGCCAATTTGGGTCCCCCTAAACACCCCAAGATTTCACTTTGGTGGAAGGAGTAAGCAAATCTTACACATACACGATATTGCCCTCAACACCTTCATTTCAATAACTGCATTTTCTGGCAGCCATCCTCTATTCCATCTATTTCACCCTGTTTACCAGCACTGCTCCCTGCACAGGTGTACCAAAACATGCCATCACCTGGGTCCACAACTTTTTGCTCTGCACCTTCCATTAATTCCTCTCACAGTCCAAGAGGTGTCTTACACCTCGCCCAGGAATACAGCTCTGCCACTGCAGCCTCTAGGAGGTAGATGAAGTTGGAAGGTGATCAGAGGGTGGCAGGGCTGTTGGGGAGGGGAAGAAAATAATGACAGCAAAAAAAATCCATGCGAAGGCTAGGATTAAAATAAATAAATAAATAACGGAGTGGGAGGGCTCTATTCACCTTCTCCTTAAATCCAATTTAAATCACTCTCTACAGGCCTAATCTATAGCCATAATTACATCATTTCGTACAACAAGCTTGTGAGAGGTCTTAAGAAATTTATGTAGATTAAAATTCATGGGTGCCATAGTACAGATCCCATATTATTAAGATTGATTAGGACAGCTGATGCTGTGATTAAAGAAGCCAGCGTTTACTGTTGTAATTAATTAGGTATTCAGACACAACAATAACTGCAATAATAGAAAGAATGTGCTGATCCGGCAGAAAACAGAGGCTGATTCTGTGTTTTATAGTCTCATTTTTCCATTTAGGGACTGGACACCACTCAGTCAAAGACATGTTGTCCCACTGTCTGTTCCTGTTTACACTGGGGAGTCCCCCCGCTCTATCATGTGAGTTGGAAACATTCTCAGGTATAGCAGATGCTTGTTTCGGACAACAAATGAGCCTACTATGAAATTCATTTGGCTCATCCCTGGAAATCAGGATTATCTTTAGTGTTTTCCTCATAGGCCTGCCTCTAACCCCATCCAAAATTGGGCTTCTGCTGAGACAGGGAAATAAGAGTCGTGTCTGACCATGAAGAGCTTCCAACGGATAAAGCAAAACAAATGCATAAACTTGGAAATGTCGCAAGGTGGAAGTGGATGGCCAAGGTGACTTGCTAATTCAACAGCAGAGCCAGGACCAGACTTCTCTACCATTTCCTGAGCCCAAAAACATATAAATCAGGGTCAGGTTTTAAACATCACATGACACTTAATTCCATATTTTTGGGAGCTTACTTTAAGTGACCTCTAAAAATAAAGCTGAAGGTGTTAACTCAGGTGTCTCTCCTCTGAAAACTTTAGCAAAGTGCCTCCTTTGTATTTACACCTTCTTCCAGATCAGAGGAGAAAACACTTTGGCTCTGAAAAGGCTCCCACAACTGCCTTAAACAACCTCATTCATTATGTCTGCAATGTGATCGTTCGAAGTACACAGCATCATTAAAGTAGCTTAGACTACAATTGAAGATGGCAACTTGTTATTATATTTTTAATGAGTGCATTCCTTCACTTATTTATTTTACCAGTAAAGCGTGGTTTATGGCACGTGGCAGATTGTTACAAATGGGTCAAATAAATGCTTTCCAGTCATAATGATGTTTCAGGAGCTCACTGTTGCACTTTTGAAACTGCTGATACAAAATATGAAAGTGAAAGCTCATCTCGGGATTTATGGTGGACACATACAACAAAGCCGAAGATTTCCCATAGCAAATAACTAAGCCTAGGGGCTGCTGAGCCAGGTATTTTCTAGGACATGGTGTATGACTGGACTGAATGTTATGGGGATTGGACCTTCTACAGGTGATTTTGTTATTCTTTTCTTGTTCTTGCCCGTTTCTTGTTCTCCTGAGTCACATCCTCTGATAGCTTTGAAATGCATGCAGTGTGGTGGTGGAAGCTGGTTCTTTTCTCTGCCTGTGCAAACATATCCCTGATCCTGGCCAATATCACTGGGAGGGGTCTACTGAGACTGGGACAGATCCCGTGATACCTGTGCAGGGTATCAAGTGGAGCTACCTGTCTCGCTAGCCCAGACATACATACTGAGTAAGCAAAGGTGAGTGGAGGGACTTCTGCAGTATCTGCAGTGAGGATACCACTGTAATCCTGAGAACAGTGAATGAGGCAACACATTTATGGAGAATTATGAAGAATGGAGGGAAGTCTTCTTTTGTAGTTCTCAGTAACCTAAGCTCAAACTAAATGCAGTAAAGAAACCAGTATCCTCGAAAGCATTCTCCATTTGAGGCTTCTCAGTGCTGCCGTACCACTGGGTCCACCCCGGATCTAGTCAAGCTAGACATCTCCCTGGGCACATCACTGGGTAAAAGACAACTGAGCAGCGCTCGCTGTTTTCTGAGTGCTATGCTTTGTGCCCTCTTCTAGTTTTCTCCTTTTGTGTCGCTGATCCTGTGACAACTGCTCCCGTCTCTCTCATCTGCTGCCCTTCCATCTCTCACTTTTCTCCCCTCCTCTTCCCAAGGAGGTTTTATTTTTGCAGTGAGTATTTTGTCTAGACCCTCAAAATGCAATCCAGTAGTGGCAGGACTTGTTCGTGGAGAGCAGAGTGCTGATGGTGTGAAACATAGCAGAAACCAGTGCAGATGATCTCCGCTGTTGTTGTAGGTCATATGCTGTTACAAGAGAGGCAGTGGGTTCTTGATGGCTAAAGAATGTGGGAAGAAGAGAGCAATCCCTACTACTGTGACTAATGGTGAAATGGCAAATGCTCTTGCAGGGCTGCAAAGTGACTCATCACACCATGGCACAACAGATTATGCTCATTGTCCCCACTGTACATTGTGACACATTGCCATGTTCAGTAGCTTTGCAAGCTGAAGACTAAGGGGCAGGCATTAGCAAATATCCAAAGGGACTCATACTACTAGCAGTGTGAGCCACTGTGTACTGGCTGTGCTTGGAGAAGGTGAGAGCATGGCTTGCAGAAAGCTGTCTGCATGGACTTTTTTCTGGGGATACTGCATGGATCTGTAACTCAAACCGAAGTCACAGAAAGAGAGAATTCCTGCAGGGTCAGGGGCTGTGATTAGAGGCCTGGTGAATAGGGATGCTTGGGCCTTTGCCCCAAAGCCATAAGGGGTTCAGTAGTCTGACCCAAATGGTACTTTGTGTGTGTCCCTGCTCCAGACAAAGGCAATATTAAAAAAGAGAATGGGGTAAGACAGGAAAAAAAAAAAAAAGAGTGAAACTACAGGGCAAAGACAATTACATAATTTGGACCTGCTTTTGTAGTGCAAGGATTGTGGAGTTCTTGAGTCGCTTAGATGTAACATCAAAAATATTATAGCTAGACACAAAGGTGAATGTGTAGACAAACTGTACAATTAATGAGATTTATTTGGGTCTGAATGATGTGGATGTCATCCCTCTACAGATTTTGATTGTCCTGCTTTGCTGTTTTCAGGCAACAAAGCACATTCTGCTACAGGATATAATGGTCTGAACCCACATTTCAGGTTTTTTTTTTGTTGGGTATGAAAAAGTATCTAAGAGCAAAATTCAGGCATTAAACAATATAAGGCAAGTCATAACCATAGCTTACTATGGTAACATACATAATACTGCAGCACTCCTGGCCACTTTTAGAATGAGAGATATATCATAAAAGAAAATTGTTTGGAAGATGCTGACTTTGGATGGGCACTGGGATGTTCTTTTCTTCTCTATAGTGTTAGTGCAATTGAATGCTCAGCTTCAATATTTTATTTCTATCCTTGCATTTAGAAATGCAGAACCACAGGGCAGTGCCAACAACACATACTACAGAGTAAAGTACAAAAAATCCTGTAATGAACAATGATGGAATAAGCTGCCCAGTGATGAAAATTTCTTTCTAACCCCAAGCAATTAGTGGCTGGATTATATAATAAAGCATGAAGGTTTGTGTCCTTTCTACATTTTTATCCAGACTAATGTGACTGTGGATGTTCTCATTATCCATATAAATGTCTAATCCTTTTTTTTTTAATGTTGCTAAGCTCCAGGCCTCAATAAAGCCTGTGGCAAGGAGTAAAGTTTTGGAGAGTGCATAAATGCTCATTATGAGGAGAAGAGAATAAGATGGAGCAAACACATGACTTGTCCTACACCTAACCTGCTACAAAGGAACTTTCTGTTAGAGTTTCATTGCTAGTGGGCACAGGCAGAAGTAAAACAAGAGGTGAGGGCTTAGCTGACCACTGTATACCCCTGCTATCACTTAGGATGTAATTGAGTTGAGGGAAAGTTGAGCACCAATGTATTGCTGAGGACATGCTGAAAATGTTATACAAAACAAAATGTTTGAATGTCAAATCTTCTGGCAGAGGGGAGACCCTCTGCAGTGAAGTGAAGCAAAGACGACTTTTGCCTTTCAGAGTGTTACGCTTTTGATGTTTGTGCATGGACTTACTATGGACTGCTGGCTGAGCAAGCCTCTCCAAAACTCAGAGAGAATAAGATTAAGGCCATTGACTTTTATATAATATTGGATGAAATGCCTAACTTAAAGCTTTCTTTAATTATAGGGGTATTTAGAGATAGTAATAAAAGCTCAAGTCATTATGATTCATCTAGAAATATCATCTTTTCTCTGATATTTGCGGTAATGGATCATGGAAAATTAGCCAAGAGAAGCTAGATAAAGCAGTGAAAAAAATTGACATAGGAATGGGTGGATAAAAAAAGAAATGAGAGGCTGGAAAACAGGTAAATACTTAAATGGATGGAGGAACCAATGGATATATCACCTTATAGATAAGGTGCTTTCCTGCTGTTACGGCTGAGCTCACTGAGCACGCTAAGGCTTCAATCCAGTCTTCTGATGTCTCCATTAGCTGCCAAGACTGCTCATCCCTCTACACTGCTACAAACATATATACATGCCTAAATTTTAACACAGTAAGTCCCTTGATTTCAATTCTGCTACAAGTTAAACACATGACTAAATGCTTATAAGATGTGTGTGAGGGGGAAATTACAGTTATTTTTTCAGTACTGTTGATATTCCTGGGTTTTCCTTTGCTATATCCACAGGTTTTCTTTCAGTGACTTTGAGCAATAACTGGGCAAGACTTTTGTACTTCTTTGTTATGAGATTTTTTTTCTTGTAGCTCATAATGTTCCCAATGATGTCTTAGTTTCCAGGACTGGTTGAGGTGGAAAGAATACTTTTGTTTGGGCATTTGTGGGCTCTTTGGTTGGAGTAACTGGCTGATTTCTTGACAGATTAGACTAATCTGAGTGTCCCAGGGTAAAATATGCGATTGGCAGCTGGTAGCTAGGATCAATTAGTAAAATTTATTTATATTTGTATTGTTGTGATTGGTGTTATTAATCATTGATAAGAAATGTCTTTCCAGCACCACTTGAGCCAGGTCTTTATTAAATTCCAACAAAGCGGGAAGAAATATAAATGCACATTAAGGACTTGTAAACCCCTAAGTTCTTGGTGATTACAGCCTCAAAGTGTCCATATATCTGTTAAGTACAGGCACAGTGGTAGATACCTATTCTTTAATCTCCCTCATTCATTTCTGATGTCAAAATCACCCCTTCAGGACTGGCATCTTTTGAGCTAGTCACAGTCTATGAACCCTATCAGCTGTCTCCAATGGCATGCCACGAAAGGATGAAGCTGAGCCTGTTATATGGATGCGTTGAACTAGCTTCAGTCACCAGCCCTGGTAGTCAGCAGGGTTTGAATGCAGCAATTGTTTTGGAAACCAGCACACACTGCCTGGTAGAGGGTATAATCCTTCTAAAGTAGCTTATGCTACAGACATTTCCCCGATACAGATGAAGCAGGTTGTGGGCACGGCAGTGGTCTGGCTTACCTGGGTAAGGGTGTATGCCATTAGCAAACACGGCTTCTGCGGCGGGCTGCCCATTAGCCTGCGGCGGGAGGCCAGTGAAACCATTCACCCCAATTGGAGATGGGATGCTAGGCACAGCTGGTGCAGTTATGCCAGGAGGCGTGCTTCCACCTGCAAGGGGGGAAGAAAACAACATCAAATCTGATGAGTACTGGAAGCAATAACTATTTAGGGAAAGCTCCTGACACAACAGCTATGACCATCACATAGAAACCATCTGATAATTCAAGAAAAATCTTCCAAGCTTTCTGACAAAGAAAGCAACCACTGACACGATCACAGGCTAAACTTGCCATTACTCCTTTGTTTGGAAAGCATTTAACACGAGAAAGTTTTGCAAAGCTTTTTTCAACAGACACAAATTTGTTGGGTGATCTGATCTCTAAGACTAGATCCACAACTAACATCACGTAGTAGAAGACAGCAGAAATACTGCCGTTCCTCCTCAGCTCTTTCCCTGGAGTACTACATGTTTGATGACTTAATAAGCAGACATTTCTTTCCTAGATATCATTTAGCACCAAAAGCAAATTCACAGTCCCACTTTTCTACAGTTTCTCTTTGGAGATGTCAGCTTTGTGGGCGTAGTGATTTTCAGGGCCACTCTTTCTGCACTCTCTCATGCATACACATGTAGTGTGCAAACTAATTTTGAACTTCAGCATCAGGGATACTTAAAATGTTTGGCAAGATCTGCAGCCTAAAGAAAGACAGCAGTAGATTTTTAGTGTTGCTGTTTTGCCCCCACCTGACTTCGTAGAGTTTTAGCAGGGATCTCTCACAGAAAAGGAGCAAAAATTAGGCTACGGTTTTCTTCCATGGAACCATGCTCCTCCCTTTCTTCCCAGACTCATCCTGTGGGGGCTATAATGCTATTTCAGAGCAACAGTTTAATCTTTATTTTTTGGGTGGGATCCTGTCACCCACTGATAAAGAAATCTTAAAATTTTGAGGGGAGAATTAAATCCTTCTGCTATCTTACTGTCTTCACCCATGTATGTTTTAAAGGACTGGACAGTCTGTGCTGCTTGAAACATATTCAGGATGTTTCCAGAGAACAAAAATGAGTTTTCAATACGTATGAAATTGTATTTTTCTCTTGCTATCTGTGGGTGTGAAGTTAAACTCTCTTATCTTCGGTAATATCTTTCTGTGTCAGGATATACTACTGATTGAAAGTACCATTTTTGCAGGAATCTCTTTTTTAAACCAATTGCAGAAATTTTCTTCACTATCGCAGCACTCCATGATGGGTTAGTCCAATAACACACTTTAACGACTGCTTAAATCTGTGCTGGTGCTTTAACAGAACCAATACAGATTAATGAGCTGTTTCAGTACGTTCTGATTTGAGTAGCCCAAGAAGCAGGCGATATTTCATCTCTTTTCTTATACCCTGAGCAGACAAGCTGCTGCTTCCTCTTTGCTTATTTAAGTGGTGTTGGCCTTTAAAAACGTCCTCAGCGGGGGTGCTGGGAGCCAGTGGTGGCAACCTGAGTCCAAAGGCAATGCTCTCAGCATATGCCATCAGCTTGCAAATCACAAAGGCTAGTTAAAATTTCAGTTGCTTTTCTGGATCTCTCTTTTATTTGCATAGGCAATGTAAGTAATGTTTTCTAAAACTGCAGCAAGGGATTTGCGCTTGTTATTTTGTGCATGCGTAAGGAAGTTTAGGAATATTCATTGCAATTCTTTAATTTTCTTCTTATAAAGAACCCCCTGGAGAGGTCAGATCTGTAGCTGGAGTAAGACTGGCACAATGCCACCACAGAAAACAAATGGCAGTGTTGCATGCCAGTTGTGGATTTCATCCCCAGTTTGAGATATTTTGCTGAAGCTACACCAGGTGCAGATTTACAGCATGGAAGGAGGAAGAGGAAAAGAAGAAAGGAAGCCTAAAGGAACTTTCATTTCTAGTCGTCTGTTTGCAGTAAGCAGAGTGTCACAAGCATCTAGGAAGACCCACTTTTCCCTCATATTACATCAAGGATGGGAGAAAAGCAAAACGTGCACCAAACCTCCAGAGACATGAAATTAATTTCCTTGCAGTTGCAGGCTGTTGTGTGAGATGAACCTGATGGGGAACTACCAAAATACAAGCAGACAACATAAAATTACCACGCTGAACTACCCACTGTGAGTGCCTACTGCTCACCACTGACTGCAGGCAAATGAGATGACTACATTGGATGTGTAACTTTTGTACGGTTAAAGTCTGGTGAGTTGCATCCTGTCTCTTGTCTGTTAGATCTGCCTGGATCCAAAGCTCATTAAGTTTCCAGGTCCCGTGGGAACTCATGAATGTGAATGAACTCATGACCACGTTCTGAGGAACCCACTGTCCTGGAGGCTGGATTAGGAATGCAGCAGAAACAGGTTATGGTCTGAGAACATGAGGGGCCTGAAGATAGAAACACAGAGGTGCTGCGCTCAGCCAGCACCTCCAGTGCCTTTAGGACTTCTGTGTTACCAGTGTCTTTTTTCTAGCACAATTCTTCTTTTGCTTAGGAGAGATCAAAACACTTCTTCTTCTTCTTTTTTTTTTTTTTCCAATGTTCCAAACACTTTTTCTAATGCCTGTTTTTCAGAGAACTTTGAAATGTTTCATTTTCATTCCAAGTCAGAACAAAGATATACTTCAATGACTGGAAATCCTGCTATGAAGCAGAATGATCATTTTCCATTTGGCTTTCTGAATGCTAACAAAAGCCAGCAGGAGAATTCACTTTAGGCTTCAGATATCTCCTGGCTACTCAGAAATTGCTGCTAGTGTTGTAGACTTGCTTGCTCAGACATATGTGAAACATTTTCTATGCATCTTATCACAAGCTTTGTGAGTGTTGCAGTAATACAAGGAGTCATTTCAAAGTCTAAACATTTCACCCAAGGAATAATTGTCAATGGACATTTCCACAACCCATTACAGAGGTTTTTCGTGAGCGAAGCTACACATTCAAGGTAAATCTGCAATAATGCCAAAGTGCATAGGCTCCAGGATTGAAAATATGTCATAAGAAGAGTGCAAAATCTGCCACCATGAAAGAGATCAAGGGATCATCTAAACCGGCGTCTTATTTTCAATAATGACCAGTCATGGATTCTCTGAAAACCATGTAAGAAACATGAGCTCTTTCCTCTTCCGTATTCTAACAATAGTTCCCAAAAGGCAGTGGGTAGGTGCATCAGAAAAGGAAAAGAGCTTACACGAAAGAAGAGCTGGGATATTTTTCGTGTGCTGGATATCATGGTAGGCATAGAATTTGGCTATTGTGCTAGTATTTACACACCTATGTCACAGAACTGCTTATTTTCAAGACATTTATATGCAAAAGTGATTGTGCTTGTTTGTGGTGGGGACATCACAAGCCACTGCCTGGATTCAGCTTTCCAAGCCCCGAGAGCATTTGAATTCCAAGCATTCTTTGTTTGACGTTCTCTCTGCTCCCACCAACACAAAACAAATCTAGCTAATGCAAATATGATAATCTTTCCAGCAGCGGGTTTAAGGGGTGCACATATAATTAAGCCACTTTTCTATTTGGATTTGCAGTAGCTTCATCGACTCATTGTTTATACATTTATCGCTGTGTAAACATATATTTCAAAATGTATGGTGTAAGATTTTTGAGTCAAGCAGTTTTCCTTGGTTGTCCATAAGCTTATGTGGAATGAGATCTTTCTTCCTCTCCTTTTCCCCCTGCACCTTGTATTCTAATAGAAGCAGAGGAAAAAATAAGTATCTGACCCTGTAGCTGCTGACATTGTTCCAGCTACAGATTGTGAAGAGATGCTAAGCTGTATGTTAATGGGGAGGTTTTTTTTTTGGCAGATAAAGGTTAGCAGAACCGGATTCATTAGGAACAACCCCTAAGCCTGCACTACTGTGGCACCTTGTCTTCTTGCCATCCAGTGTTTCTCAGCCATGAGATGTCTGTCCTGGCTGCAGTGTCAGTTGGCCTTTTACTGCCAGTGTGCATTTCTCCACGCTCAGCAGTGAAGCTGCTCTCTTACCAATCCGCTCCGCAGGAGAACCAGATCCTTCTCTCCCAGCACCAGCTGCACCGTGGCTGGCTCATGCTTGCCCCTGCCACATCTCACTCACTCCAAACTGTTGTCAAGCTGGTCCTCTCCAGGCTGTCTCAGTGCTTCAGGTTCACATGATGGCATTGCAGTGCCACATCACTGAACTCAGTGGTTACCCTGGTACCCTGCAGTTAGGCCAGCAATCACTAAATGATTTACCTGTCCTGCCATTTCCTTACCTGCTCCTCCCCAATTGATTTCTTTGGTCTTCAGGAAAGCCAGTCCTGTTTACACCTCAGCTTAACTCTCTGCCCCTACATAATTTAACCCAGTTCCTGGCACAGACTTCTCATGACCTGCTACAGCCCAGCCTGGGCCTGGGTCCTTCACCAACTACTCCAGCTATGAAAAAATCTTCTCATCGAATACTTACACTCCAAGTAGCACAAAAGGTCTTCCCTGAATACCGGCAGCCCTATTTCACAGTAGGAAAAGGCTTATGTGTCCCCAAAACACAGCTCATCCCATTAATGACATTGCATCTCACTACAAATGTTATTCTGTTTGTCCCTGGACTAGCCTGGCTGTGACAGCTTAAGCACTGACCTTTCATACATCTATGTATACTACCAGTAAGGCAGTACAGGTCACTGTGGGATGTTTTGTGCCATTGTTCCATTGTGCTAAAGGAAAGTTGTATAGGGGATGATGCTGAAGGTCATGGTTGAGAGCCTTTTCCAGTGCTTTACAACTCCCTCCTTCCAACAAGATCCATTGCATCCCGTCTCTGGTGGGTCTCAGCCCCAGCATTCAGCTGCTGCTCAGCATGGAGCACTGATAGCCCAACAGCTCACTGGTGGTGATCTCTTTGACTTTGCCTTTGCAACTTTTTCTTGACACAGATAACAAGTCCCAGCTTGTCCGGCCCATAGCAGAGGACTCCTATTCCAGCCCCCCGAAAAATGATCTGGTCTCACCTCTGCACCTTCCTTGTGGTGGCCTCTGCCAGCAAGACCAGCATTTTAGCAGACAGTGACAGAGGGACAAGCTGGCCGTTAACATGTCCTTCGAGCTCTCCTGCCCTTACTAGGTTTCCTGCCCTTCGCCGTTCCCACCCGCCCTGGCCCCTTACCTGAGGTTGGAGTCATAGGGGCAGCTGCCAGGCCGTTCATGTTCAGAGCCGCCATCTGCTGCATCTGGGCTGCAGCAAAGGCTGCCATGGGGTTCAGGTAGCCGCCCTGCGCCACCGAGGCCATGATCGCGGCTTGCTGCTGCATCAGCTGGAACAAAGAGAGCAGGGAAAAAATATCACGCGGTCACCAGCAGAGCAGCCTGGGTCATCAGCACCAGGATGGAGACCACATGCCAGGGTGCGAGGCATCGCTCCACTTTGAGATGTTTGGTATGTCTGTGGTAGCCCCCACCCTTGCACTTTTTCTTTTTTTCTTTCTCACTACAAGAGCTAGAAGCAAATTGCATCAAATGTGTCTTGGAGCATCGATGTGTCTTCATGGTTCCCGCATCCCCGGCGTGTTCCCCAGTGTGGAAATCTCCTGTGACCTGTACTCAACACTCTGAATTCTAATCTTTCCTTACTGAAAAAGTCAGAGAGAATACTTCAAATGTTCATGAGCAGAGCGATTTCATGGCCTGTGTTGCTTGTATCAAAGCTCTGGGAAGGCACTGATGGCTGCTGATGGGAGACCAGTGTATGTAGAGCAGTGAGAAGTGAGGATCCCCAGTATCTCCAGAGCAGCAAGCTTAACTAGTTCTCTGGGGATAATTTGATCTATTTTCATCTGCTGGTGAAAAAAACTTTTTTTTCATGCTGCTCTGATGTCTCCAGTGGGCACTAAGCTAAACCATGACCAAAAACCAGAGGCCATGTTAACCCAATTATGGCACCTATTTCCAACACAACCAAGCAGAGATACTCCCTGAAGAGCTACACAAGAGAAGGGAGTTCCCCTTCTTTAGCAAGATTAATAAAGTGCAGTGGGAAAATCCCTTCACGGAGTTTTTGATCTAAGATGATTTCCTTAGTTTTAAGTTGTTTTTTTTTCTTCCCAGAAAGTAATTAAAACCTTGCCTCTTCTAAGGCAACTAAAAAAGGCAGAAATGAGAAATCTGGGCTATATTTTCAGGCATTTTGCAGTAAGAGTTTTAAAGCAGAAGAGGAGTGGATAGCTAAGTATGCTAGAAATGCTTCCTGCATTAAAACCAGACTTTGCCATCATTATTTTAAACTCTGAGCCTAGCTTTTAGACGGTGCAGTTCATGCATACAGTATGACTGCAGTGGGTTAGTAAAGTGCTCCTGATAGGAAGGAGAAGAAAATTTGACGAAGCTTCCTCTTGTCTCCCTCCCTGGAGCTGTACAACGAGCCAGGCAAGGCAAATCCGAAGTTTTGTGAGACAGTATCCAATCCCCAGTAAAGACTGATGGTGGATGCTTACAGAAAGTGTGAGGAAAGAGGATGAGCAGAGTCTGAAACCTCATTTCGTTCATTCCCCAGCTACTGTTAACACATGATTTGATGATAACAACGGAGAAGGAAACTATTTTTTTTTAAACGATTGTAGAAGTGACTCGTGTCTTTGCTGTCTACAGAATGAGTTTTACTCTCTCGGTGATTTCACTCTCCATCAAGAAATCACTCTCTGATGTTGTTGTTTAAGCACATGGGATACACTGTTCAGCCTCAAACAGACCTTAAAAGTCATGAAAAAGAAGTCTGATAAAGCCCTGACAAAGTCACAACAAAATCTGTTCCTTACTGTTTAACACTGAAATATTGGCTGAATTAGCTGCTCATACATATACACACTGGAACAAATCCCTTAAATTATCACTGTCATTCAAATGCTGAAAAATTCCTTGTCACCACCTGTGGAGAGTCAAAATTAAAGGATGCTCTGCCACTGACCTGCTGTATAACCACGGACAAATTGTGTATAGTTGCCTTGATTTCTCCAGCTATTATATACTGGGGCACAGGATATCTATCTCCTCACGTAGGGGTGCCTTCAGATCTACAGATGAAAATTGCTGTACTAGAGCTGAGTACTATTATTTTTCATAGCCTCATGCAGATTGGTGCCGAGGTGGTGGCTTCCCCTTTGATTGTTAATTACCCTTTTTTATTGTACCCTGCATAAGACACTTTCACATTTTAATTAGTGATATCCTGTTCTTTGTAATTACTGATGGAGTGATTAGACAATCTTTTCTATTATAGCACAAAGCTGATTCCTCTTTAAGGAGTACATTTGTTTCTAGGCATCATTTGAGTTTATTCTCCAGATGGGGTACCGAGCAGGTGATTTTATTAAGTATGCCAATAAAGTGAATGAGGAAAGGGGAATCCATCCATCTTTAACATTGGACTGACTCCAGCACTGGTTGTACTGACCCATATTTCATTTTCTGTGCTGGGTATTTTCACCTGGGGACAGCTGAGGATATCACTGGCTGGTTGCAGAAATTACGGCCAAGATATGTGCCTATAGCACCTATTCAGAGCACTGCTGACCAAAGCAGCATCTCTCCAAGATGGATGCAGTTGCAAGGGCTCGAGTCAGCCCCAGTCTGGCCTTTGCTAACTGTTTTCTGTGTTCCTCTAAACCTGCACAAACAAAACATGGAGTTACCTACAGCTGATCATGTGTGTGCCATGGTCAGTCTGGCTGACAGATACCAGCCTGGTATTTGTACCAGAGACTTTCCTTAGGGCTTCTAGGCAGACAAGGGGACTATGATCTTGGCATTTCCTTCTGTCGGATTCAGTAAACTAAATACAGATGGTATTTCCTCTGAGCTGGTCACCTATTACGGTTGATGTGATAACAGGCAGAAGAGTCTAGGCCAAGATTCATCTCTCCCTTCTGTACCCAATTGCCTCTGGGCAGATGAATTGCAGCTTTGTTTCTCCCTACTAACTGCATGCGGAGCCCTAGGTGATCTGTTCTACTGCACATAGTGACACAGTCAGGTGAAATCATTCCCACCCCTTACTTGGCCCTCAGCAGATATTTTTGTGTGTCAGTTTCCAACCATTTAAAAGAAAAGTATTACTGTTTTTTTGTTTATGTTTCACTTGCGCTGCAAGAGACACGGTTGTATCTACGTGACATTGTGTTGCCAATGGTAGTACAAATGATTGCGCTGCTTCAAAGACAATCTCCATTTTGCACTCAGCAGAGCTAAGCAATCACTTGTGACATTATTTATGGCTTATGCAACTTCCTTTCCTGCTTATGGATGTCACTAAGATGTTCATCGTTAACTCTACAGTGGCAGGTGCTCCTCCTGGTTTGCAAATGGCGTTTGATTTCTTGTCTATTCAGAGGGCTTAAAGTTTGCACAGAAATATGCATGTTGGGAGACTATACCTTGCTACATGCATGCCACTTATTGCAGCATAATGCCATGCATACACTGCTGTCATAGATCTTCAGAAAGAAGGCATTTTCTCTCTTGGCGTGCGAAGAGCAAGATATTCCTAACCTTCTTATTACTGCTTCTTATTACTGTGCAAGGACTACAGCTTAAAGCCTGGCGAGATTTAGAAAAACATTCAGATAAAGCTGGTCGTACTCCCATAGAGACTCAGGAGCTTGAGGAGCAAAGAGGTTAATTTTAGCTTAGAGTTAAAAAGCTAATGCAGAAAAAATATGGGAGTAATTAAGGCTCTTAACTGTGTTTTGGGAAACTAGGTTCAGTTGCTTCTGGGATAGAGAGCATCCTGCAGGGATCAGTCACTCATTTCTTCAATGCTCAGTGCTCTGGGGACACCTGAGCTGTCCCGGAGAGCTGGAAAACCCCCTAGCATAGTAAAGCATTGTGCTGGGGACCTGTACCTCATGACCCAGAGGACATATACATCACTACAGCCTTTACAGCCACCTCATAGGGTACATCTGGATATCATCCAGGGCTGGAAGGAGTATAGCATCCCAAACCTGAGCACAGACACAAACCCCAGCTAACTGGCTGGAGAGAGGACCCCATCCCCAACATACAGACATCACAGCCCTTTGTGACACTCCTGCCACCTTTCTGCTTTCATGTTTCCCATTTGTGCCTTGAAGACGCAGCCCTTCCCTATTAGGTCTAAGGTACTCAGGGATACAAGCACTAAAGGGAAAGGACAAGGGGACCTTCCCAGACCATCTTCTGGTGGTTACAGCATGGCCAAGTGCAGCAGTGTTGTGGAGGTTGTAGGATAGGAATGCTCTCACCTTGAAAGAAGCTAATGACAAAGACCTCAAGTCCTGTAAGGGTCACTGGTCTTTCTTATAAAACCACCAAGGCATTCCCAAGCGAGCTCAGACAAAAGTCACCGCTCTCCTTCCCCAGTTCCCTGCAAAGACAAATGTCCCATCCACTCTCTTTTCACTTTGAAAGAGGCCCAGTGTATGATCCCAGTTAATAAAGCTGTAGAAAGTGAGGCAGTGACCCCACCAGAGGCAAATCAATAGCAGTAGGGCCCCTGGGTATTGTGTACTTTAAAATATGCCATTTGAAATGCAGATTTTTCCTGCCTGAGCTGGGGCCACAGAGCACTAATCAGAAAGGCAGCAGCCTTATTATCTTAGGCTGTTCCAAGGGGATGGAAGGGAGCTATTCCTTTCCTCAGCTGAAAGGATGTATTTCCTTTTCTTATCTTACTTCCTTGGCATGATCTTTGCCTCAGCATTTAGAGCTTTTTCCCATCTGATTTTATGGATTCATTCCCTCTTTCCTCCAACCTGGCTATTTTTTATTGCTCAAATATTTATCTTTGGAGGAGACCAGGAAATGCTACCAAACTGGTTGATACATAGGAACAGCAGTCTGCAGTGTCTATCCCAGGGCTTGAGAATCAACGAGGCAGCTGGAGAGGCACCAGTAAGGCCATATAGGCATGAAGAGGAGTAATACTTGATAGCTGGTCTGCAGGAAAAGGCGGGAGGATTCACCCCATATGCTTTTTGCTACCTCAAACAGAGGTGGCTGAACTTCAGCCAGCTTTATCATCAGTGGATGGATAGATACCTCCCCAGGGTTTTCCATTCTATCCTACCCTAGGAGATTAAGACAAAAAATAGAGAAGGATGCAGCTTTGCAGCACAACTGCACCAAAGCAAGAGGTTACTAACAAGTGCAGCGCTCTCCCAGTGTCTTGCTGCAACCTGTGCCCTGGGACAGATGCATGTTTGACACTGCTGAGCATGAGCTCAGGGACATCAGCAGAGCATCAAACACACAGCACTGAAACAAAGTGCTTGCTGCCAGTTATCTTTCCAGAAGTAGGTCCTTGCATGGTCACTGTCAGTCTAGAGGAGTGTATGGAGACGTGTGGCCAGAGGCAGTGTTGGGAATGAGAAGGCCACCTCTGGCATTGTGTGGCTGTTAGTCAGCAGGGTCATGCAGCTGCACTTAAGGAAAAATCATCCTTTCTCTACAGGAGCATCATATGCATGGAGAAATGAGATGACTTCCTCAAGGCCAAAAATTCCTTCCAGTGATAGGGCAAGGATGCTCAACTCAACCTTCCCCAGATCCTCAAAAAAACACATGTGAAGCTGAAAGTGGGGGAGAAGAAAGACTGTTTCCGAAGCACTGTTTTTGAAATAGCATGATCACAGCCCTTGGTGAAGGCTTACTCTGAATGATCTGATGACCTTCTCATTTTTTTCTATCCCAGTCTCTAAATCACCTGACGTTTTGTTTGACTTTTCATATTCTTCACTCTGTAATAATAATAAAAGTAATAACAGCATCCTACGCTTCTCACCTCTAATGATCTATACAAACACTTAGCTAATTAATCCTTAGGATATCCCTGTGATAGAAAGATGTAAATAAAGTGATCAATCAAGCAGTAAGAAGACTCATATTTGGTAAAATCACAGAACTGATAAATTCATGACTTCTTTATCTAACTTGTTTTTGGAAAACAACATCTTGAACCCTTCAAACAAACTGAAGATATTCCAAAAATATTCAGAAGGGTTCTTACTTTAAAAAATTTATTCCTAGGAAAAAAAGTCTGCTTCGAAAATATTATTTAAATTTTATTAAGATAAAAACAAACCAAAAAAAAGTGCAACACCTGCATTCATGTGTCTTAGTGTTTTTCATAATGATACATGATGGTTTGGATTTCTGACTTCAGAGAACTGTGAAAAAAAAAAAAAGAAACTGAAAAAAAATATAAATGTACATGCAGCCTGAATCTGCAAATGGCCATGTCATGGTTCGTTCCCTGCTGCTCAATTTTTCTGAATTACCAGGGAAATGACAATCAGATATGAAGTATTCATCCTGCTACAAAGTACCATGGGTTCAAAATAGCTTCCTCTTCTGGAATGAATCAGAATAACTGGTTTGCATAACTGGCAGTATTTACCAAATATATGATCCTATTTTGGTCATTGAAATGTAATAACAATTATATATGGAAGATTGTCTTTCTATATGGAGTAATTTTTCCATAATTTTTAAGGGCTAGATGATTTCTTTTAAATATCTTTACAAATTAATTTCACAGTATGCATTGAGTGAACGTTCAAAAAGTGATCTTCCCTCCAGCACCTCCTCAGATCATTCAGGAGAATGCCCTTTCATTTCCCTGGGAGCTGGGGCAGGGAGGCAGAGGCGGGCAGCTGGGCTTTGATGGATAAGATCATAGGGTGACTGCTGCCATACCATCCTGAGGTGAGCACTTCTAGTGATGACTGAGATCTATGCAGTCCTGGACGTACCCAGATTCCATGCAGTTACTGCGTGCAGTTCAGGAGCTGCAGCCATTTGCACTCTTTCAGAGTGAGGGGAGCTGGGATTTACCGAAGGGAAAGGATTAGTTCCAGGCCAAAGAGCAAATGTTACCATTGTCTACGCTGCCCCCGTCCCCAGTCCGTCCATTTGCACTCACTAAATCTCTGCCTGTCCCCTGCTGCAGGAAGCAATCAGTCCCACAGCTGGAATTTGGCCAGGAGACCGTGGCTAACACTCCCACCCCATTTTTTATGTAAACTTGATTTATGGCTTTGATCTTATTTTAAATAATTTAAAAATTAAATAATTTATACATTATCTGTCACTTTCCAAGGCTCCTTCCTTTGTTCTTGCTGTGCTCTTCTGCATTTTCCCATCTCCCCGACCCTTTTTGGTCTCCGCATGTTTCCTTTTGTTCATGGTGGGGCAAAAGTGACTCAAGACAGCTGCTGAGTATTTGCTGCTTCCTTCGCAGAAAGAAGAGTTGGAGGAACTTTTGCCACTGGCGCATATTTGGGCTTGGACTATACTACCACAATTTGTAGTCTGGTTTTACTTTAACTGCTTGTGATTTCAGTCTTGGCCACCCCATTGGGTCTAAGAAGATGCTTTGTGCCGGTGGAGTATGTGCCTCATCTGGCAGCAGAACAAAGCTGGTGCCACTCAGCATCAGCCTCTTCCTCAGACTGAGTTCAGACCTGTGCCTGAAGCTGGCCTCAGTGAGAAATAGGTATCTACATCCAGCTGATGTGGATCCTCGGTAACCTGACATAAAAAGGGCTGGTGCTCTAAACAAGAGTGAGCTAAAATAATTAATTGCCTCATAAAAAAAGAGAAGCTAGATGAATATGGGAAGATATTGCTGGGGGATAAAAAACAACCCAAACAAACTGAAATAAATTAGTAAAGGGGCTCTGGGAGCTTTGGGGAGCCATGAAAGCTGACTTGCTCTGAGCTGCATACAGAAGAGGTGAGGTGGGTCTGATGTGACTTTCTGCATTACTGAAACAGCTCACGGAGTTCGTGCCAAGCTTTGTCCTGTTGCTTTTTTTTGTTGTTGTTGTTGTTGCAGGTGGCACATGATGGGGAGACAAAAAACACACATAGAGGAGAATCCCCTTTGCTTCCTGATTTTGTTGCCTCTGAAGCTGAGGCCATATGGCTGCTGAACCTGAGGACTAGTGGCGTGGCTGACATGAGGCCGTCACTGCTATCAAGGTTAAGGTTGCTTAAGCTGAGGCTTGGCAAAGAGCAGCAGTGGGGAGTGAACCATGACATGGCCATTTGCTGAGCTGCAAAAGAAGGAACTTAAAGAGGAGCTTGGGCCCAGAGCAGTCTTGGTAGCACACTAACAGCTGTCAGTCAAATACTGATGGACTGAGACCCTTGCCACTTCTCCCCAGTGATGCTGCTTAATTTGTAAATCCAGGGCTGCCTGCTAATATCTCAAACAACTGCACTGTGAGGGTTTCTGCTGTACTGGTCACATTGACACATGGAAACCTTTTTGTATGAGCTAATTCAGCCCCGGTGATGTGGATGGGCAGAGGATGCCTCTCTCGGGAGCCACCCACTGCTCTGGGACAATGCAACCTCCTCCATGGGAATGGCCATTAGAAACTGCTTGTTAACCAGCAGTATGGCTGCTTGGGAACTCTTTTATGGTGATGTCAGTCAGTCAGTGCTGGACTGCAGTGGGATATCTGGGAGGACACGGTAAGCACACAACTCAGAAAGCCTATTTCTTATGGTAGTCCTGGCTGCACGGCCAAGCACTGAGGCAGTTCTTAAACTTGCACTGTCATCAGGACTGTGTGTGAAAACCCATGGAGAAGTGGCATGAGAGAGAGCCATGTCCCTGAGGGAGAATGGAAAATAAACAAATCTGGTCATCATCTTCACTTGTAGATGGGGACATAAGTCTAAGGAAGTCAAATGACTCACCCAAGGTCACACAAGTTGCTGGTGGCAGTGGCATCAGCTGTCACCACTATCCTGCTCTTGTGTTTTCACCGTTTCATTTTCCTTCTCTTGATTTGCCTTAGCTCTTAAACTTCAGTTTGGGCTGAATAAAACTGCCCCCTCCCCCCCCCCCCATTCACTCTCTGTCAGTAAACAGTAATTAAAGATGTGGCCTGCTTGATAAAGCCCCCCCCCCCCCCCCCATTCACTCTCTCGCTATCGATCTCTCCATCTCCTGCTGGCATTTACAAGGTGCCAATCACCCTGATATCTAAGAGCCAGCAGTCCAAGGTGGATTAATCGGGACCGAGGGAACGTCACACAGCCTCAGCTCTCCCTTCCTTTCCTTTTGTGTGAGACTGTGAGATGAAGCAGATAAGGAGAGACATAGATAGGGATGCTGATTGAGAGACAGCATCTGAGAACGCTCTGGGTGTACAGGCACCACAAAGAAATGTGATCCCATCATTTAGAAAGCTCTGAAGTCCCCAGGGTAATTGGTATCACTAGCTTGTCATATCCAATGGCCCAAGATCTAAAATTTATTCTTTCCCCCTTATTTGCATACTTACCAGCAGAAAAAAAAAGAAGAAGAAGAAGAAGAAAAATAAAATAAAAGAATATGGGTCCAATACTGTTTTCACAGAAATCAATAGGAAAAATATTCACTGGTTTCAAGGGAAGCAGGAGCCGACCCAGGAATTGTTCTCAGTCTTTCTTCAGAGATAAAACCTTACTCAAGCACCTATCTCAAAATGTCCTGTATTGTCTAGTGAGAAATAGATGGAAGAACTTTTGTGGTATAAAGGTGCAAACCTCATCCTCTTTTGTATTCCTATAACTCTGGGCTGACTCTTTTACAATGGCAATTATTAGAATTACTCCAGATTAAAAATGAACGTAGCTAAGAAGAGCGCAGTTAAGAAGAGATGTCCAGAGTATGAGGACAGCAGTGTCCTTATTACCTTTCCAGCTGCCTGATCAATGTCTGTAGTGTAATTCTGCAGTCACACGTTCTGCCTGACAGCCTCTGCAGATGTGTGTCCTCTGCTGCCCATGGGTTCCCCTCCTGTTTATTCCCTTGATACATGGGGGAACAAATGCTGCACCCACCTGCCAGGCTGCTGGCCACTGGCCAGGGCTCAATTGGAATTTACTGTCTTTTTCCCCTTCCTGCAGCCTTGTCCAGATAGGAGAACAGTTAAACACGGCTAGGCTAGGGAAGGGACAGCTCTTCAGTCTGTGAGGAGGAGAGCAGGGGACCAAGGAAGAGGCAGCTGAGGCCTCCACTGTCTTTGAGAATAACAAAGAGAACAGGGAAAAAAAGAAGGAAAAAATGAAATTGTTTAGTGAGAGAATAAAAGAAGTCCAGAATAGCACCAGGAGAGTGGGAGTATCTGTGACTCCTACAGTATGTCCTCATGACTTTGCATGGCCCACATGAGGGCCAGGCTGAGTTGTACCAAGTGCTCAGCAAAGCACATGGCACTCAGGAGATGACGGATATTTCTAGGTTCTCTATTAAAAAAAAAAGAACGTGTGGATGGGATGGGAAGTCCATGGTGCCAGTGTATGAGAATTAAATATATAGGCAACACAGCATGGCATCATGATCAATGTGGTAGAGGGACTACAGGTACACTGGAGAGATTCCTGAGTTGGACCTATAATACCTAAGGCAAGTCTCTCTGATTAAGGAAGATATTATTTTACAAAATGGGTTTCTTGCTCACATATCCAGTACAGAGCACAAGAGAGTCATATTTTATCATCAGATGGATGAAACATCTAGGTACACTTTTGCTGCCTGCAAATGCTTCTGTTTAATCTGTGCCAGAAAAGGAATCCAAAGTCACCTGATAGTATTGTATCTGCCTGCTGCAGGGATCACTCTACTTTCCTCTGAAGTATGTGACAGAAGGACCAAGTTATCAAGTCACTTGTCTTACAGATCCTTGTTAATTATAGCCTAAGGAAAGACATCTATGCTAAAGGCATCAAATCCACGGTTATGCCAGGAGCCCAAGTCCTTGCTCAGTCATGGCTTGTCCCAGAGGTCCAGGGGCCAGGTTAGGTGTTGACACCTAATATTACAATACTGTTTTGAATAGCTGATGTGTTGTCCCAGTGTACTTAAATCATATTGTTTTGAGGAGTCAGTACTGCATGTGTGCTTTTATCTGGTTATCCATTTCTGTATTATATAGCACGCTTCCATGAACTTAAAAGCACTTCTGTCTAGAGCTGCCATGTTATCCCATGATCACTCCAAAGTTATCCTCAAGTAACTTTGTTATTTACACCCTTGAAAACCTTCACTGGGGCTGGATGGTGCTGACATGGATCAGAGAACTAACATGAGCAGAATTCAGGGCCCATATTATACAAATATGCAAAGGCTAGTTGTGTTTGTATTTGACAGCAATAGCTTAGATCCCACGGGAAGTGTCTTGCTTGGGCTTGGTTACTGGTTCCTCCTCTGTTCTTGCCAGTTGTCTCTCTGCTCACTTGTGGTTTTGTGCAATCTAGGTGCTTTCCCTGTTCCAGTAAACATGCACAGAGCCACTGTCTATACTTACTGCCTGTGCATAGGCTCCATATGCTCCAAACTGGATGGCCATGGGGTTGAACATGCCCATTTGTCCCGCCATCTGCTGCATGCGCCTCATTGTACGCTCCTTGTCTGTATCTGCAAACTTCACCACCAGGCTTGAAGAGGCTCCCTGCAGGACAGGAAACAAGAAGAGATATAGAAAAGAATTAGCCAGGAGATATACACTGGCTCATGCAATCCATATGTAACACACAGATTTGGTAGTGTAGGATCCCGCTGACACTGACATTTTTCCCACACAACCTCTCTGGCCTTCTGAATTGGACCTTTTGCAAGAGGCTGACAGTATCAGGAAGGGAAGGACTCTGGAGGGAGAACAGCTGAGTCCAGCTGTTCCAACTTTCCTCCAAAGTTCACACTTCCGGGCTGTTATAAATATTCTCTCTGTAAAAGCTGTTGCCTTATTCTTTCAACCTTTAGAAAATCTCTGGCCTGTTAGCTTTCATCAGAGGATGAGGATCTGGACTCAGTGCAGGAAAACGTAGAAGCCTTTGATGGACGCATGTTGTGGGATTTGGAACTGACTTACTTTGATGGACTTTGTTAGCTTTGTGCATTCCAGACCCCTGAGACAGATCATCCTTCGACACTGCGGTATGTTGCAACCTCCATGTTCAGTGAGAAAGTCCTGTCCTTGGAGGCAAGATTCAGTTCGCTGGATAGGGCATAAGTCCCACGAACAAGCAGTGTCTATTCAGCACTGTTAAATCCAGGCTGGTTCATGATGTTTGGGTTCTGTCTGCAGGCAACGCTACTACAGAACTACTGATGATCATCAGAGCTGGCTGCAGAAGTGTGTGAAAAATGTAGAGCTTTTGGGAATGAACAAAATCCCTCTCCTTCTCAAAATGAGATGAAAGATCAGTAACTGCAATTCTCAAATTTCGGGTAGGAGGTAGAGATGGGAAGAAATAGATCTGCCTAGGAAGGCAGGCACTGATATTGTTTTGGCTGGCTTCAGGGACTTCCTCACTTCATGGGTTGCTTGATTCCCTACACTGTGGTCCCCCTGGGGGAAGACAGATGCAGGGAAGGGGGATCCGGCAGCAGCCCTGACAGCAGGCAGACAGTTGCCTCAGGAGCTGGGCTGCCACCGGGCCTGGGGAGACGGGCAGGTGAGCTGTCAGGAGACTGACAAAAGAGCAGCTGAAATCATTGCGCTCCCATGGTACACTTCCCTTTTGACACACTGGTATTCACTGATGGAAATACAGTCAGCAGGGAGATCGCCAGCTCTGCCTCTGTCTGTGGCAACGCGGGAACGCCAACTCTGTGCCAGAGGAGCTGGTCTAGTGCATACTGCCCTTTTTTCCAGCAAAGGTGGGATTGCATGGGACTGCACAGAGAGAGTGTAGTTAACTTCCTTACACACACATCTGTGTACCCGCAACCAGAAAAAAAACATTCTCAGGGAAAGCAGAGCTGGTCTATGTTGAATTGTGAATAGTTTAGCAAACTGCAGCTACAGACAATAATATAAGTAATTCCAAGTTTTGCATATTCAGTAGCCTCTCCAGATCCTCAGTTATGAATAAAGAGTTGAGGAATTAACTTGCTAAAACAGAAAACAATCTAAGGCCACACAATGAGTGATGTTCCCTTGGATTAGCAGCCTGCTCTGGGAAGAAGTGATTTTCATTGGCAAAGAATCTTTCTTTTTGACCTGTTACTCTTTCTCTAATAAATCTATAACCCACTTGAACAATGTGGTGAAGAACAAGGGGTTGAAAGAAGTGCTTCAGGAAAACAAAGGTAGGGAGAGATGAATGCTCTATTCAAGGGTGGAGAGCAGTCTTCAGAAGTTATTATGAGAGCAAAACAGAACACAGGGGTGAAGGGGGAAGAAAAAGAAAACCAGCCAAGATTTTCCTGCATTTCTGCTCAAAGCTGGGCAACTTTTCATTTTTTTTTTACATCACATGATGTATTATTGATCCTTCCCCGAATCACACTCTTAATTGCAGCTCATCGACAAATGAATATTTTAATGCATACATTTCCTCCTAATTATCACCTGGACCAGTCCTTAATTAGATTTCAACACTCATTTAATTAACCGTGATCCAAGAGACTGTTTGGTAACCTGAATCTAATGATTTAAACCTATTTGTAGCTGTATTGGAGGGAGGCAATGGTCCACAGCAGATTGGGCTGTTCAAAGCTGCTGCTGTACAGCAGAGCTGAAGCATGGTCAGCACAAAGCAACATGGAGGATTTTCAGACTGAATAAGGTGAATAAGTATTTACCTCTGCAAATGGGTTTTGAAAATGTGACCTTCTGTAGTTAGCAGGATGGAGAAATATAAATAAACTGGTGTTTTTTTCCTTCCCTTTTTCTTTCTATCTCTATTTGCTCTGGAAGTCTTATGGCTAAAGACATACCTCAGGAAATCGCCGATCCCTCACAGTTTTGAAAATCAAGCTATTATTGTAGATGGCATCATGAAAATGTCGGTAACCTCCATATGAAGTTCCTGCCCCTGGAGTGTTCTTCACTCCTGATGTGAATTGTAGTGACTGCACAGCAGCCGTTTGACCCAATGGGATCTAAGACTGCCTCTTATGAGATGTTTTTCTGGGTTGCCTGTCACAGCAGGGCTTCGGGCCTCTTTGAACACCACTATCATAAACACAGGGCAGAAAGGCCATTGGCAGACAGAAACAAGTTACAGCACACACTACAGAGAGTAGGAAAGGGAGCTTTTCTATGAAGCATGTTGCAGTGAGATGCACACATACACAGTTGAAGACATGTAGCCAATAGAGATGCTGCTCTGCTCTTGAATATGAAGATTGTCTTTGGGATTGATGTTTTCTACATCTGATTCCTTATGTGCAGCACTTTCACATGGCCTGAAGGAAATCAGGCAGTGAACTCTATCAGGCCATGCAGTGCAGGACTTTTAGCAGAGGAGACAAACAATGCTTTTCTTCTAAAAGAGCTGCAAGACTACTTTCTACTCCAGTGACTCCCCATAATCCACTGGATAACATTAGAAATACCACAGAATGGGCCCAGTTTTCAGTGGGGTAGAAACTGCAGAGCCCTTCATCTGGACTATTTATTGCTTCCGCGAGCAGTTAAACCATTGTGTAAATCAGCTGTTGTCTGCTGACAAAGGCAATAGGTCCTGTCTGCGTGGTCATTTATCAGTAATACATTAGCTTCCCTCTTGCTCTCTAGTTGTTGTAGTGGACACTACATTTCCACAACTCCCAAGAGAGTTACAGTAGGTAAGTCAACGTTGCTTGAAATATACTTTGAGATTTGTGTTAATCTGCATTTAACTGAGGAAAAGACCCGTTTATTTCTTTGCCTTGCAGATCCACAGTCAAAAGAGACTATTATGAAAGTGAGCATTCCTGCTGGTACCTCTGCAATAGGCTACTTGGATTTGTCATTTATCTCCTTTCCCATCAAATCAACCTCCTTTTTCAAGTGCTTTGATATCTACTGATGAAAAGAATAATATAAGGGCTAAGTATTATTATGCTTTCCCAATTTTCTCCTGGGCCAGCAACTCTACTTAATATGACTATCTTACTTCTTGTCCCCCTCCCGTGTGTGGTAATGAATTGCTCCCCTTAGTCAGCAGTCAGATATTCTCTAGGCTGGCAGGGTAAGGAAAAAGATGGAGGAAAAATCACCCTGCACCACACTCACTTTGTAATCCCTAATCAGAGTCCTCTGTGGGAAAAACTAATTTCCCAGCCTGTCTCGACTTGTGAAATAAAGTCATTCTTGAAAATGGGAACTTGACAGGTCACTTGTGAAATTTCATATTCAACTAAAAATAAAATATCCATCCATTGATATTTCATTTAAAGGCAAAGGAAAAACAAATCTTTTCCCTGGTTGTTGGGACTGCTTCCCATTAGTTATGGCCCTCCAAATGGAGAGCGTACACAAATTAACTACAATGTTTTCAGCAGACCAAATAATGCTGCACAGCATGAGGGAAAGCTGCTTTCCCTAGAACAATATTCATAGGAAAAGTTTTGTGAAAATGTTCCCTTGCAGAATACATGCCTGATTTTTCTTTACCTGTCAGCCCTATAAGTCTTCCCTGACTCAGGTTACCTATCTCTAGAAACGGTTAGACATCTTTTATTTGCAAAATTGATGAATTTGGACCCAATTCACCAAAGCCATTCAGATCATGTTTCATTTTAAGCATAATGAATGGCTCATTGGAGGTAAGCATATAAGCACCTCCATACTACAGAGGTTCTATATAAGCACCTGATATGGAGGGATGTCCCTCTCATAGAAATGGACTTTTATCTCATGGCTATCTCAAACGGTGCCAGTTAGAAGTTTTGGGCCAAAAATATTCTAAAATGGCCTGTTATATTAAAAATGCAGTGAATAAAGCTCTTGAGTGTAAGGGATCTGAATGTGCAGATACTGTTAAGTACCTTCCAGAACACCAGCCATGTACACTGGGCAAGATACTTAAATAGATACTGCTGGATACTTCCCAAATGGGCAATCAAGCTACCATTGTAAGTTTCACCATGTGAATGAGGTTTCTGTGTTGGACATTTTGCCTTAGCATTCTCTTTATGATGGCAAAGCAGAGTTTGGAGGATGCTGATCTTTATCAAGCCATTCAAGGTGGTATTTCCACACAAGGTTAGGTTAGGCCTTGAAAGTCAAGGGGGGATTTCTTTGTTTTGTGCTCTGTCAGATCAGGGCATTTGGTATGATCACTCCTAAGTTTGAAAACAAAACTAGATTTTTTATGGGGAAAGTCTGTGTAGGTTTACTGAAATAAAATAGCTCTTGAATTAGCCAGTAGTGTCTTGACCCCAACTGGGATTTTAGACAAGTGAGAAAGAAACTACTGTCCAATTAAAACTGTAGAGCAGAGGGAATTTGAGCAAGGTAGAGAGGTAATTACCCATTCTGGAAGATGGCCAGAAGACCAAGACTAACATCCCTTCCTGCTTGTGAAATATGCTATCTTTTTCTGTACTCCGGGCTTCAATTTTGTGTCTCATCTGAAAGATGAGTAGGACGGCAGTCACTAGGAGCGATTTCCACTGTACGGTCCTGAGAGCTGGTTTAGACACACTTGAGACAAGAGTGACAAAGACGGAGTGGGGATAGGAGGCATTAATCCAGAGCTGGAGTGACAGACCCTTTGATAATGCTGCTCCCCCGGTAGAGGGGATTCTTCATACAATGTCTTAGCAGTGAGAGTTGCTGCAGGTACCTCCCTTCACAGGTCTCCAGAGCGGTAATTTATTTGGAGTGGAAGCTTGATTTAGGTTTTACTTGCCCATACACTACTTAGCAGGTGTCTCTCTGAGCTGAAGTTATTGCTTTCCACAGGGCAACAGAATCATTGACTCCTGGTGACACTGTACCCAATTCTAATTAAAAAGAACTCGATATATAACCAGGTATTAGTATGACCCTCAGATCAAAGCCAGATTCCCAAACAACCTAAACTTCAGTTTAGGTTGAGTTCCTCGTGCAGTTCTACATTTTTCAGCACAGTCTTTGGATGATGGAAGTAATCATACAATCATTTACCTTCTTAAGGTGTTATAATACCAGTAGACTAGAAATTCTTTCCTGCTATTTAGAAATATGAAAGCAATAAACAAGTGTTTTTGGTTTGTTTATGTTTTTTGCTATTTTAAGAAAAAACTAAAAAAAAAAAATTAAAAGAAAATTTTCTTGGTTTCTCTTTCCCACTAGGAGTAAGATCGTATGGAAGAGAATGTATTTTTAGTTCGGTATTTACTAAAATGTACTTTTCCTGGAAATATTCTAGCAATGAAAAACACTGACTTGCCATAGTTTTTTTATAAATTGTTATTATTATTAAGAAAATGTTTGGTATCTGCAGTATAGAACCCCATTAAAGCTAGTGTTGGGATGATCACAACTTAAAAGAGACAGTACCTCTCCTTTGATTCAAATAGAAAAGGACGAAAATGAGAAGTAGAATAATTCCAGTGCCATAAAGTGAACTGCCTATTGTCACAGCACACTAGCATCAAAACCAGACACATTTCTAGTGTGCAAGAGGCGCAGAAGAACACTGCAGTGGTGCTGAGTTGCAAACATGCTGCACACAGCTGGGCAGCTGAGATCACTCTCATGATGTATCATTTTGGACTGCTCCAGCATGAAGGATGTTGCTTGACTGGGATAGTTAGAAGAATTCGCATTATTGCAGCATATTTAAACTGAAGATCCCAAAGCACTGTACAACTGCAGGGCCATTAACTGATGCAAATTTCTGCTTGCAAGGAGGTATCACCCACACATTACAATGGTGAAAGAGGTGGTCACCTGAAACTATGAGGTAAACTGATGCAAACTCAGTGAGGCTTGGTGGAACAAGAAGTTGGCTTACGCTGAAAAACCCACCTATGCTGCATTCCACTCCACCAAGACTGAAACGTGTCTCCTTTCTACTGGGTGAGACTTGGCAGCTACTATTCCCCGTGAGTACCACACAAACCTTTAGGATGGGAATTCAAGCAAACCTCCTTGCCTGATTTCACTTGCCAGGGAATATCTGAGGCAAAGAAATCGGTGTCAGATGAGATGCCTTACAATCATGAATTTGTGTTGATTTTGATTGAGGGTCATATCTGAAAGCTATTGTTTTGATCTAAACACATTTTTGTCCTTTAAAAATTCATTTTGATCTTTGCATAACCAATTTGGGTAATAAATACTGAATCAATTCACATTGGTTGTGTCTTTGAAAGGGATTGCAGTCTGCCCATTACTATGGTCTCTCTGCCTTCTTTACAAGAATGTTATCAATCCAGATCACACTTCTGAGCTGGGCTAGGAAGGAGTGGATTAAAGGATAACAAACAGAAGCGTTCAGAGCGATTTAAAGTTGATCCTGAGACCACTTAAATAAAACAGATGGCCCCATTCTTTAAATGAGGTTAGAACGAAAAAAAAAAAAAGAAGGAGGAGGAAGAACGAACCCCCTTCTCAAAGCAAGCAGAGCAGTAAGGAGTACCAGGAGTACCCTCATTCCTCTCCATGATGAGAAGAGCATGTCCTCCTGCAGGAAGATGTAGTACCCTGCAGAAGATGGAGAACTTCCCTGATGTGTATGGAGCATTTTATACCATGTAAATGGCTCTGATCTCCCAGAAAGGTCAGCTCTTGTAAGTTATTTTAGCCCCCTCCCAGCTCCTAATCTCATCCAGCTCAAACAAACGTTAAGAGCGATGAACCTCCCAGGGATCATTGTAGTATCAGGATTCGGCCAACACTGGACTGCAGCATCATTCAGCTCTTGCTTTCCCCCAGCCACCTTCACAGCTGTTGATTTATTTCCAAACTTCCCTTGGACCCATAAAGAGACATTATGGTGCCAATTAGCTTCCTTTGTCCAAGGTGAGGCTGTGCGGCTCATGAGCAGTTATCTCTCTCATCCCATTTGGAAGCAATGAATTCTGTGATTCAGAAGAAAGGCAGAGTGAGGAAGGCTGGGGGAGATGGCTATTGAAGCCCATCATGTCCCTCAGGTCTCTTCACTGTCCTGCCAGATGCCTGTGTGGCTACGGCGATGTGACCAGAGAAGAAAAGCAGCTCTGATGAGTGTTCCAGCCCCAAAAGGCTGTCTTCGGTGCCAGTATGATTCATACCCCCTGTCAGGCAGCAGGACTGCCTGGATTTCTATTCTGGGACCCAGAAACTTGTGATTTATTAGCTCATTTATGGAATAAGGGGGGAGGAGGGAATGCAGTCCTATGATTTTATTTTATATAGAAATTATTAAGGGAAATCATGTTAACTGGGACACTGCTGGCCCAAAGGGTGGAAAATCAGCTATCTTGGTGGCAACAGTGAGTTAGGACAGTTCATGAACCTTAGTCTCTCTGTGGCCAGAACCTGCTGCCCTGAGGCAAAGAAGCCTGAGATGCCAGGAATCATTGGATTTTGGTAGAAGGAATGACTGCAATTTAACATCCAGGTATTAGGTGTCTTGTTTCATCCCAACAGACAACACATGACTTTATAAATGGTGTTTAGGTAGCATATTAGTAAAAACAATTAATTACTGGAAGGAGGGCTAGGCCTGCTGATGCTGAGTTATGAATGGACTCCTAATGCATTATTAATTTTTAATAAGAGGAATGGGTGTGTTGTGTCTGGCCCCATGTTAAGCAAGCCAGTCAGTGTGTTATAGAAAACTATTGCTTGGAGTGCATTTTCTTTTACAGAGCAGAAGATCAACAGAAAAAAGAAAAAGTCTGAACTGACATCTCCATTCTCTTCCATCAGTTCCTCCAGCATTATCAGTGTAACATTAAACTTCAGCCTTCTCTGTTAATTTGGGAAGGAGATGGACTTATGCTGGTTATAGCCCACTTCAGACGTTATGACCCTGGGTAAGTAACTTTAAGGCAGATTCAGCAAAAAAACAAAGATAGAGCACTTACATGCTGGACTCATCAACTTTCTCCAGGAATTACCTGTCTGTTTCTATTATGCACTTGTCTAGAGTTCTGCTCAAGTTACCTAGATATTTTGAAGACACCACAGGGAAGTGAGGTGGTGGACTGATAGCTTCAGGTTTGGTCTTCTTAATAGTACATTTTCCAGGTTTAAGTAGATTTTAAAATTTTCATCCACTGTTTATTACTTCTCTACTAGGATTAGGAACAAGAACTGCTGTGGCTTTTGCTACAAACTGGCTAAATATGCAGGTCAACTGTGTGTAAGATTTGTTCATTCCCTTTGTGTTGCCTCTTGTTGCTTCTTTCGCTTCTCTCTTGTGTCTTGGCCCTTAGGGGACCTTACAAATGACCTAACTGCAGCCATTTTTGTTGTCTATTCTAAATCATCAATTATATAAGAGAGACAGATGTCCCCCTGAGGGATCAGTCTCTATCCATTAACTGTAAGAGAAGTGTATATGATAAGATTAGAGATGATTCCCAAGTTTTATGTTTTAACCAACACTCTGATGTTGATCATGTCAACCCTGGCCTTACTTGGTAAGCTACTAAGTGTGGAGAGTATTCCATAAGAGGTTTTTGTGGTGCCTAACACAGGGCAATTCTACGCAAGGCCAATGATAACTACATTTCCAGCAGCAGCAGTTGGTATGAATCACCATGGAGTTGTGATGGAGTAGAAATCAGCTAGAGTTTCCAAAAGGGTGAAGAGCTTACTCCTGTTGAGGTGTGATATGCAAACACAACGCTGTGGTTGTGCCCACTCAGCTCCTAGATTTGCTTAAGTGACTCATTTTATTGACTTCCTGAAGGTGTGTCTTGTTGGAAGAGGAATACGCTACAAGGTTTGAAGTGGAGTCTCCCAGATTGTGGAAAAGACAAGCCCTCCTTCTAAAGGCTGTCACGGGCCTAGAGGGAGAAGTGGATTGTGCAGCTGAATGTGCATGTATCTGCGAAGAAGGGAGGAGAGACAAGGAAAGTTTCTCCTATGAAAGAAATGATCCAATTTGAAGCAAGTCCCTCATGGGAAGAGCTGTGACAGAGGCTGCTCTGTTCCTGTTAATTTTCACAGTGCAGCTGTCAGCGGGTCTGTAAATAGTACTCTGCGAAGCCAACACTTCCTATCCACACATCAACCATTCAATTAACAGAAGAACAGAAGAAGGAAATAAAGTGCACCACCGCCTTCTATCACAGCTTTGATGTTTCCCAGCAATTTATGAAAGTGTACACAAATCTAATTACAAGCCCCACTGCTTCCCATTTACATGGAGCTCCTCAAGTTCAGAGCTGTTTATATCAAAATAATTGTTAAAAATACCTCAGCTGATCTACAGCATTGTGGCCCCCCACTCACCGGAGCCACCACGCTGCTCCTCCCAGGGAGATTCTGCCGACTCAGCGCTTTGGTGCCAGCGTGCATGCATAATAAAAGCTGCTTCTCTGCCACTCCACAAGCGAGGCATCTGGGCTACAACTTCATCATGCCCACGAAGGCCTATTTTCCTTCTTTCTTCCACCTGCTCAGTGCTCTTTCTGCAGACTCTTATGGCTAGCTCTTCCTTCCCTAATTCACCTAAATATTCCTTTGCTGTGTTGATGGAGGTGAAAACAGCTGCTCAACCAGCTTCCATAATGGGTCTGTGTCTGAAGTTAACTTCACGGTGCTCTGCAAAACCATAACTGCCCTGTAGGAATGCTCAGCAATAATAATAGCAGTTATCAGTGTGAGCCAGGGTTGGTTTCTTTGTCTGAGGGCGTGAGCATACAAAGTGAGGAAGATGGCAACTGATGCCCCACTTGCCATGAGTCTGAAAGAGGGCCACTACACTTGAGGACAATTACACTTGTTTCTTGTGGCAATTTTTGATAATCTCATATTTAAAACCCTCTCACTTGGTGAATAGGTAAAAAAAAATTCTAGTAATAATAATCTCTTACAGTATGAAAGGGTAGACTGTACATTGTATAAGGCAATAAGAGAATCTCTTAATCTATTAACTGTGCTTACTGGAAATTTTAGTGCCATGTGTGGACTTCCAAGGAATGTGGTGGGCACAGAGTGAAAGTCAACCTTGTTAATAGTGTAGTGTCATTCATATTTTGTTGATTAATTAAAAAAAAAAACAATAATTAGAGATCCAATTAGTCTGTAGCCTAACAAAACTTAGCCAGAATTGCATGATTATATACAGATGGCTACCAAGCAGAGATTTGAAGTTGTTTTTCTTATTTCTGTTGATAAGAACTGCACAGAAAATATAGAAATGGATGTCCCCAAGTTAGCAAAGTTTTGGGTTGCAATACTTTTTTTTTGTATTGTTTTTAAAAGTTTGACTAATTTGAATCTTTCTCTGTGAGGCAGACATCTGTTCAGTGCTCGTATCCAAGTCTCACATTTTTCTTTCTTTTCACAAAACCAAAGATTCCATCCAAAACGTAATTTTTATGGAAGATTTTAAGCCAGGCATAGATAGACTTCGGATGCTATTGCCTGGATGCAGAAGAAACGCTGTGGTTTCATGAAGCTGATGCAGAGACTTTTACAGCAAAACAAAAGAAGATCTAGCTTGTGTAATGGTGGAAGCCACCTTACAGAGTTTTGGACATCTTAAAGAGTCTCAAAATTCATGAATAATAGAGATACAGAATGAATACAGTACTAAGAGTTGGGGCATTAGGCAAGTTCAGAAGATGTCTAAAGAATCAGGGATCAGAGGAATCAGATGAGGAGATGCCTGGTTTCTGAGTCCCACATTGCTTTAGAATCACAGAATCATAGACTCGTTTGAGTTGGAACGGGCCCTTAAAGGTCATCTAGTCCAACCCCCCTGCAGTGATCAGGGACACTTACAACTCAAGCAGGTGCTCAGAGTCCAGTCCAGCCTGACTCTGAATGTCTTCAGGGACAGGGCATCCACCACCTCTCTGGGTAACGTGTTCTGGTGCCTAACCACTCTTACTGTAATAAACCTCTTCCTTATATCCAATCTAAATCTCCCATCTTATAGTTTGAAGCCATTTTCCCTTGTCCTGTCATAACAGACCCTGCTAAAGAGTCTGTATCCTTCTTTCTTACAGCCCCCCTTTAGATACTGACAGGCTGCTGTCAGGTATCCCTTTAACTGGTCAACGAACACCCACAGTTGGATTCAGCTCCCTTTGCATTAGACACGAAGGACACATGAACAGCATAGACATCTGACTTTTAGAGGTCTGAGCAGGGATAGAGTTACCAAAGCTTTTAGCTCTGGCAAGATTACTGTGGAAGTGGCAGTGGACCAGAAGAACTTCAGGTGGCAAGGGTGTATCACAGAGAGCAAAGGCAATTGTAGCCTTCCAGACTTCTGCACAAAGCAAGAGCTTCCGCTTTTGTTTTTAAGCAGGGAGAGTCCTTTTTCATTCTAAGTTGTACTTCAGGTTACTAACCACTATTTTGGATCTGAGAGACCATGGGAATCTGACACCTAGAATTAGCTGAAAAGCACACTTCTATGTGGGCTTTGGTTTGACAGGTTTCAAAATCTATTTCTGGAAATTATAATACCTCTAGAGGTATCTGTTTCTATTGATTGTAACAGAAACTTAGATGATAAGCACTTAGATGACAAGCTCATAGTTCCTAAACTTTTAGATGTCTTAAGTTAGGTGAGACAAGTCCCACCTGAGCTACTCAGTTTAATGCCATTATGGAGAACTTCATTTTAATTATTGAAAGGGATTTCTCTTGCAATTAATGAAAAGGAAGGGCATGCCCAAAAGGTGATTTATCCTGTCCTAGCACAGATAGGTAAGGGGAAGAAAGCATGAAGCTCTAGAAATGTCTCCCCTTTGCAGGAAGACATTTAAAGTAGATTAAAAATTTTTAGACTGTCAAAGCTAAATCAAATGGAGCACAATCTTAATTTTTACTCACTGTGTTTGTCTCTGTGCAAAAAAAAAAAAAAAAAAATGTAGCTAGCAGTACTGTTTTACCCTTCCAGGAATCAATTCATAACAAGAAGAATTTCTGAGGTACCATGGTGTGAAACAGTCAAAGAGATGCAAAAGTAGAATGGTACTTAGCCCTGTGTACTAGCATAAACACTGCTGAAATTTTGGTATGAGTGGTAATGCACAGAGAAAGGTTTATTCTGTGTGGGTGGATGAACAAGGCCACATCTTAGATGTGTTGTGCAGAATGACTCTTCCACATTTGGCTGTTGCCTGGATTTGAAGACAAGGAGAGAAAGAGAAAACTGAGCTGAAGATGATGCCTAGGTAGGAGCATGACTGACAGGTAGGATGATAATGTTGTCCACAGTGATTGAAAATGGAGGTGAAGGAGAAAGGAGACAGGGTTTGGGAGGAAAAGTTTAAGAGATCTGTTTTATACATTCTGAGCTTGATCTGACAGCTAGACATCCATCCACTTGGAGATGCTGGAAAGACAGGCCAAGATTTCACTTTGGACAGGAATCAGTTCTTCAGTAGAGAAGTTAGATCTGCAAACTGTCACTTCAGAAATGGTAGCTGAATTCATGTTGGTGAATGAGGCTGCTAAGGACAAGAGTTGGATGAAGAAGTGAAGGGAATCAAGGGAAGAATCCTGTTTATGACTCTTATGGGTGATGAAGAGACACAGGAAAGAACAGAGTAACCACAGCTGAAGGTAAAGGGCATATTATAGTTAAAAATACATGCAGAAGTACATGAAAATGATTATCTCTCACAAGGGAGGACATGAAGGTCAAGTATAACACTATCTTAAAGCTGATGAGTTGATAGGCAATATAATTTAAAAAGACCCAAAAATAAAGTATTCTTGGCAGGTAGATACAGGAGGAACTTTGGGCCTGCTCAGAAGTAAGGGACTTTGGGAAAGTTATTTCTCAAAGCAATTGCTTTGTGTTTAAATTTGAAAGTTGTATACCTGCTTGTTGGGCCCTTAGGAGAAAACAGAGCCTTGCATGGAGAAGTGGGCTTGTGACGGATGACAGTCAGGCACCTGTCCAAGGAAAGGTTAATAAAAAGAAAAAAAGAAAAAAACTTTCATAAAAGAAAGTTGCCTTTTGAAACTATTAGGCAACATATGTTGTGTGAACAGGAAGTCACAGTAGAGCAATAATCCTGACAGCTGTGGAGAAACAGGAGTCTGCCGCAGGAATGAACGGCTCGAGACCTGACAAGAATGATGATGGATGCCCCGTTGGTAGTACACGAGGACAAGGCAAGAGACGTTTAAATTGGCTGAACCACAGGAACAACTTTGAGTTGGCATCGCAGTCAGACAAATGAGGCCAGTCCTAATGGTGAGAGAAATGGGAGGGGGAGCTGGAGGAAGATGGCAGCAATGCACCCCTCCTTTCCAAGGACGAGGCCTACATCGCCATCTCACCACGAGGTGGCTGCATTTCTCTGTGAACACCCAAGCCCTGAATGAAGCTGCATGCACACCCTGAAGCACCATGAAAAGGAGAATTAGAGCAGTGATCATTTGCAGAATTCGGCCCATCTCTTTCCAAGTGTACAAAGTGTTTTGAGGCCCTCTGTGAAAAGCATTGTGTGCTCAATGTCTTGTTGAAGTGTCAAGTCACTCGACATGTCCTGACTAGTCCACTGAGCCATGGTAGGTGTCTGTGTACCTGCTAATAGCTCATGGGAAACATGAGGCAGTGTCACACAATTTAGCTCAAAACAAAGAGGTCAGAACATAGTTTTCTCCTTGCATTTTCTGTGAACTGATATTACGTGCATGGAGTACTGCGGAGGTTCAGCTGATTCATGGAAACTTGTCAATTCATGAGTCTGGGATGTGTTTAGCGAGAGTTAAAGTGCAATGCTTTTTTAGATACCTAGATTTGGTTATCCAAGAACCAGGTGTTTGGTTATTCTAGAGCAAGTATTTGATTAAATAAGCCAACAAGAATAATGGTCCCAGGAAAAACTGATGAAAAGGCTATATTCTTCACTATTTTTTTTGCACATCCTAAAATGACTTCAGCAGTATGGAACAAAAATTTGTTCCAAGGTGGTCGAGATGAGTATTTTTTCTTATCTAAATTGTGCTGACAATAGGAAGGATAAGAATACTTTGGATATAGTAGATCTAGATAAAATCTTCAACTCTCCTTGGATTTTGTCCGCTTTCTTCTCTGTCTTGCTCTCATCAATGTCACCCAAGTTTCTAAGGGGACTGGAACTGACATTTTATTACACCGCCTAATGATGCTAAAGACTCTGGAATTGCAATTACTGATGTCATCTGTAGACACCATCACTTTGGGTGATACTTTTTAAGACATTAGAATACTTCTTTGACCTGTTCCAGGAAAGATGTTCACATTTCAAAGTGTGGTATCAGCATTAAGCCCAGCATGTCGTTCTACTCTAGAAAGTCTCCCAGTCTTGACTGTAATAATTCAAAAAGTGGAGACTCCATCTTCTAAAAACGTCATTAGTAAATGTGTACCATTTTCTAATCTGATTTATCTAGGCATGGGTTCTAAAAAATAAAGACTTGATGATTTGCTACTTCTTATCAGAAATCTCTTCTCATGTGAAGAACTTTCCATTTTCATCCCTACACAGACCCAGAGACAAGCTGCCCATCTGCCAGGTCTATTTTAATGTTATTTGGAAAAACTCATGAATTGAGATTAGAGGTCCTTACTAAAAAGGAGATTTTGCTATCTTAAATACTTAATAATGAGAATCCCTGTATCCTTTACAAGATGTCAGCATACTTCTCAGCCCTTCATTATTTACACTGTGAATAATTAGTAACAAAAATAATAAGCTATTAAAATAAACCCAAACATACTGGACTAGATTGTCTTTCTGTGCTGATAATGGGATGACTTACATTCCTCCAGGTCTGCACGGCTGTGTACAAGAATCATTCTGCACAGAAAATACATTTCCATTTTAATTTCCACTTCCTGAACTATCAGTCTGGAAACCTCCTATTACTAGACATTAGTCCAAGCAGAATGATACCTCAAACATTTCCTGGGAAGTTCAGTAGTTTGCCAGACTGTCTTTCAAATGCTGGATGTATGGAAGACTGCATTTATGCTGAGGTAGGGTCTTTTGCAGTAGCAGAGAAGTGTACATCACTGTGACGTGTCTCTAGCATCTACTGCTACCACATGAACATGCTGCTTTCTGCTCAGTTCTTCACATAGAGGCAAGGACTCTTTGGCAAACGAAAACAAAGAAGCCCTTAGGTACAAATTTGTGCTTGATTCATCTCTCTGAAACTTAAGTGGCTATGCTCATGGTAAATTTGACTCAACATTTTTGGCATCTCTGAACCAGATGTCTTTTTTCCAGTGCATCAAAACTGCTGGTGACAGAACACATCACCTCTTGGGGTTCTCTGCTTTTATGAAATGACGGTGTCATCCTGGCCTTTCCTTTGATGAGTTAAGCATACCCAAAGCCCGACATGCCATCCTCCCATAATATGAGTAGCAGATCATAGATAAATCATCCCTCCTACTATATAAGGTCACAGGACAGCAAAGGATGGACCAATTCTTGCTTTTCATGTTACAGAACTACTCACCGGCATTGTCTGGCTGCCATGCAAGGCATTGATAGCTGCTTGGGCCTCTGCATGTGAAGAGTATTTCACAAATGCACACCCTAGAAGAGGAAAAAGAAGAACATAAGAAAGGTTGCATGGGTACCAATGACAGACATCTAAGTATCCTATCTTGTCTTCAGAACTGGTGACAAAGAAGCTAGTGCAGAAAGTATAACAAACAAACTGGTTATTCCTTCCCAAAGTCCAGCCATGAGCAGCTCAAGGACTTCTTGAGGCAATCTACATCAAGAAGTTCCATGCTGCTTGCATAGAATTTGGGTGGACACAGACTGAGCAAGAACCTTCTGAACCCACTTATCTTTTGACCTTCATAGCTTCCCATGTTAGCGCTGCACAATTTTATAATTTACTGTGTGAAAATTACTTTCCTTTTATTTGTATCAAACATAATGCTGAATGCTCCTCCCTCTGATGTTCTGGAAAACAGTGAGGAGTTGTGCAAAAGCAATCAGAAAGCTTCTCATTCTTGCTACAGGCCACCACAGACCAGCTATAGGGAAGGCATCCAGCTTGCTTCAAACAGACAAGGTATCTGTCTCACTGCCGGGCAGAAGTCCTTTACAGGGACTGCTCAGAGCTTGTCTTGGCTCCAAGCAGCTGTGGTCTGACAAAGCATTAAACACCTTCTGATAAACAAATGGAAATGGAAGAGATCTGCATGTGATGACTGCCATTTTGCCACCACTGAAACCTGAATTTTGCAGTGAATATTATCTCATCAGCTGCTTTACCTGTAGTTCTATGGGTTTCCTCTGCACATCAGAGAAACATGGGTAGTGCTTCTCTGGCCTGCACTGCCATGTGAAGAATCTCACACTGTCTGAACTCTTACAAAAGATTCTAGGGCAGAAAGGTGCATTTATGAATATATGCTAGAGTGCAGAAATGATCAACACTTCAAAGGGTCACATGCATCACAAGAGTGGGGGAAAGTATTGCTAACACTCTTAGCTACAAGCAAATTGACTCAGAGGGAGGAAGAGTAATTTCCATATGCTAAGGAGGATTTTGGAACAGATTGGAAGAGATCTGAGAAGTTCTGGCTTCCATCCCCTTTCATTACTATTAAAGACTCTTGAGCTTTTAATCAATTTGCAAAGCCCTAGTTGTTTCCCTGAAGGGGTGCAGAACACTCATAAGGGATGCCAGCCCTGACAACAGGACAGCTGTCCTTCATTTCCTTTGTAGAATCTTTAGAAGGTCAACAAACCATCATGGATCTACACACTGCATGGTGGGAACTACAGCACTACAATACCTCACTTACAAAAGAAGAAGAATGAGCCCCAAAGGTGTCTATAATCATCACTACAGGCTGGCAGAAGTGGAATCAAAGAAAGCAATGATAGCCCCTTCTAAAAAGAACACACACTTAGGCAATCAGCTTCTGGTTAGGATCCCTTCACTTTGCATTCCCTCATACCCCTGTGCTCAGACTGTATTTCAGGAAAGGCATAACAATTGTTGCTAATAGTAGGATCTAATTTATAAGGAGCTGAGAGGAGACAATCACAGGAAAATGAGATAGATAAACTTCAGCTGTAAACAATGGAGATCAATTATGACATAATCGCAGCCCAGGATTCCCAGGCTCCTGAGATTCTGTGCCTTCCTCTTCATTAATCAGAGATAATCCAGAATTAGGGTGTTTAATTATTTGCACAGATTCTTTTGTACTTTATGCCTCTAAAAAATAAGATGCTGATTAGCAAATATGCAAAGGCTTTCCAGCTTCAGTTACCCATTGCATTTAGAGGAGGATTTTTGGCTACAGTGTTGCTGTCATGTTGAGGGTTTCACTCTCTTCAGGTGAAATTCACCTCTGTGCCGAGGAACCTGACAGATGAGTGGAACTGGATAAAGGTGGGAATGAAGGGAGCAGGAGGCCTTTGTCTTATTTAATGCCTTAGATGCTAATGAGAGTCCTGCATTGCTTTTTTGTACTGCTTCCTACTTGGGTTTTGAGCCAGAAGGACAAATGAAAACTAAGTTTACACCTATGTATAATGTCAAGGAAACATTTTGTTCCCTTTGTGTGTTCAATGGGATGGCTTCTGTACACAACATCAAATGTGTGCATAATCATCTTTCTGCCCTCTATCACCAGAATTGTGCCCTGGATCTCATGAGCTGAGAACATGAGTCACAGCACTCCTCAAAACAATGGTGTCCTTGTGACAGTAGCAGTTCTGGAGTTTGAAGGGATTTTGACACACAGCTGTATAACCAGTGCTGATCAGGGAGATACACGTGCACAGATTTTTTTTTTTTCTTTCTTTCCTTATTTCAAGATTGTAGAGCTGGAAGGGCTGCTCTATCTTGTCAGCTCTCCTGCAAGAACAGAGGAGACTGCAGAGTCAGGGCCTAAGGTTATCGCTGGAGAAGGTGTTAGACTCCTCTTGCTGGACTTCTGGTGTTGTGGGAAGTCTTTGCTTTCTGAGTTACTAAAGTAGACAACTGCTGAATTAAAAAATAAATAAATATATATATGAGAAGACATCAAGGAGGCTATGTAGAGAGAGAGCAGCAACACAGACCCTGTGGGTCCTGCTGGATTGCTAAACTGGATCCAATCTCACTGTGGCTTCCATACCTGCAGAATCCTGTGGTCCTACATGCACACCGGTGAGCTTTACTCAGATTGACATAGGGAAGCTCATTCCTCTCCCACCTCTCCCAGAACATTCTGTACTTCCATTCAGGCAGAAAAATGCCCTAGTCCCAGTTCTTCTGACACCCGCTTGCATGCTTCAGCAGCAACTGTGTCTGGCCCTGGGTGACTCAGGCAGGAGATGTCCACAGACCCTTATACAGGGCATGCCTCATGGCTCCAGACATCCACCCATGGATTCAGGCAAGGTTGAGAGGGCTTTCTGGCTGTGACTGAGCTGTGGTGGTATTCATTGGGAAGCTGAAATTCAAAGTAATGATTGGATCGAGGTATCTGGTGGACTAGGAGGTTCACCACAGGGATACATGGTGAAGCTCCATATAATTTTGCTAGGGTTTGCTAGGACTGGAGTGATCTGATTGCTATCTGGTGCTTAGTTAATCTGCCTAAAACTCAATTTGGCTGGAATTTACACCTTATGGGTCTTGCCCAAAATAAATATCTCACAAGTGATATGTGTCACATTGGTTTCTAGCAGATGGAAAACATTACAGACTGGGAATAACTTTGTAGGAGTTGTGGCTCACCTGACTGTCTCCTAAAATAAGGGCACTATCCTCAAGTTTTGTGCTGGATTGAATGCTCTTTGTGTGTATGTATCTGTGCGTGTGTGTAAATTAGGAGCTTCACATTCTCAGTAAATAGCACCAGCAAATGGAAGCTGGAGCCTCTGTCAAGGCTCAGTATTGATCCTGAACAGCTCAGTGAAATGCAAGCCTGAGACTGCAGCCTGCTAGCACTAATAATTAAACTGGTTAGCAATATGGAGCTGCCACTCAGATTCAGACTTAAAATGAAATTGTTTAAGAAAAAAAAGAGAGAGAAAGAGCAAGAATGAATACAAGTCTGTGGTTTGGGTTGCCTCTGAAACCTTTTTCTTCCAGAACTCACAAATTATTGCCTTTATTATTACTCTGTTTAACTCCTTTGTCATCAGATTTTGTTCTGTACAAATCCAGGTGGAGGTGGACTTTTTTTTCTTTGACTTTTACCCAATTTACTGGTTTTTTTCAGTGAAAGGAGTGCTGAAATATCTGCCACTTAGCAATGGTTGGAAATCTTCTTGGTGAACCAAACCTTTGGGTGTCATGAAATTAAAGTAGCCATAAAGCTGAAGGAAGATGCCCATGGTTTATTTTAAGTCTTTTATATAAGGAAGGCTGGGCTTTGCTGAATTACATCAAAATATTGCCCTATAACGCTGGAGTGAAATCTTTTTGGTCCACCAGTGATTTTACAGAATAGCAATATCTTTCTCCAGTGTATCACTGTGATTTCGATTTTTTGCCTTCCTGTTGCAAAAATACGCTAGTTGATTTTGTCACATGTCAAAATATCTAGTGAGATATGAACTGCATCAGCAAGAGTGGTCTCTTCCCTGGTGCTGCATATTCCAGCACAGTTTATGATGTATTATAAGCAGATCAATATTTAATGGACACATTATACTGTCAAGAGAAGAGGGCTTCCTATTCAAATTGAAGTTACTTTGTCTAGAAAGTGTCAGAGGAAAAAAATGACCCTCAGATTCAACAGAGAAGTTTCATTCTCCCACCAGGACTCTCGAGAAGATTTCTTGTGCTGTCCAGGTAACAGCGGATTCCAAAAGGCGGTAAAAGGAGGTAAGCTTTGCAATTAAGCATTGACATATTTCAAACAGTAACTGCCTTCTGACTGTGACGTTTACATCAGATCCTGTACCCTTGCAGTTTTGATTGCTGGTTGATGTATCTCTATGCAAAGACCAACTAAAGAAGGGGAAGACCTGTGACTGGTGGGTGAGAAGTAAGCAGAGACAGTGGTGGAAGAAAGAAGGAGCCTGCTCAATGGGGAAAGAAACTCCCAGCTTTCTTGGAGCTGATGGGGAGAGGCTGTCTTAAGCACATGTAAAGGTCTTGTTTTCAGAGGGAAGGCTCTGCCCTGTGAGGAAACAGGAATAGGCAACAGTGTGCACATGGAAAGACAGCTTGCTAGGGAGGGGAATATCCTTACATGCAATTGGCTCTTTATTCTCACATGTAAGCAGACAGAAAACAGCAAAGAAATGGCTTCCCTTGGCAAATATGACCCTTTCTAAGAGATGTTCTCCTGGTAGACATCTAGTGACTTTGTTGTGCCAGCATATTACATATACACTAAGACCAGGTGTAGCTTGAAGCTAAAGCCACAGTGTGCCACAAGCCATCATCTTACCTTTGCTGTTTCCATCGGGTCCCCGAAGGATTGTGCACTCCTCGATGTTGCCAAATGCCTCGAATAGCCTGCGCACATCATCTTCTGACTGCTGCTTATTAAGCATGCCCACGAAGAGTTTTCTGTCTTCTGGAACAAAATAAAGAGATGCTTACCATATTTCAGGAGGGATTTGAAAGCCAAGATAGCTCAGTATCACATGCAAAAGAAACAGTGAATTCATCGAGGTGACATGTTTCAGAAGCTGTAAGTCATTTCAGGTGCTTGGCTCGAAACACCTTAATAACATCTGACTCTTAGTGAGTACTTGAAAATAATTTGACAATTTCAATGAAAGAAAAAAAAGCTCCCAAACCCAGAAACATCTAAAATGTTTTAACTGCTTCTCAAAACCTAGGCACCAAAGTCTTCTAAATTAGCTTTTTCTGATCAATTTTTGCAGTCAGCTTCCAGTAAGTGAAATGACAACATTGTTCAGACTGCTATCCAAGACAAACATGGATAAAGATAGCATACAGAAATGAAGTCCAGTTGAAAAATAACATAAGTTAGTAGCCTTCGCAGTGCTAAATATGTTGCAGGGGAAAAAACAAGAGGTTTAATATAAGCTGTTTTAAATCAGGATATATTGGAAGCCACAGTCTGTATAGCGAGATTTGTCATTCATATCCACTCACAGACACATACCTACAAGTTTGGATTATTTCTTTATATATGTTTAAAGTTCACTTAAAATAAGCCCAAAGTTTTTGAAACAAATATTATTTCTTCAGACATAAAGTTAACTTACATGAATGGTAATATCTGAGGTAGCTTAAGAAAGGTGCTATTTCATGTCAAAGCAGGATGTGGTCTGCTGACAGATACTGTATTTTGAACAAGGAAGTCTATTTATACTTGGACTTATACCAAGAATGGAGAGCCACAGTCTAGAACAAAACACCCTGAGAAAATGCCTGTGGAAACAGACCAAACCACTGACTACTGAGTTGGTAGAAAGATCTCAGGGATCACTGAGTGATGCCTCTGAGTCAGGTTTATATTCAGAGATTAGTACTATTACATCATGTAAGGAACAACAGAAAAGAGAAGTGTATGTAGCTCATATCGTGTATGTAAACAGGCCCTTTGCACACGATTCATAAATGTCTTATTTATCATTCATTAAACAGTATGTAAATGTGTGAACCAAGATTTTTTTTCCAGAACACTTTACAGAGCAGATGTAACCAATTTGAATAAATATATGTAAATAAATAAATAAATAAATGCATTGGTTTATTTGCTTATTTATTTTTAAATGCATATATTAACCTAAAGCTGAACAAAACATTGGTTTGCAACAACCCTTTTCTGGCTGAGTAATTGAGTGATTTATGTCACTTTTGTTCACCAAGAAATCATTGGTGTAGGCAATCTGTTCTGCTTCAACCAGTGTTTGATCAAAATTCCCCTCTCCAAGATGCACCTGCAAATTGGCAAATTACTCTACAGCCTTGGGTGAGGATAATTTTTCATGCAGTTGATATCTGCAGAGGATATTGGGAGTTTTCAATCCTGCAGAGGAGTTGTCCATGCGAACCAAAAGTGTGCTACCCACGGAAAATGAGGAGATACATTGTTTTCAGTAAGGCTACAGAAATGGTAGGAAAAATTGGTTAAGGAGGATATCTATGTATTTCTGACAGAAGAGAAAAAATAGGGCTAACCTTTCAATAGAGACATTAAAAGCAAGAAATACACTTTATGTTGGATTTGATTAGCTAAAGGGACTTCAATGTCTTTGCTAGTAGCACAAAGTTGAGGCTTTAATGATGCACAAGACCCTAATCAGTACTGTGTAGGCTTTACTCACCTCAAAAGGAGCTGCTTTGGACAGCCAAAAGATTCATTTTCTGGATGAATACATCCAGGAGGTAAAATGGTATTGGCGATTAGGCTCAGTGAATGGGTTGTGAACCACAGGAATTGTATCTGGGGAACTTGTATGATCACAAGATTTTTTTTCCCAGAACATAGTCAGATTTTTTTCCCAGAATTTTTAGAACAGATTTGAGTAATTTCAATCCAGTAATGTCAAAGAATGATCTAAATAGTCCAAAGATCCCTACAAGTCACAGTCCTTCTGGGCCTGAGCGACCTCTTTGGCTTCCCTTGGCCTGTGATGGACCAATGACATTTCTCTGTCAAGTACCCAAACAGTGGAGAGACAGGTGTGAATTTTGCTTTAGATACATACCCCCTACTTGACCAAACTACTGTCGTGACAGAATACCTTGTAGGCCCCAGTAGAAATCACTTTACTTGCTGACTAAACTGATGTGCAAAAGAGACTATCAGAGATGAGGTATAACGCCTTAGGAAGGCAGTAACTAAAGCTGAACGCGTGCTCTCGGGCTGTTTTTAGGCTGGGTAAGGACAATGCCCTGGAAAAAGCCTGACTCCAACGGTTGCCCAGTTAGCTGAGGAAAACCCACCTGCAAAGTGAGAACAGCTGTCCTGGAAACCAGAGACATTTTAGGGAGGGAACAGAATGGTGGGAGAAAACTGGGAACTCTACTGGCAAAAGGCTTTGGCTAGGAAATTTGTGTCTAGTAAATACTTCCAGCTCAGAGGAAATGTCTGTTATACTGTACTTTACACAGTTTCCCCTGTTTGAAATAAGCTGCATCAGCAAAAGCACTCCTAAAGCTGTGTAACTGTATTTTCATGAGGCTTTTTGCTAATATAAATGTATCATTAAAAAAAAATCACATCCTTCCTCCGTCAGCAGAACTCTCTAGTGTGGAACTGGCCTGAAACTGCCTTGTCTGTTTTACTTTATGCAAAGCTTAAACCAGGTGTGCTAGGAAACATTTAATGTTATATTTTATTTTGTTTTATTTTAGCCCTGTTCTCTGTATCTCTCCTGGACACTGGGAGGAGGGATGCCCGACCCCACAGCCAGCTGGCAGAAGATGTGGTGCTCTTGGGAGCTGCACACAAGTGGCCATCAGGCCACCAGGAACAGGCTTTGCTGAAGGTGACGACTACCTTCCCCAGGGACTGTTGGTCCAGATGCTCCAGAAGAAGCGGCCCGAAGGCGTCCTCCAAGGCCAGCCAGTGCTCAGCACCATCTGGACATCACCCTCAGCCCCATTTCCAAATCAGCACCCTCTCTCCCTCCTGAAAAACTGTACCTTGGGTTGTCAGGGGAATCATCTGTCACATCTGCCATCTCAGAAATCTACACAATCACACACTCGGCGGATAAAAAATGAGTCAGTTTAACATGCTTTTTTTTTTTTTTTTTTTGGCGAGGCTCTTCTAACAAAGTGCTGCATTTACCTTTCACATCCCAGCCCTGCTGGGAAGCTCGGCAGTGTGTTTTAACAATGTCCCTTGCACGTCTCAAGTGGGAAGAGAGAGGGAAGGGGCCAGCAGCTGGGACCATTCAGCACGTTCCCGATCTTGGCTAATGAATTTATCCCCTAATGGGCTTGTGTGAACCTCTCACACCCTGAGTGCCCCTATGTGCTGCTTTGCCAAGGCCCAGACAAAAAGCCAACATGCTGTGCACTGTGGCAACTACTTCTGCTTTGTAAATGTGTCTGAACAGGGTCATGAGACTGCTGGTGTGAAATGGGGTGAGGATGTGCAGGTGTCAGCGGGACTTGTCTGAACACATGAGCACACTGCAGATGCTCCCCACCAAACTTTTCCAGTGCCTTTGAATGGGAACAGACCATGTTCAGACCAGTTTATGTGCTGTAGAAACCAGACGTTTAGGCTGTGCAGAAGTCTGAAGCAGTTACCTGGTCAAGCTGTCCCCAAGCTCGGTAGGATGTAGGCCCACTCCTACCACCCCAGTGAGTCTCAGACATCTTCATTTTTCAGTAAGGAACACCCCATGTCTATGTGATCTCAGGATACTTGCATCTCATGTCTAAATTTTTTAAGTTAGAGAAGAAATCTCACTGGCCTCACTGGAGGGGCAGCCCATAGAAGCAGTCTGAGCAGTCACTCTGCCCTGCAGTGCAGATGCTCAGTGGGATGTCCACGTAAGCCTCTTCTTGCCACATTTTTATTTCATTATTGTTAACCCCATTATTGGCCTTTCCCCATAACCTGAACCCATCATGCCTGGTTTACCCATGGAAATAAACATGGATGGTTATTCCTTTGTGCTATGGTTCTCAGAAGGGCCAAAATTTTTGCTGATGTGCTTCAAGACCCTAATAGTGAGTGGCCCGAGGCATCCCTACAATGTCAGAAATTAAGTTCATCTTAAGACTACCCCCTTTTGCTATATACAAGGCACAGTAACCACAGGAGCCAGCACTCCCTGTTCCTCCCGAGGAAGAGAGATAGAGAAAGGCTTCAGTAATCATGGAATTTCAGAGGTGATCCCTTGATAACACTTCCAGTGCTCCCACAAAAGTAGGCTCCTCTCTTCCTTGAGGCTTGCTCAAGTTGGGAAAAGCTGGCTGCAAGGTACACTGGTGAAGAAATGTAACTTGTCAGATAAATATACAGTGTCTATAAATCGCCCCAGCTGTGTTTATACAAAGCCTCGACACCTTCCTCAGTGCAAATAGGGGTTAAATTATTCCCTGTTCTATTTGTATTTAAATGTTATGTTTTTATGATAAGCGTAAGGCAGAGGTGTCAGACAGGCCCGGGCGAAGGAGACGGCATGCGAGAAAGGTGAAATAATAGAGCATTGCAAACCAAGTGCCAAGAGTTGATGGGAAGGGGGGACACGGGAGCGAGAGGGAGAAGGGGGAGGACGGTCACTAATTAAAGAGACAGAAGGGACAATGAGATGCACGATGTTTGACCCTCTGCGGAGCAAAAGGACAAGAACAAGAATCACAGCAATTGAGGAGGGACTGGGGGAAAATTAGGGTCACTCACAGAGAGACATGACACAGGTTTATGTTTATCCAGATAGCTCTTGCTAATGTATGTGTGTACGTGGGGGTGCATTTAGATAAGAGTGTATAAATACACTTGTGTTCTCCTATTCCTCATGCAAAACAAAGAGGTTGAATCCTTGTATCAGGAAAGCATAAGCCAGCTTTACCATCAAGAACATTACATCCAAGGCCTTGGAAATAAAGAGAGACAGATCTACCACCTTCATGGCCCGAACTAATCAGGAGGGCGAACCAGAAGATCACTACGGTCCCTTCTAACCATCAAACCTCTTATTCTAAAACCTATGAGCATCCCTATTTTATCATGAGTTCATTGCCAGGGCATCACAGGCAGATAGTGTGTGTGTTTCTCCGGGCAAAAGCAAAACCTGCATTTGCCTACTTCTGTATGGGAATGTGTGCCTGCAAGGAGCATGGGATTCACCAGAGCAGTTCTTTAATATTACTCTATTGTTTTGGCTTTATAAGCATCAGAACCAGGTTGCTGTATGGCTTCATTTCAGAAAGCAGATGCTAATTAATTCTATTATTTGTATAGCTAATAATTATTTGTCCCCGCTGCCGTTTCCCTCCTCACCAAACATTGCTTGTGCACACAGTGAGGGACCAGCTGCAAATCCTCAGTCCAAGCACTGGGAAAGCCTTTTTAGGCTTATCTCCTTGGCACTATGAAGGAATAAGTTAAGTACCCAGAGATGTTTGCCTTGCAGGTGTGGGTAAGAAGAAAATGCTGGTGTGTAGGACTGAGTGTCACATCTGCCAGAGAGGAAGCAAAAGGCAAAGCAATCTTCCTTGACAGCTTTCATGATCAGTCCTTTGCCAGAGAGGAGAGAGTCTAAAAGTCCATCAAGGAGACATGGACAGATGATCGTGCAGTAGAGGCACGAATGTGCCAAAGCCATGGAGGAGCTACAAACATGGGCCATTTCAGACAATTATGAACTTCAGGCCAAAGAAGGAGCTACAGATTAGAGAGGTGAGCTGCATGCCCCTGAACTACGGAAGTTTGGGTTGAGGTCCAGCTCTGAACTTAATTCTGCAGGCTCAAACCAGTGCTCAGTCAGAGTGTCTTGTTGCTCCCCTCAACCCGCACTAATCAGGCGGATCAATAGGCTAAAAGCAGGGCATTTCCTGGGGCCTGGGCTGCACACTCCTACTGCCATTTTCACAGCAGTCCTACAGCTCCGTGATGATGATTACAGCCCTTTCCACAGGGGAAGCAATTACGAATTCTGTTGTAGCTAATTGTAAATTAGCTAATTATCTTCTCCATGGTACCTTGCTGGAAAATACATGAACCTTGTGAAATGGAGGTGTTTCAAAAATTAGGACAGGGATAAAAAACAACAACCAAAAACCCAACCTACTCTGGAAATAACAAAAGCCTACTGCTACCTAACTGAACAATAGCAATCGAATCTTCCTTCCACCCGCATGGGCTCCTATTTCCTCCCTTTTCCACTCCCCTCCCCATATCCAACAACACCCACAAGGGGCTAATTCTGCTGCCAGCTTTAAAATGTTTGCTGAGTTCACCTGTTCCTCGCAGCTGGGTGTTTTGGGGCATCCCTAATCACATCTTAGCAGGAGTGATTTCTTTGTGCTGATCTCTTCCCCCTCCTCCCTCTCCAGTTTGGTTTTACTTAACAGATTCTTTATATCCCATTCGTTAGCAGATATGATTGCACAGCTGCCGATCTCTGACTGCTGGAGACAGAGGCTTTGAGACACCCGGGCTAGAGAGAATAACAGCTAATCTGAACAGCTGTGTGATGGGGACAAGCGCAAATGAATATAAGCCCAGGTGTGGGAACATAACTCTCCTGCACAAAGAAGGAAGCTTCACCCCACAGGTGCATTACTCTCTACTGTTGCATCTGAAGTTTGAAGAATTTTTGTTGTTTAATTGCTTGGCTCTACTCTGGGCCTTGACTTGGATGTAGATCCTGCACACAGAGTGAAAGAACAGCTGTATGAGAGATGGCAGGTCTGACTTGGACTGCTGCCTCTTACCACAGCCAACCACAGATGCCTAGGAAAAAATATAAGAACAGGATAAACAATTTTGCTAATTCCCCAAAATATTCTCCCAGTCTGCTGTTTAGGTACTTCTGGAGTCTCAAGCTGTGTTTTTGTATACAACAGCTCCCAAATTGTCTTTCTTAGATGTAATTGCTCACTGGGATTTGAACCTGTGAGGACTATGAGCACCCATGGCATCCTGCAGCAAGATGTTCTGCAGCTTAATCGTGCATTGTGTTATGAACTGCTTCCTTTTGTTTACTTTGAACATGCCACAAAGTGGTTTCCAATGACAGGCCCTGGATCTGGTTTTGAAAGAGAGTGCAAATCACTCCTGACTCAGTTATGGAAGACTAGACTCACGAGGATCTGTAAGAACTTGGCCAAAGTTCCCATCTGTACATTTCAGACTGGTATTTGGGGCTCATCTCAAGCAGTGCTATGGATATTATGGAAGGCAAAGCCACTTTTCCCATAGTGTGATTTGTTATTTCTGGTACTAGCAAGATGGATGACCATGCAGTTACTGTTAAAAACACGTATAATGCAGCTCTTGCATGGACAGAGGCATCAGTGGAAATATGGGATACATAATTACGTAGTGAAAAGGCAGCCTCGGTTTCCCTGTCTGTAAAAAGAATGGACGGCTGTTTTCACTGGACACTGAAGTTCTTCAGTGTTTGCAATGAGCCAAAAATGTGAGCAGTTCTAGCAATAACAGTGAATGGCATCTGACAGACTGGAGGTCAAATCTGTGGCTGAACCCTCTGATGGTGTCTATCAGAGTAAAGTGGTTGAAGATTTCCCCAACTGCATGTTCATGCAAGAGAAGGGGGTAAATCTAGGTGAGGTTATGAAAGGAAATTCCTGCTTTTGAAAATGACAATGAATGTGGATCTTGAAGTGGTCTTCCGGGAAGAAATTGGAAGAAATTTTTAAGCCCTTCAGTGGCAAGAGCCCTGAATGCATTGTCATAGTGATGATCTGGGTGCATCTGTCCAAGAGGACACAGATGATGACTGCTGTTGGCCCATAAGCAACTGGAAATAAATTAAACACATGCCAACCAGTAGCCCAAAGTCTTAGGTTATGCTTTCAAATTAAACATGTTGGGGCCAATTCTCTATTTTGAAGGCTCTCAACTGGACTCCCCAAGCAGGGAGACATACTTGACACTACTGAAAGAGATCCTTGGTCTGCACCAGCTGCTAATCTGTGTCCAGAAATTGAGAGCAGGGATATAAATAGAATGACTAAAATGCAGATCTGGGACAAGAAAAATTGAAGGAGATGAAGAAGAAAGTTCATACTGGGAGGATGATCATTGTCTGGACTTTGTTGGCCTGTGCTCCTGTGGCAGAGAAGTTACATCCAAGAGTATACCTGCAGTCTTGTCTAGACAGCTCGTATGAAAACACAGTCAGGCTTCCTCCATGTAGATACAGAATAGGCTATGGACAAAACTTGGACAACAGGCCAAGCAAACCCTGCTATGAAGACATAGCCTAAACAACTCTTAACAGCAGAATCTCCTTGTACAACCGAGAATATTATAACCCCAAGACAGATATCAGCAGTTCTGACTTGCTGACCAGCACCATCATAACTGTCCATTGCTAAGAGATGCTATTCTCTGTGCAGATCTCAAATGACAGGTTTTATGGTGTTTGATATTGAGCTGGGAAAACAACTCACAATGACCCACTTTATTAGTAGCCCTTGCTTAGGAAATCTTGTGGCGAGTGCTAGTCTAAGACCTGGTGTCATGCAAAGTACAAAGACTCTGCTTGATTTGTGCCTGGCAGATCATAATTCTTCCAAGTTTATTCATCATCTGAAACACTCAGCTGGAATATTTCAGAGAATGATTCATGCGCCAGTGTTTTTTGGGAGAAGACTCAGGACTCAAAACCTCATCTTTCTAAATTCAGTGTATAGCCCAAGAACCCAGTTTCTCTTCTCCATCCCCAAACCAGAAGAATAACTGAATTCAAATCAGCCTTTCAATCATGGAAAAAAAAAATCGCATATATTTCCCTAGATATTGGCAGCTTGTGCTTACAGCTGACATTTCCTGGGAGCACCTCTGGCCGTGAGCTGGCGCACTGGAATATTCATGGGAGAAAAGCACCTAAGGAGACCTGGCATGGAAGTGCGGAGACATGCAGCTGTGCTGTAACTAAGCTTTGCAGGATTTTCCATGACTGTTTGGGCCCCCAGCTCCTGAAAATCTATGGATTTCTACCGGACCATAAAGCTTGATGGATTTATTGGAGAAGAATGAGGTGAAGGAGAAGCCTGTCTTGTACTATCAAATGACACCTCAAACAAACACTGAATTACATCATGCTTTTACACTCATTTTTCAGAGACAGCTTAGATTTGAATACAACTCCTGCAGCTTTTGGTTCTGAAGAATTTAACACATCTTAATTCCTATGTGTAACATCCCCTTTTCACTCTGTGGCAACACTGGGCTGAGGTTGAGCCTGAAGGGCCATTTGGTTTTCACACTCATTCAGAGCAAAGCTTAGACGCTTCTTGACAAACTCTGTAGGGTCAGTGGTGTCAAAGCTGGTATGTCAGGAAAATAAGTTTCAGTTCCTAAACTCATCCCACTGGTGACCTGTCAGGGCTTTGAAACCCCTTCCAGAAGCCCAGAAAGCCGCGACATTAATCCATGGTAGCACTCAAGCCTTGAGCATTGAGAGTTGTTGGAACAGCAAAGACATGGGCAGGAGAGGGGGGTGGGAAGGACATATTTTCTCTTGCAGGAGCTGTGACGACATTTCAGATCAAATTAAACTTCAGTTTTTAAAAGACTTCAGTGGAGGTAATTGAAACACTTCCTCACAATTGCCTGAACCTAAGTGTTATCTCTCTTTTCCTCTGTATATCATCCCTTTTCCCCCAAGCCTGAGACAGCCCTGCACGGCCACAGCCTCCTTAATATTAAAAACGGTGATTAAATGGGATTCGCCAAAAGACAAAGGGCTGAAAACCTGCCAATTGTTAATCCCTCTTTCGCTGTGCTTAAAAATTCCATTTCCTTCATTTGAAGAAAGGTGGGGGGGGGAAGAAAAGAGAATTATACGCCTATGTCTAATTTAAATTCTGGCGTCGCGGGTCCTGTTCCCTTCTCCCTCTCTTGACGTCTGAATATATTCCTTTATTACCATTATTACAGCTTTCTGATTGCATTAAAATTCATCCACACGCTTCTCTCCACATTCCACTTTTCTTTTGCCAGTTTTTTTGCTAATTCCCTTTTTCTCTCCCCCCTTCCCTCCCCACTTTCAAATTATACAGAATGTCATTAAAGATCTCCACAAAATGCCTCAACTTCTTTCTCTCTTGCTTTTATAAACTTGCTGGCTTCCTTCCTCTCTATCCCTTCATCTACAAACAAAGAAAATGAAGAAGGAGAGGCAAAAGAATACAATAATAATAAAGGAATCCAAGCAGCATGTCTCATAGGTCTCAATAACACCTCTCCTACATCATACAGCTCCAGGCCTAATGCTCAATTCAGTTATGAAGCCATATTTCACAAGGAAGTTTTGTGTATTATTTGTTTGACGCTTGTATCTGGAATCCACAGCTAAAATCAGAGTGGAGTGTGCCAGGCTGTGTCCGTAAACGTGAAAAGAGACAGTCCTGCCTGGGACTATAAGTAGAACAATACAAAGGTTAGAAATAGAAATCTAATTTCACCCTGCTTTACTGAGCAAGAGATGAAGCCCTATCAGACTTGCCTGTGGATGTGAGCAGAAGGGATGTGAGGTGCATATAGGGTGCAAGACCTGAACTTAAATGAGATTCACCCATTGAATCCTTCAGACATCCCACTGTCTGTAAGAAGGCCTTAACAGTGACGTTTTATCTCCAGAAGACAGACCACTTAAGGTGCATCTTTTCTTAAGCCCGTACTGCCTTACCTAGGTGGAAGCTTCAGACTAGGGATTTTGTAGGTAAAAATGAAGGTGAGAACTGGTCTCTTTCCCTATAATGAATACCATCTTCCTTACAGACATTTAAACTACAGTATGAGGGCATGGCATAATGACAGTGTGATCAGGTTGGGGTGATTCATCCCCCTTAATTTGCCCCTTTGACCTTTCTAGCTCAAATGGGAGGAAGAAGCTGCTGTTGTTAAACTTTCATTCATTCTCTCCCGTTCTTCCTAGGGTGCCAGAGTGGGGTTTGTTTCTTTGTTTATTTTTATTTTTCACTGTTACCCTCAATTACACTGATATAATGAAATGATTGAAACTGGATGAAAAATGAGATTTTCTTTCTATGGGAAATACTTATGTCTCAAGAAATGTGCTTCCACTTTGAATCGGAGAGGCCAAAGTTCTTGTGAAATGGTAATTCTTCAGTTGTGAAATGTTAGAGGGTTTTGTCTCAGAGGAATAAAAGGCTTTGTCTTAATAATCTCAAAACATAAAATATATAAAGCAGAATGGCTGCGGTTTTCAGCTAGACAAAAGAAAGTACATTTTCACACACTATATGAATAAAGGAAAGTGCTTCTGCCATGAGATGTTGTTGAAGGCAAAAGTCATAAATTAGCTCCAAAGAGAATGAGGTGGATTAGTGGTGGCTGTGTCCACTCACTGCCACTAACCATGAAGATCCAGATGCAAAATCTATCTTAGTCACTAAACTTGTGTCTGCTTGAAGCTGGAAGATATTAAGAGAAGGGTCACTTTTTATAAAATTCCTACTCTTACTCTTTCTAATGAGCACTGCTGGAGCAGAAGATGGTAGACAAAAAAGCCTTTGGTCTAACCCAAAATGGAAATTCTTATGCTTTTAGTGATTTAATACAATACAGACTTGAAACAAAATTAATCAAAAACATTCTGTTAAAATGACAGGTTTGTGCCTCCTGAAATGAGAACTTTATGCGTTAATTTAAAAAAAAAATGTACCCTGGCAAAAATCTCACTGAAACAGACCTATGCCAGGGGAACGCTTTGTTTTTTACAAAACTACACATTTGTCTAGATAACTGTTCCTTTGAACTGCTTTGGCCAACTCAAGAAATGACCTAGCAAATGAATGGGTCTGCTAGGGGATGATGCCTAGCAGGATCAGGCCTGACTTATCCACACACTCATTTAGACCATTACCGCAAGGTGTGTATGCAGCGTAGTATTATATTCCAAGTGATGCTATACGAGTGCTTGAAATAAACATTGAGAATTCAAGGTTACAGCTTAAGCTTATTGAAGTTAATGAAAAAGAGTGGCATAGAACCTTGCAGGCTTTGGATTAGACCCTCAATTTGCTGAACTGCCGTTCAGTATGTTTCTCCCACTGCTGCTGGTATCAAACCTCCCAGGCAAAATCTTTCTGATGCATAGTGGAGTTTTACAGCTCTGTCAGGGGAGGTCTGGTGAGGACAGAACAGAAGGACAGCAGAGCCTGAGTGATGCCAGTAACTCCTTTCGTGTGCTAGGTTCTGGGACTCTGTATATATTTGCCTATATGTATTTCCCTGATTCTGCCTCTTTTCATAACCTCCTTTTACCACTCCACTGCAACAACAAAAAACTCTTTGAAATAGCCAACACAGACAAAATTCTTCCTTCCTCTGAGTGGAGAGGAAGGAAGACTGACCTCATCAGTTAAAACAGCAGCCCAGAGCATAGAATCAAGGAATAGCTCTATCTGGAAAGCACCCAGAAGAATCAACAAGTCCAACTCCCGGCTCTACATAGGACCTCCAGACTCTGAGTCTGAGAGCACCGCCCAAATCTTGAGCTCCAGCAGCTCGGGGCCATGCCCGCTGTCCTGAGCAGCCCATTCCATGCCCACTGCCCTCTGGGGCAGAGCCTTTCCCTAACACCCCAGCCCTCCCCTGGCACAGCTCCATGCCGTTCCCTTGGGCCCTCTTGCTGCTACCAGAAGCAGAGCTCAGCACTGCCCTCCACCCCTTGTGAGGAGCTGCAGCCACCGTGAGGCCTCCCCTTAGCTCTGGGCCCAACACATCCAGGGACCTTAGCTAAAATAAAATATAGTTTGCAACCCACATTTTCCTTTAGTGAAATCAGTAATCAGCACATGCCCAGCTGGAAGGAAGGATTGCAAGACCCAACAAGAAGTTACCCATAGATGTGGGATGCCCCTCAGCCCAATCTGAGGCCTCCCAAACATTTCCCTCATTTCCCAAACATTTGCTCTCATTTCAGACTCAGAGGAGAAGTGTTCCCCTCAACACACAGAGCCAAATATCTCTTATCTCACTGGGGAAAGTGAGATTCCCTTGATAACATCCCCGTGCAAACGTTTTATTGAAGATTATTTCTTCCACTTCCCCCTCCAACTCCCTCAACTTTCAACCCTGACTGGATCTAAATGCCACTGTCATTTCCATCTGCTGACAGAGCTCTTTAACTGCTGCACCGAATGGCATTCGCTAAAACTAACTAATAGAGGGAAATGAAGTTAACCTTTAAGAAAGGTGAAAACGAGCTGGGTGCTATGCCAGCAGTAAAGAACAGTTCATAAAGAGCCTCCTGCTGCAGAGGCAGTTTACTCCAGGCACTGGCCTTCCTGGTAGCTCTGTTTGCAGCTGTGTTTCAGGGGTGGTCTTGCCCAGGGGAGGGCATGGGACCTCTGTGCTCACACAGCCGCTACAGGTACTGCTGATGAAGGAGCAGGGGGCTGTGATGATGATGATGGTGGTGGTGGTTTTGTGGGCCTGAGTGAAGGCTGGGCCTACACAAGGTCTATACAGCTCTTGTCTGACAGGCCTGTGGGGACAGTCCTATGATTCTGAGCTTGGTTTGCTGTCACCTGAACTCACAGCTGATTTACTTTGACCATAGAGAACATGAACAGTTAGTGGCTTACACCAGCAGAGCTTTTCTCCTCTGTTATCTTCCCTCACATGCCAGGATATGGGTGTCTTCTTACTGAGCTTCCTCTTTTCAGTGCTCTTTAAAAAGTCTTTCACAGCTCATCTCAACATGACCTGCTAACTCTTACTGAATGACTTTAGGCTTTGCTTCTGCGAAGATGGCATTGTTAGGTGGTCCTTTACTCTCCAAAGGAGCATTACTGAATTTTGGTTTCCTTCAGGTTTTATTCACTAGTCTCTAGGTGTTAAATAAAATCCTGGCATTAAGCCACAACTTGATCCTGCCTGTGCCATTCCCATACTCAAGACTCTGTACTGTGCAACTCATGAAGGAGAGCAAACAGAGAGAGATAGGAGATGGAGGCCAACAATTTCTATACAGTAACAGTGGGAGGAAGAGTGTCTCTTAGTCTACACAGAATATGAGTCTTACAGGAAGGAACTCAATACCTTACAAGTTTGGGTACCAGAAGAAGGAGATGGTAGGACAAGATGAATATTTAAGTAATTTTCTGTTGTCAGTGCTCTCAGCTTCATCTAATTTTAATTAGACTAGAGAGGCTGAAGGATGCTTCTACTACTACCACTTTTATTAACAATAACTAACAATAAAGTATTGAGTCCACATGAAGCTGGTATGCTGATATCCTGTCTTCAGTCAATTTTCTCCACTGAGTTTATGCAGGATGCATCTCTGTACAGGAGGGTACTGAGAGGAGTGTTCTGTTTTTCCCCCTGCCCAGTACTGACCATACTATTGTCTTTCTCTTGCCATGGTAAACTGTCCATGTTAAAAGTACTTGCATCAGAAAACCACACCTCTGGACTAAGTGACCAGTAAGCATAAACCCCCGATGATTCCTGATGCAGGTTCTTTAGTAGTTGTAAATCAACAGTACAGATATACATCTTGCAATGAGAGAATTATTTTCCCCATCAAAACAGCTGTGGTTAGATTAGCAAATATAAATGCTCATTATCTCATTACTGCCCAGGGTAACCTGCAGATATTAATTCCTCAATTCAGGGCAAAATATGAGTCACAAAAATGCCAGTTTCCAGCTGCTGGAGCTTCACTGTCCATGTGGGAAAATGTAATCCCCAGTAGGCTTTTTTCATCTCCAATTTCATCATCACTAATAATGCTTTTTGGCTAATGATGGTTTTTGGAGGTCTGGAGAAACAAAAGCCATGTAAGCCAGATCTAAACCTGGCGCTAGTTCCTATTACTGCAATAGTACTGTAACTGTGCTAAGGGGAGTCATCTCTTCCCTTCATCAGTAGCAAGGACTCAGAGACACAGGGAGAGGCAGAGAGCGAAGGTGCTGTTTTATAGCAAGCCTTTTCCTGAGCTTGAGAGCTCGCAGTGCTATTATTTCCCACTTTTTCCCTCACTTCAGGCCTTTTTGTGTTTCATGTTTGGCCTTCGGCAGGCTGAGAGACGTGCTGACAACTTGTAACTTTTACTCGGCTCTGCAAGGGCTTTGTTCTCTGCGTGCATGGCACGGGCTTGCTTCCTCTTTCGAAATGTGACAGCGAGTGATAACATTGACACGGGGAGCCAGCACATGGTCTCAGCACGCTCGCTATGCTAAAGACCCTCTCCAGTGATCTGCAGCATCAGTCAGGAGGCAAAGATGGGAATCATGTGGGAAGAAAAACTAGGAACAGCAACACCATCTTCCTATCAAAATCCCCTTAACCTTGGGCTAGTAAGTAATTCACAGGGTTATCAACAAAAAAGGCTTCCTCAGTCATCTATCTCTCCCACTGTGCACTGCAGATGCCTACAGAGCTGCTCCTAAAGACCCTCCCATCCCATGGATGAGTCACCATGCTTATGCATTCTGCTTCTGGCTTACAGGTATCCCAGTAGGGTGTATTTTGGCTAAACTGTGCATCCTGGAGAGGAGTCAAGTCTTACTATGAAGACACCAGACACAGCAACTGGCAGCATCATAGGCTGCTTTGATGCGTATCCTCTTGTGACAAGAGCCTGATTCTGACTTCTCACTTCAATGTGTTTGGCATAGCATTCAAATTAGAAAAGTTTTGGAGAAAAGTTCAGTGTCTCTCCAGCTGATTAAAGTGCTTTTTGATATATAAGCCTTTTTTTCCCCACAAAAGACACTTCCATGAAGATGCACGTTGCTTGGAGCACAACTCTTTAACCTGACCCTCTCAGCTATCTGCTTCATTTATCCAGGTCTTATCAAAATCTTTTGCAGTTTTTAAAAGCTGCACACTGGGGTAGGATCAGTTTGTCAGTGCACTTCCCCACCAACTCTACCTACTAAAAAGTCATCTTTATCTTCCAGTTTCCTTATTTGTACAGCAAGAGGTCCCATTAGATGATTTTACCCACCACCAAGCTGGGAGCTAATGTTGACTTCCTCAGCTGTGCTAACCACTTTTCTAGGTCATTGCCCAGGTACTTTTCTAGGTCACTGTCTTATGAGGTATAACCCCTAATTCCTTAGGTCTGGTTTTTAGCCTCATTCCTCCATCAGCTTAGATTTAGTTCAGTGAAAAGACGCACATAACTCCTTAGTCAGCCAAAGGTTGTTCAGAGTGACCTAAGTGACTCAGATGATTCTGTATCAGAGTCTTGTCCGTACAATTTTCCATTTTGTGTTATCCACAGATTTTATCAGCTGGGATATTTAATTCCACTTCATTCATGACAATGCTGACTATCATCAGTGCTGGTACTGATCCGTGCAGAACTGTGCTACAAACACCCTCACTCTATCACACTTTCTCTCTGACAACCGCATTTTGAGATTTGTCCATTACCCACTTCTTAATCCATTTAATGTCCGCTCTCTTGATTGCTGTACTCAGCAGGAACTACAAGAAAGTTCAAATTCTACGGATCCAACCTTTGCAGCTCATGATAGTTTCTACTGATAAGGAAAACTCTATCAGCTGGTTTTGCCAAGGAGAAGGTAAGATCTCAAGGACACATAGTCCTTTTCCTGCCTTCCCTTGCCTCTGGAATTGCTCTATTGCTCTTTCACAGGGGCTCACACAACAGGCCTTCAAATCTATTGTGACACTGGCATTTAAGGAATATTGTATTTTCCTAAATACCGTCAGTGTTCTCCAAATACTGTCACTGAATATGGACACAGCCCTCAGTTGTGTCTATTCCTGACTTTTGGTAGTTACTGCCTATTGCTGATTGCTGGTTCACTCACAGGTTGTGTCTGCTGTGCATAGACATTATCTTTGCAAATGTCCACTACCACAAGAAAGACTCTGTTCTTTACCATGTAGAGACCATTGCCATTATTACATTTGTAGGATGCTGGGATGATAAAGCATCTATGTGTGTGAGAACTGGAGGAAACCTGCAACTAAAGGAAAATAAAGTTACAATTCTAAAGAGTGTTTCATGCAAGGAGGGACACAGGACAGTTTTTTCCCTTCCCTCACCTCAACATCTTTTTCCTGGGAGCAGAAGTAATTGTATTGAATACACTTGGAGACTTCCCTGCACAGTGAAGCAATGTAAGGCAATAGGATTCTTGTCATTCAGCTTCCCTGAGCATTTCTATGAGCTAGAAACAAAGCCCAGGTCCCAGCTGGGATGACATTTATTTAGCATATGTAATGTTAACTGAAAGAAAGTCAGGGAGCATGCACTGAACCCTGCTTTGACTGCTCCACTGCTTAACTATTGACTTTCCTCACTCATTTTTGGCCTATTCCAGCAGTTTTGTCCCAGATAGAGGAAGATATGGCCCTGAATGGTATGGATGCAGACCAGGGTGGTCAATCAGAAGCTAAGCCATTTTTCTTTCAGGTACTAGCATACAGCTAGTGGAAGCCAGGATCCAGAAAACATAAGCATGAAGGATTTGATGCAGGCTTTCTGAATTTGAACAAAACCACTGAAAGAGTGCACAGCAATAACCCACTCAAGAGTAAGATACAACAGTGCGTTCCCTGCACCATAGAATTTGGCCTTACATTCAGGAGAATACCTCTATCTCTCTCTATTTCTGCTGTGAAATGGCAGAGTGATTCTGCGCAAATCTCTCTGTCTTCATCTATCCATCTGCAGTTCAGGGGAATTTTAGCATTGGCTGTTTTGACATCTAATGTTAAAAAAAAATGCTATCCCAGTAATAACAGCACAGTACGTAATAACACTGCTCTACCATATTCACTCAACTATTGCCCAAATAATAGCAAGTGGTGCTGTTAGCCTCAATTTGGGCTTGGGGAAACTGAGGCATGGTGAATTTAAAGAGATGCATGATCTGGAATGGACTCTGGGACTCTGACTGTTGCCTTGCAGCGAAACCCAGCAGAACGCATGGTCTTCTCCTTTGGGTACAAATTTTTCTATGGTGCTTTCAGAGCACGACTCCATAATCCTGACACCAGAGAGTTCTGCACAGGCTGCTTAAATTATATTAAAGCACAAGATTTGGAGTTCAGTTCACTCAGAAAATATGTGTGCTTGTCTATGTGTTTGCATATGGATGTGTGCAGCGTGTGGGTGTGATTCCCTAAATACGAGGCGAAGTGCCTATCACAGAGAATAGACCTTAAAAGGGGTTTCTGAGCTGTAAGTGAGAAACCAAAGCTGGAAAGAAAAAAGGCAGCCTTCCCACCACCACCAGCAACTCAAATTAAAAATGCAATTGTGCGTATAAGAAACAGAAAGCTTCAGAAATACAGGGATAAATGACATTTGTTGTGAAATGCCTCCCCAACTCCTGTCCCCAAGTGATAAGAAAACAAGCTGGAAGCTGGGGGTACTCCAGGTTGGATTTCAGCAGCTGAAACATTTTCAGACTGAGCTTCATTTGGTGCTAGTTTGAATTCCCCCTTTAACTGGCACTGGGCAAATGTACCTCTGCCACCACTCTCAAACCCCTTGTATCACCACAAGAGCTTGGTGCAGACGTAGACAGGCATCCATGAGCAGGCAACTCTTTCTCACTTTGTGTTCCAGTAAACACTATTTCCAAAATGCCTCCCCACCCTCTACTTTAAACGATGCACCAGTGTGTGATGGCATCTCCATCCTGCAGGCTAGCACAGCTTTCCAGGGAGCAAACCTGCAGGATGGCTTGGAAAGGAGGAGAAACTGCTCACCCCTAGGAAAGCACATGGGGCCTGTGACCCTGCCAGGACTTTCCATGGCTCTAGTTCTTCTCATGGTGGACCAGAGAGCCAGGCAGGCACTGCTGGCAACATCAGGGGATCTGAGATGGCTGACAGCTGTCAATCAATGTTAGTGCGAGTGAGAGAGACCCATCTGAAAGGTGCAATAGAAAGAGTGGTGGGTGCCTAGCATGTGCTGAGGAAAACTAACTCAAGTATTTAAAATGGTAGAGTGGAAGCCCTTTTTCCCTTGTCTTTGGTGGAGCCGAGGTCACTGCTTCATCTCCATTCCCATCACCCCATGACTCCTCAGATAGCTCTGTACAGAGCTAGATCCAGTCCAGCACTGAGCACTGCCTCGGAGGTGCTGAGGTGCTGGAAGGATTGGGGCTGCTGCTGATTTACTTCCTCACTGCTATTTGGGTGAGCGCCAAGGTAGGGAAGAGGGGATGATTGAAAGGAGTGGGGAGAGAAGAAGAAAGGGGGAAGAAAAGATAATAAGAAAGCCCCCACTGCCCTCTGCCATTGTGCTGTTCACTAGAAGGCTCCCTACAGAATTACGCTGTCGTGTTGCAGGAAAGCATGTAATAACTGAAAATACAGTGTCAAAAGGAATTTTTCAGGCTTTGACAGCTCATAAATTACAGTTCGTTGACTTCTTCCTGGGTCTAGATTTAAATTAATAGGCAGGCAGATATATATTTCTTTTGCTCCTTTCTCCAGAGCAGTAGCAGTTGTGGAAGTGACGCAGTTTCTCACATCTCCGTCTCCCCCTTCCCTCCCTCCTTTCCTTACAAGCAATCTCACCCTGATGCAGATCGGCTCACCTCACTCTCAAACCCCAGCATTTGGCAGAGTGATCCTCCTGACACTGCCTCTCCCCAGCACACATTCTCTGAACCCCCAGTGGAGAAAGCAAAGGCAAAGAAATTTACTGTTCCTTATAGCAAATGATGTATTTACAAAATCAGGCCCTTTCAGGGGACATTTGGGAGAAAATAGTCATAGGCAAGTAAAGGTCAGAGGTGCTGGGATGAATTGGTGATGGCTGCTGCATCTGAAGTAAGTGAAAAGGTCTGTCGTCTAAACAAAATGAGATAAGATGGCCACCAATGAACAATTCTGCATTGCCCCTTTCATGGAATTGTAGGTGTTCATATTCTGGCTGTAGTGAGAATAAAGGTAACTATGTGAGTGGATAGCTGGATAGGCAGACAGTTGCATATAATGACAAACAGGAGATCGTAGCACCAGAAGGTAGTCGTGTTCTTAAGGGGATTACACTCTGCCTGCTTGAAATCCCTTGCACATACTTCCACTTGGATGCTGCATCAGCCTGCATGGTAAGTCTGCCAGGCTCAGATGAGCAGTAACCAGCATTTTGGTGCAAGGAGAAAGGGAAGTTTATACACCTCTTTCAGTACACTAATGAACAGGAATGGTGGCTCCACCCTCTCTGCATTGCTCTGGAATTTGGTGCAAAAAATCACTGTAGGTAGCTGGAACGCTGGAGATCTGTCATTCTTTCCTCTCAAATATTGATGAAGTTATGAGTTTGGAACAGGACAACCTGAGGTCTGTCCATGTTGTTGCTCTGCAGCGATGAGCTCAGCCTGCACCAGTGACAGCTGTGAAATTCCTACAAGGCTGCGGATTGGCAACATGTAGGTAGCAAAATGCGTCAAGTGCTTCTGGGCCCTGCGCTTTGAAAAGGTCTCTTGTAAACAGGGAAATGAAACAGAGGATATTAATAGTATTAATGCTTCCTGCTGCAAGTTGTAATCTGCAGCCACCTAAAAAACTAAGGTGATACTGGCCTGTGTGCTCAGCAGCTCCTTTGAAAGAGCAGCCCAGGATAGATTTGTGTTTGGAAGGGTGGTGATGACTCAGAGCTGGCAGCTGAACATTTCCCTCATTTTCCATAGTAACACAGCAAAAGGGAGTGAAAACTGCAGAACCAGAAGGAACATGGCTCCTGGCTGCCCTTACGGAGGTGTGTGAAGGGACAAGTGCGATAATCACACATTTGAACCACTCGGAAGATCTTTTGCGCTCTAGCTACTGGCCGAATTAGTGCTGGTGATGAAGGGCCATTATGTTGTGCTGAAGAAAACGGCTTCCTGTGAAGCACTGCAGGCTGTGGACTTAGTCACCTTCAGCTCAGCACTCCCAGGAGATGTCCTTGGCTGTGGGGCTGGGTGAACTGAGGAGACCTGTCTGAGCAGTGAAGGGCTCTGGAGGATGTACAGGAGCTGAGCAGGGGAAGGGCAGGACAGACAGGAGTCCCAGGTGTTTGTTCTGCAGGGAGACCTCATGTGTGGTGACATGGGGATGTTTGTCACGGACCGCCTCTGCCACAAAATGGCCAGCTGCTGGGGCATGAGCGTGATATGATGAGAACTTTGGGTGCTTCCTATGTTGCAGCTGGTGCAATGACTGCAACAATGCAAGAGGAACAGAAACCCAATTCCAGCCCATCCAGGAGGAAAATAACCTATTTAGTGGTTAAGGCTCCTCATTCTTCAGTTATGTAAGCCCCATGTTGGACTGTTCTAAAGAGGGATGCAGTTTAGGTATGCTAGTAGCTCAAATGGGGAAAGTATTGAGAGAACTGGGGCAATTTGCTAGACTGGGGAGAATGATGAGCGTGTAGCTGAAGCTGTGTATGCCAGCTCTACCAAAGGGATGAAACACTCCTGTCTGCTTTCTCTGAGGAGTGCAGCACATGGCTGCAGGCTCTACCAGACTTACTGCAGGCTGTTAGAAAGCTGCATTCCTCAAATGGGACTCTACTGTCTTGGAATGAAGAGTTAGGAGCTGTAGGTGCTTACATCCATTTGCTGTAACTCATTTCATGAAAACCTGTTCTGGGAAAGACACTTATTTGTGATGCATTATTCAAAGGAATACCGAATACTTCAGCAATGGTGATCCTGACATTTTTGGTGAGAAGGCATCATTTGCATTTTAGATGACAATTTGTGCAGAGCTGGAGCAGCCTTCCTTCAAGCCTCACACATACCTGTATCAGCGCACTTTCAATTGGAGTTGCTAGAAAAATAGCGTAATGGAGTTCCAAATAAGTCAACTAATTCCTGAGCACTCTGATGAACCCACTGAAGGCCCTTCTCCACTGCTTCTGGTCCTCCACTCATCTGCAGACCACAGCAGTGGAAAACTGTGTTTGGCTAAGAGATATCCCTTCAGGAAAGACTGCCCTGGTTTCCAGTCTGTGTCCTTTTGTCTTAACAGCTCACAACTGTTTCCCATCAGTCTTTGCTCCTGGCCCCTCACTGGGACTATCTAATCTGCTATGCCCCTACAGCCCTCTGCGCCTTACTCTGATGAATACTTACTGCAGTCCCTTGCTTTATGATTTGCAAAACAGCATTTTGCAGAGGACATGAAGGCAGAAGTGACAGAGAAATAAGGCAACCTTTCAATCCATTTATCAAAGTCCTTGAAGTTCCCATTTCAAGGAAACAATCAGAAACAGGGAGCATAAAAATTGAATATGAAATCCAGGGCATTTTAAATAAATGGAAAGGTTAACAACAAAGCTGACTCCCCTTGATGATAATAAGAGAAAATCAGTCCCGAGACCTGTTGATCCCGGCTGGATCTTATTTATTAGGAAGAGCCAACTGAATGAACTGATAGAAGAAAAACACAGAAATATAATGTTTATTCATTTCCTGTTTCTGTTTTCTTAATTGAATGTTTTGCTTTGCAAAGTGCAAAAAAATGGTTCTAATATTATGCTGTAGTCAAGCGAGACCCATTTAATCACACTCAATGGGTCAGAGTCTACATTAGGCCATGCGCTGTTGAGCTGCACCTGTATTCCCCTGGCAGAGGCATCATTTGCTGGCAAAGCTCATCCTGATGTTGCTGAAGACTGAGCAGCACGTACAAACCACTGCACCCTCACTTGGAAATGGCAACTATTAGCAGGAACAACTAAGCACAACTAAGCAGGAACTTCACAACTGGACTTGGGAGCTATGAGTCACGGCTGCTAATTTACTGCTGCCCATTAGACCATCTCCTGGAGAAGTTGTTTCCATGATAGTTGTCTGGCATAATCATTTTCAGGCATAGAAGCATTTAAATAATAAAGCTCAGGAGGCATGATTTTTGAGCTGAGATCTCATCTGTTTAAGTGTTTGCAGCACGTGTCATGATAATCTCTCAGTTTCTGGCTCAATGAGCCAATGAGACCTTGGGCATATTCTCCCAAGTCTGTGAAACCTGTGAGATTTCCTACATCTTCTAGGAAGTCTAATGCAGTCTCCCCAAAAAGTGCTGGACAATGGAACCACAGGTCCCAACTTTTGTTCACCAGATGTTACAGCTCTGTGCTGAAAAGAGGTATGAATGGAACCAACACACACCTCTTCAGGAAATAAATTGTTTAAGTCCTATCAGGACTGTGCCAGGAAATATCATGGAGCAGATCCTCCTGGAAGCTATGCTAAGGCATCTCCCAAGATAGGGAGGTTATATGGGACAATCAGCATGGCATCTCCAAGGGCAAATCCTGTTTGACCAACCCTGTGGCCTTTTATGATGGTGTCACTGCATCAATGGACAAGGGAAGAGCCACTAATATCACCTATCTAGACTTCAGTAAGGCCTTTGACACAGTACCCCACACCATCCTTCTCTCCAAATTGGAAAGATATAGATTTGATGGACATACTGTTCAGTGGATGAAGAAGTGGCTGCAGGATCGAGACCAGAATGTTGTGGTAAATGGCTCCATGTCTGGGTGGAGATTGGTGATGAGTGGTGTCCCCCAGGGGTCAGTGCTGGGACCGATACTCTTCATCAATGACATTGACAGTGGGGTCAAGAGCACCTTCACCAAGTTTTCTGATGGCACCAAGCTGTGGGGTGCAGTTGACACACCAGAAGGATGGGATGCCATCCAGAGGGACCTAGACAGGCTGAGCAGTGCGCCCAGGTGAACCTCCTGAGGTTCAACAAATCCACGTGCAAGTGTTGCACCTGGGTCAAGGCCACCCTCACTACCAATACAAGCTGGGAGATGAAAGGATTGAGTGCAGCCCTGCTGAAAAAGACCTGGGGGTACTGGTGGGTGGGAAGGTGGACATGAGCCAGAGCACTGTGCCCTCGCAGCCCAGAAAGCCAACTGTATCCTGGGCTGCATCCAAAGCAGAGCAGCCAGTAGGGTGGGGGAGGGGATCCTGCCCCTCTGCTCTGCGCTGTGAGACCTCACCTGCAGCACTGCGTCCAGAGGTGGAGCGCTCAGCACAGGAGAGACGTGGACCTCTTGGAGAGTGTCCAGAGGAGGGCCACAAAAGTGATCCAAGGGATGGAACACCTCTCCGACAAGGACAGGCTGAGAGAGCTGGGGCTGTTCAGCCCGGAGAAGAGAAGGCTGTGAGGTGACCTGAGAGCGGCCTGTCTGTATCTAAAGGGGAGCTACAGGAAAGAAGGGGATAGACTCTTTAGCAGGGTCCGTGATGATAGAACAAAAGGAAATAGTTTCAAGCTCAAAAAGGGTAGATTTAGGTTGGATGTACAGAAAAAGTCTTTTACAGTGAGGTTGGTGAGGCACTGGAACAGGTTGCCCAGTGCTGTGGTTGATGCACCATCCCTGGAGACTTTCAAGGTGAGGCCGGATCAGGACCTAGGCAACCTGATCTAGCTGTGCATGTCCCTGCTTATTGCAGGGGAGCTGGACTAGATGACCTTTAAAGGTCCCTTCCAACTCTAAGGACTATTCCATGATTCTAAGGGTGAGGCAGACAAATGGTGAGTAGAATTAATCTCCCCACAGGGGATTTGCAAAGAAGTCTACAGGGAATGTAAGCCTACTCCAGGAAGAGTTAAGTACCAAATTCAGACTTTGCAGAAAATAGCAAATGCTATTATTATTGTTTCATTTAATATATATCACAGACTCAGAGCTGAGTGCCACCACCTTTTCCACTGGCTCAGATGGTGGTCTTCAAGAAAACCACTTAGAAGCATACATTTCTCTTTCCTTTTGTTTGGATAAACCACAGGTTCCTTTGATAACCTTCACTGTTAGCTTATTTCCCCACTACTTGCTGCCAGTGTTTGAGGCTGTGATGGCTCATAGTGTTTAGTCCTTTGCACAGGAGTGTACACAACACCCAGAGTTTCACAACTGACTGTTCACTTGTGATGGCCTCAGCCAAGCAGCTGAAGGCCACAAGAGTGAAGGAGGCCGAGCTCTTTTTGAGCCTTTGGTTTCCAGGTCCTCTGGGTGATGCAGACAGGATACTAGGGGTACATTACTCTGTCTGTTTTGTGACTAAGCAGAGGACTAGTATGCCCAGGGCATTCAGCCTGACATCTCTCACCACCATTAAATGTTCTAATTGATTTATTTTTTTTTCGTATGTGTGTTTTTTTATTCAATGGTCCTCCAGGACATTGAGCCTGCATTATGATCAGAGACTGATGAGTTAAGGATATGGGGAATTAGGCTCAGCTGGATATCTCTGCAAAGGGCTACAGTAGGTTTTTATAGATTGTACAGTATTTCCAGCAAAATACTTTGAAATCAGAGAGCACCTTCTGTGTGAGGGACAGGGAACTCTTTGCCATCAAAGAGGCAATGCAGAAAAGAAAGCAGGAAGCTTTTAACCCCTGTCAGTCATCTGTCTGCTTCTCAAACCAAGGCCCAGAAAATCTCCCCTTCTAGCTGATGGGATGCCTTTGCCATGACATAGCCCTGACAGCTCCACACTCCCCCACCATTGAAGTACTCAATTGCATGTGTTTGTGTCTGTGTGCATTTAAACCCAAGCAGTTTCAAGCAAAATCTGGTGCCACCTACTCATCATTCCTTTGATAACCAAATAATACTGTCTCCCCTCAGCTTGTATGAAGGTCCTACCAATCCCCTACTTCCCCATTCTGAGTTGCAGAAGAAGTTATTTGTCTTGGCATGCAGTGTAAAGAAGTTTTCTCTGCTAGAAATCATTTCACAAGGACTAGCTGTTTCTGAATCTTTGAGGGAGACAAAATATCTATTGCACAGGATGAAAGCCAGCATCTAATTCAGGAAAACTGGCAAGGAACTGGTTTGGTGTTAGGCTATCTTAAAACTGCCTTCTGCTTCTTCTATAGCACCTGGTTCTTCTGAAAAACCTGATCCAAATCAGGCAACCAGATTCAATTTATATCTTCTTTGTCCAATGTTGATTTAAAAATGGTATATAATGTGCCCACCCTCATTTCTCCTCTGATATGTTTTTGCAACCTAACTGCACACACATGCTCAGAAAAGGAGTCTGGTTCTGGTGGAGGTAGTAGTAGCTTCTGGGTTCTTTCCTAGCAAAGGAGAAGGTATCACGCAATATCTGCATGCAAGGGAAACCTAAACCCACAAACCTGTGCACATCATCTGGCATTAGATGCAAACAAACACTGAGTTTAGCGAGGCACGATTAAAGCAGGAAAAGAATAAATGGAAAGAAGGAAAGCAAGAGAAAGAGAAGAAGAAAAGCATGAATGTGCTGGGAAGAAAGCTTGCAGCATCTGGTCCTGCATTTCTCCTTTAGGATAGGGCAAGCAGCATGAAGGTGCCTGTGGCTGATGAAGTGGACCTACAGAGCCAGGTCAGAGAACAATGGATGCTTTAATCCCCTTGCTCATCTGCTGTTCCACTTAATTCAGGGTTAGGCTCTGCATAGGCTGAGGGCAGGTCCTAAGAAAGAGCAGGAGCTCCTGAGCTGGCTGTGTAGAATAAGTTCTACCTTCTAACAAACTTGAAAATCTACTTTCTTTCAAGAAAGTGAATACTAGGAAGGGTATTTTGGAACATACTGCAAGGGCCTTCCATAGGCTGAGAAGAAGCTCAGGTGAGTCACTCATGTGACCTTTGTAACTTACTGTCTCACTACATGTGCATACACACGTATATGAGCTTCTGCCATCTTGCAAATGCAACAGGAGTGTTTCTGTGCAGCACCCTGGTTTCTGTTCAACAGATCTAGAACACTGCACCAGATGAAGGCAATTTTCCCCCTCAATCTCGTAGGGTCAGAACAAATTAGCATAGCCCTTCCCACCTCCCTTAAGGGCAGGATAGGGTGTAATGTAGCCAAGGACTGATCTTGCCATGCAGTATCATTGGGGGTGACACAGCTGAGCCCCTGATGAGATGTTTGCTGACATGTGTCAGGAAGGATCATGGCATGCTTCCCTACATGCCCAAGTGTATTATGGGTATGCCAAAGGAAGCAGGGGGCTCGTAACATTTTGTAATATGGCATTTAAGACAAAAAGGAATGAGCTGAGGCAGAACAAGACAAATTAATGTGAGATGACAACTGCCTTAAGGAGCATCAGATGTCCAGAGAAAATCAAAAGAATTCATCTGCCCAAGTCTCCGATGGAAATTTATATATACACGTGTACATATATATACACATACATACATCTCTGTGTGAATATGCATATACAGGCAGATGATAGTGGATAACAGTCTCCTGAATTAGGCAAGGTATATAAAGACATTTAGATATACATTACCTGTTTGCTTTCTCTACGTGTGAGTTGAATACATTTGATTACAGCTCATCTGTGTATATAGGTGTGTGAATGTGTAAATATTCTTTTCACTCTCTCATAGATTTAAGATACAGAAATTTTCTGAAGGTGACAAGAATGGATACTATTAATAGCAAACATTAGGAAGAAAGCTTGTGGGTGTCGATGTGGCAGCTATCTGAAGGATAAGAGATGGAAGAATTGAATGATGTGATTCATAGAGCTTTAACTGCATGTAAGAGGGAAATTAAGGAAGAAAATTTCTACTGAATGGCTTCTTGGCATTGAATTCTCAAGACTGGAGAATTGCCTTAAAAGAAAGGAAGTGGAAATACCACAATTTGAGAACTTTAGACACAATACAACTAAAGTGCACAATTATAGAATAGCTGAAATAGGCAGAGATAAGAACTGGTAAATGCGTACGGGTTTTGTGTTATCAAGTCCTGCCACTCTTTGAAGCTGATGTACAAACACCGATATGCTTACAGACTTTTCAATATTGCAGAAGCCATCGCTGTTTGGCTATAGGAAGTGTATACTCGGCATACTCAGTATCTGTCTGTATCAAACAACTCAGTATTCATCTCCTTAATGAAATCGTACTTCTGGGCTGAGGATGTAGGTTAAAACACCCCCATTTTTTCTCTCTACAAGTATAGACTGACCATTTAGATTGCCAGAACCAGTAGAGAGAGCATTGTATGGTTAGGGGAGTGCAGCTGGCCATTCCTCTTACCCTACAGTGGACACATGTATTGGCCAGCTGCATTGACCTCCAGGCCCCATGCTGCACTGCCAAGATGTCTATTGACTGCAATGGGAGCAAAGGTGCCTCACCCTCATGTAGACACCCACATATGCAAACCTACAGATCGGTGTCTCAGTTTGGAGCTGTGTTACTGCTGAAACAAGCCATCCTCTGTTTTAGTGTAATCTGGCTTCTCCTGCCACAGCAAGGAGTGTCATCAGGGTCTACAGAGCAGAAATCAGCCTTTTAATATCACATCAGACATCTGAATCTGAGTACATCACTCCCACATCCCTTCACAGTCAACAGAGGTATTTGTGCCTCGACAGGCTGATTCATCCTATCAACAGTTATCTAAGAAAGGTCGGGCAAACTGCTGTGGGCAAGTGCCTATCTCTTTCAACTAAGTATAAAGTAAGTTTGAGCAACAACTTTAGACTCAACAGCTAATATTCAGATGGCTAAATTTAAGAGAGCTGATTCTCACTGCGGGCATATAAATTAAACACGCAGAATCTCTGATCCTTAACTGTGCCTGCAGGTGTGTTATGCTGGAAGTGGTACAGATACGTATCATAGTTTATCTGACCGACTGCAAACAACCAACACAGCTGGAAAAACCAGTATCAAATAAACACAGTGATTTCCTGTGTGATAAAATCTACAGAGGTAAAAAGAAATTCTCGAAATATGTGTCTTAATAACAGTATAAAGTTACTGATTGATGGACACATAATCTGCTTGTACATCGTGCATGAAAAGGAAAACAAGTCAAAAGGAACTGGGAAAAACGATTTGTGAAGTATTCCACCATTAACATAATATACAACTGCTATCTACATAACAAATTCCTTAGACAAAGACTAAAAGCATTAAAAAATGTGGTGACAGCCGGTAAGACTTTACAGCTCCTGAGATTTCAAGGTATTTTGGAGAAATAATATTTTGCACATATGCAGCAGGTTTCACCTGAAGATCTCAAAGCACTTTGTAAATATATATGCGTTAATTAATCTTCACAGCAGCTCTATGAGGTAAGCACTGTAAATATAATTATCTTGATTTTACAGATGGTGAACTTGAGACTCAAAGCACTGAAATAACTCCCCAAGTTCACACTGTGGATCAGCAACACTGTAGTGACTGGAATCCAGCAGATTCACCGCCACTTTTCTTCACTAATGCAGATGACAAAAAACCTTTGCTTACAGTAACACATGGAGGAAAGAGCTTATTGGGGGCTTCACACTTTCTTGTTGGTAAAACATTTTCAACCCTTTGAATAGATGATGAATGTATGCAGTGATATTTATTATTAAAATGTTCATTAGTGTCTGCATTATTACCACTGGAGGGCCATTATCAATAGATGGCGTTTGTTAGCAGGTGAGATCCTATCCCTAGCATCTAGCATGGCCAATTCTGGTGGCTGCTTGCTGCTTAAAAGGACAATTTCCTTAATAAGCAGTTCTTAAGAAGGCTCAGACAGCAATCACGCTCTCTGCACATCTTTTGTCTTCATTTAGTGTGACATTCCTGTTGTATCTTGTAAATAATCCGCCGTTGTCCCCACTGGCGAGAAACACATTTTGATATAATGTCAGCCGGAGCCGAAACTGAGAAAGCTGAACTTGCCATGAAGGGGAGGGCCTCTCTAGCACCCACATCTGGAATCTTCAGCCTACTTTTACCTCAATAAAAAGTCAACCTGCCAGTGTGTAAGTGGCAGTGAACAAAAGGGGACGACACGTGGCAAACATGGGTGGCAGTCAGTGCTAATGCTTTTGCATGGTGGGCTGTCAGAGTCAGGGGGGTTCTACAGAGGCACTTGGTGGTCTCTTTCCTCCTTAAAATAATAAAGGTATTGCGTAAGGCAGTATATTTTGAAAGCATTACTTTTTCTCTCCCTGTATTAGCTAAGCATGAACTGTGTTTCTGTTTTCATTTAAGTTCCTTCTGATTATTCTATTTGTTTCTGTTCTTCTCTACTCTGTTCCTTACAGGGTGCCCATCTCCATGGGCTACCTCTGTTTGTGGCAGTGATGCTCCAGTAGAATGTCTTGATGATTGTTTTTGGTGAAACTTATCATAACGTGAAACGTATGATACGTTTTGGTGAAACGTATCATAATATTTTCTACTGCCCTGAGATTCACAAAGGTATGTTCAGCTGGTTAAATCCAGGCTGTGTCTATGCACACATGGACTGGGTATCTGTCTGGGAGACTTGGAGGTTCACACTCTCCTGTATATTACCAGTATATTCATGTCAAACAGTGTCAGACTTCACCCGCTTTCCTCAGCAGATGGTTGTTCAACCTTCAGAAGAACATTATAATATTTTCCTTTATGATGTAGCAGAGAAAAAGAAAAAAAGAGCATCCCCCAAGCCACTGAAAATGTAATTGGATTGTATAAGGGTCATCACATAGGGGCATTCTGGGCTGACGTCAAAGGCCAGGGCTCGTTCCCATTTCACTTTGGGAAGACATCTCCCCTGCAGCTCAGAGATGTCTGGATGCCAAATGGTCCCCAAGGCCACTTCTGCAAGGGGTTGTAATGACCCCCTCACTCCGGCACCCCTGCAGACCTTCGTCCCTTTATTATGGAAGTCAGTGGGGCAGAACCTGTCTGCTTGCATTTCCTCCTTGGCATCTAAAGATAAACCAGGGTGATGCTCAGTTTTGCTGATATGTCCCTCCTTCGTTGCAAATTCCTGTGTAAGGACATCAGTTGTGTGGGTAGCAAGCCCTGAGGACAGACGGTTCTGAGTTATGCAAAGCCAAATCCTGCCTTGGGCTCCCACCACACTGCCCCCTTAAACATGTGCAGTCCTGGGCTCTCTTTTCTTCTGCCACACTTTTTTTTTTTTTTTTAAAATATAGACTTAGTTTAAAATCCACCTCTCAGCTGTGCCTGCAGGGAGTTCCCAGCTGAGGCCAGTAACAGATGTGTGGGCACATCTGAAAGCAGGATGCATCCCTGAGCTCCCTCCTGTTTGCTGTCCTGTGGGGATGGACCTCAGCTGTTGGGCACAGCTCAGGATCCCTGAAGGCAGCACATACCCTTTTCACTCACTTATCTTTCTGGTAGTATATTTAAAGGAGAGGGGAAGAGGGAAGAGAGGGAGAAAAAGCAAGAGAAGACTCCAAAGTCAGGTGGGAGATGCCTGCAAGCTCTGGATGCAGTGCCACGTGATTCCTTCCTTGGCATTTCTTCCCTAAGTTTGAAAGATGCCCTGAGGTGGGTTGCAATATCTGCATAGATTTACTGGTAAAGGGAAAATTGTGCTATTGCACATATCCCTGTTGACTGCCACACATTGTTATGGGAACCTGGGGAGTCCATAAAGAAAAGAGTAAAAAAAAAAATAGGTAATGTAAAAAAATTGTAAACAACAAAAGCCATGTTGCATTTCCCAGGAAGACCAGAAATAAGGATGTCTCAGAGAGGAGTAAAGCTGACACACAAACACGTCTTGACACAGCAGACAACTCAGCCCTGCATCCCATTCTAATTACCACCTTTGTTTGCACATGTATCTGTTTGTGCAGACCCTTCAAAACACTTCAGCATTGTTTCACTTTCACAGGAATACTGATCATCTCAGGCAACTTAAATGCTGAACAAGGAAAGAGAGAGGAAGAGAAGAAAACGCACAACGCTAAACTCTCCCAACAAAACGTGATAATATCGACCTCTTCTGAAGAGCATTTAATTGCTGTGAGTGTGCTGTTCAGGAGCCATAGAAGCATGGCCTGCGATGGCTGTTACCTTCGGTGCTTACTGGCTATTAGGAAACACTGCTTTTGAACATGCTTCTTGTATGGGGTAAAGATGCCACAGGACCTTCCTAAAATCTTGTGCTCATTGTCTTGTGCCTCTCACTTGTGCTAAGGTAATGCCTGGAAGAAGACACTCGTTCATCTGTTTGTCCATTCTAATTTTCCTTGGAGGATCCCCTTGTGTAGTTCTGCTATGGTTGTCCTCAAAACAGCTGCTGCAGTTTTCAGCTTGCCCATTAAGGTTAAATCAGCACTGATTTGGGGTTCTGCCTTGTGTAACAATATCTAGTAACCACCACTACCTTCTGCAGTCTGAGCAGAATGCATTGCTCTTTGCTTTGCAATTGCCATGTTGTATGTCTAGTCTTTACCTGACTGCATTTTGGAAACTGAAAAGAGACCTCAGTGCGTTATTTCATGATTGCACAAGTTGCCAGTCTTCAGGCTCTCTGATTAACTTCTACTTTCTCTGGGGACAAATGGTCCTGCTTAAGCAATGAGAAATGTCAGCGATGCAAAACCAGTATCTAAAACATCCCCACGAGCTCAAAAACAACAGCTCAATTCATGGAAGAAAAATTCATTGAAAGCTACTGATACAAAGAAAATACTTCTGGCTCAGGAAATCCCTGAGCTGCAGGAAGCTAGGAAATCATTGCTTTTGTAATTTTCCCTACACTTTATGATTGACTACGCAAGGAGATGAGATATGTGTGAAACAGATTGTTGATGTGACTGGCTATAATTGTTCTTATGTACTTGTATTATATTCCTGCGTTTCCCAGGAAGAGTGAACCAGTGCTCCTGAGAATGGGTGATCACAGCAGCACCCTGCGGAGAACTGTCCTCAGCAGAGTGTTTCACCATGGCAAATTGGTAGCCATCTCCTATGGCTGCAGCTCATATTGGCAGGAACAAGGAATAGAAATGAGCCATACGCTTGGTGGGCTCAGGCAGATGCAACACAGAATGACATTAGTAGTGGGGTAGGTAGAAATGGAAGAAAATAGGTTTTTTGTTCTGACATTCTGCTTCCAAGAGCTGCCCCAAAAGTTTCCATGAAGAATATTTACAGAGAAAACACCAGGCATTTAGACTGACACACAATGTCACAGAAATGTCTGCTTCCCAAGGAAAGTCTGAGGTCTATTTGCTTTAAAGAAATGAAAACTCAAAAGATCTTTGCAGCTAGAAGCGGTGAATTAATACCTGTATTTTAGGAATTTTTTGGATGAACAGGAAAGGATAACCCAAATTAAAAGATACATTTGTAATGTGTGCCTATGAGCAGTAAAGTTCACTGCAAATTTGGAGAACCACTTTGTCAAATCAGTAGTAGGTCAGCATGCTATCCTTGATTTGTATCAGAATTTGCTTGAAAACCAGTAGATAGAATGTCTACTGACACTGATTTCATCAGTGTTATCATAATGGAAATGTTCACAAATTGAAATGATATTAGAACTAGTTAACATAGAACAGGTTAAGACCTTCCCCCCTATGCCTAGAAAGATACCTCTTGTTTTAAAAGTCCTCATAATATTCATCAAGTTCTCAAGCACCAACTCAAATTGAATTTTCTAACACAAGGAAAGAGCTTCCTCTACCCCCTTAAAGTGGTCTTGGTTAATTAAGAAAAATTGAAACCCAGCATTTGCAATGAGGAAGGTGGTTTGGATCAGGCAGGTGATGAAAGATGGGTAGAGCTGGAGATACTCGGGCTGTTGTTGGATCAGGATGCTACGCAGATTAAACCTGACTTCTGAAGTCAATAACTAGGTACAGACATAGCACTGTAGACAACTATTAAGATAAGATACACTTTTACCAATTGTACATCTGAATGTCAAGAAGAACAAATGAAATCCTTGACAGTCTCTTATAGGATACCAATCCAATTTAAAGTGTGTGTTACAGGGGTGACACCAGTGGTAACAGGTTAAGATAAATCTTGCCATTTTGCTGTGCAGTCCCAGCTAATTTTTTCAATCTTTATTTTATTTTCATCCTATAGAATTTTCTCAGCATTCCCCTTCAGTAAAATACTTGGGCAAGCAGATGACAGGAGTGGGGATAGACAGATTCTGTCTTTTGTGATGAGCTTTTTTACTGTAAGGATAAACACACAATTCACTGGCAGTCCAAAGCACCACTAACTGATATTAATTTATACTAATTTCATATTAATTTACACTGAGGATATGCTCCCTTGAAAGATGCAACTGTAGTGGAAAAGGTGAGCCTTTTCACACAGCTCAAGAAACCAAAGCACAGGCCCACAGCATGGATGAGGTGCACAGCTTAATAGCTCAGAGATATTAGTGACAATGGGTTTGTTTCAAACCTTACTTTTGTTTCAAACTTTTCTGCTGACTTCAAATGGAGAGAACTGGGGAAGAAGAAGAACTGTGAGGCATAGCATCAATAAAATCACTGCAGATTCGATGTGGGAGACAGAAGTTTCCTGGCTCTGACACAACTTGCGCTCTAAAAGCAATATCCTAACTGCTAGCCATCACTCCAAGGTCTTCATTAAACACAAACTTGGCCAACCCGATCAAAGCCTTAAATTAATCAGCTGAGCTTGTTCCTCTGATGGTGTAAAGTGGCATTTCCTTTCTCAAAACAGGAGCCTTACACCAATTCCTACCAATACAGAAATGTGTGAGTGTTGCTGGTGTGTATCGGTTGCTGTGCTCTACCTCTAAGGGACAGTATGTAAGGAGCAAGTGTGTGTTATTCTGCCTTTTGATATCCCGTGGAAGAATGACTGCTATGTATGCCCGAGATCTTGCAGTTTCACAGTGACAGTTTTTTTTAACTTCTATTTGAACGTTGCTTTGGAAAAAATTCAGTAACTTTTCTTCTCCCTGTTCTTTCTGGGAACAAGTTAGAATCCAAAATATTTCAGTGGGGACACATGAATGCCTTCCACTAGGATGAAAGACAACTCCCATTTCGCTCCTTCCAGATGAAAGCACTTTTCCTTTGGGTTTCCTCTTCCCTCTCAATAGCCATTAGCTCCCACAGCCATGGAAAGCTGAGGGAATGGAAGTGGAAGCTAGGCTGAATGAACAGCTTCAGACCAGCTACCCTGCATCAAATGTGTTTGCTGGTGTGACACCAGAGCCCCTCACTGACCCTTTCAGGCTTTCTCCTCAAGAAGTTCTACTAAGGGAGGGTAAGAGGATAGAACCTGCTGATTGCAGCCATCAGTTGTGGGTTGGAAATGGCATCCCAAGTGCCAAATGTTGGAACCTCACTTTAATGTTTAATTTTGTGTTTAATTTTTAAAATTTGATTTGATCATTACCATAAACATTAAACAATATTTCCTGTTTAAATATGAATAGGCTGCATTATTTGATTGAAATGAGTGTTCAGATGGCTAATGCGTTTTATTACAGCCATAGAATTTTACTGTTATTTCCCCTCCAGCTGCTGCTGTTCCAGGGAACTTGAAGGGATTCAGTTTTCAATAGGACAGGCTCTATCCGATGGCACGGCGTGGTACACAAGCTTGCCAAGAAGAGCCTTTCTCAGCCTGGGGATACTGCTGCTGGTAGTTTTATAACACTGATGAGTGGCTGTTATGGTTCAATGTCCATACAGGGATCTCTGAAAGGCTCTTTACAGCCCATCTCCCCTCTACCTAACATCTCTTGTTTGCTATTGAAATGCCAGCTCCCATCTTTGGTTATCCTCTGATAACATCCTCTATCACTCAGTAATTGAATTTTTCAGACAAGCATCTCGTCGTTTTCTCCCATGTTGCCCCTTCATGCATGGTAGGAGCTCCTGAAAGAGAGCTGCAATCCCATCTCTGGATGTTCCCTGAAATTCCTCCAAAACCTGTCCCCTTTACTATGATGCTCTCATACAGTTTTGACAACACTGAGACTGAAAGTGCTTCACCACTATGAAACTTTTTTCACTGTTTCTTCTACTCTCTTTACTGTTTTTGTCTCTTTTCTGTGTTGTTTTTTACTATCCCTAAGTTTTAGAAAGTTTGGAGCTTTTTACTGTGCTCTGTAAAAGCACTTACATGGTACAGTCCTTCCCCATGACATGGATTTCTCAGCGCCATTTTAATTAAGGTGAGGTGGAAAACCAGAATAGCATTTAGCAGAAAATGTCAAGATTTTGTACATTATTTCAGTTCTGGACCACAACCTTTCACAAGTGCCTGGGTGCCTCTAAAATTCCCACGAGCACAGCTGTTGTGATAACTCAGCAGCCCAGGTCTCTCATGCCATCAGAATATGGCTTGCATGTGAAAGCATCTGCTGATGCAAAAAGTCCATCTTGAAAAATCCACCTCAGAAACCTGTCCAGTAAGTTTCATCAAATCCACTATTTTTGTGTCCAAAGTCTGAATCATGAAAAATTAACATTTTTGCCTGAAAAATTGTCTGTCTCAGCACTCATTAGCATATGGATAATAACCACTTAAGAAAGTAGCTTGCTGGCTGTTTCAATACATCCAGACCAAATTTTATTGGCAGAGAACAGTGGAAAATGGAAGTCAGTAGCAGCTCTTTCTGATTAACAGCAAAAGCATTTCCACTTTTGTTAAACTAAAGGTGTATTCCAGTTAATCCTCAGGAAAGATTATAATAAGGAAACAAATCCTTACTGTGAGGTTATTCTGAAACTCCATCAGAAGAGATTAAACTTCTTTTACTGGCAATTTGAAACTTTTTAAGATGACAAGAAGTTAGTTACAGGTCCTCAAATTCAGAGTTTCCTGAAATTAAAGTGAATTCCCCATTTCTTTTAAAGGGAGAGGAATGTGATCCAAAGGGAGTCATTTTTCTCTTCTAAACTGTTATGTATGAACTTATTTAAAACTAGTTGGCCAGACTCTACAAGAAATGTAGAGAGATACTGGTGAATTTCCATAAAATGATTCATCCTCACCTGTCTTAGGAGTGCATTAAAGAACCTGTGGGAATACCCATCTTATTCTTTACTGACTGTCAAAAAACACAGACAACAAGCTTGGTATAACTACCTAACCTTAGAAGGAAGGTATGGGAGATGCACTCCACTCCAAGCAACTTGCCCCAGACTCTACGACAACAATAAGACCAGACTTCTGCTCTTCTCGTTTCGAGACCTGTCCTCTGCTGTCTGACCTATTGTGATGTCAGGAGTGGCTACATCTTTCCCTGATAAATAAATGAATAAATAAATAAAGCCAAAAACAGAACAACAGGATCTATAGTGTTTCCACTTGTGTATTTTGCAGTGTCTCTGTGATACCATTTTTGATTGCTTTTGGATCTTGTAGAATACATACATTTTGGTACGTCCCTCATCTTTTGTCCATAGACAGAAGCAAGTTCTGAGTAAGCAGAGAAAGGACAAAAGTGTCAAAAAGCATTATGAAGATGCCTCACAGCAAGCAGAGATGAAACAGTCATCTGAGCTTATGTGGTCCTCTAAATACATAGGACATTCTCATGCAGAATATTCACCATTTTGCCTATCTTCATTTTAAGTTAAGTTACTTCTCCTTCCATGGATGCCCACCTACATAATCCAAGAAAATTCACCATGAGGACCTTCTTGTATCTAGTATAATTTCCCCTTTGTTGAATTTTGCCCATACAAAAGGACTTCTACTATATCTTGTGTAAGATTAATTACATAGCTCTCTAAACTGTTTTATTACAGAAGTCTGAGCGCACACAAATGTCCCACCCAAAATTATGTTTGCCATCCATGCAAAACCACGTATGTCCTTAAGCAACATCAAATGCTTGCAGCAAAAACTACATAGCCTACCGATTCTGTGAAGATGCTGGACACTGATAATAAATAAATATGATTTATCATGCAAAGTGAGAAAAAAAAAAACAAAAACAGCCTATGAAGGCTTAAAGCAGGTTTCTACTCATGAAGCTATGCACTCCTTAAACAAGATGTGTTCTCTGTAGTTGTTACAGCAGCGAGATGGTTGCCTTACTGTGAGAGGGTGAAGCAGAGTAAATCTTACTTACTTTCCAGCAGCAAGACAGAGCATGCAGCCCACATGATTGTGCTGTTGCTGTCTTCTAGACAGATATACACAATATGCACTTACATGGTACTCCACATCGACAAAAACAGGCCTTAATTGTATTTGATAATCAAATCTGCTGCTCCAGTCAGGTACTGTACAGCAGGCAATTCAGAATGAACATAACAAATAGGCTCATTTTTTTTAGCGCTTTCCCTGATTTTCCCCTAAACTCAATGCAAAATATAGTAGGTTTATATGATCCAGAAGGCATTTGCAGGGCCAAGATGTTTATATTAATAAAATAATACTAGAAATGGGATTATGTTAATGGGAATCAGTCCCACTTGCATTCTGAAACTGTCTTCTATTCCATCTTATGACTAATATTTGAAAAAGAACAGATTTCCCTCTCCCCCTCTTCCCCTTCTCCTCCTTCCCGCTTTCTCCCTGTGTCTATTACAAGAATTTTAATAGACATTCAAATTGTAACACTCAGCAGCCCATGAGAATCAATTATTATTTTTTTTTTCGGTTGCTGGTTACCATATTATTTTGTATAATTGTTGATGTCTGTTGTCTAAATTATCTCTCCCAAAAAGCGATCACATACACATTGAAAAATAAGAATAACAGTAATAACAATAAAAAAAAAAGTCTAACAACCCTTCACAACCCAGACACAACCTTGAGGGAAGGAAAACACTAAACAAAAGAGAAAATAATAGTGGGAAAAAAAAAGAACAGTCCTTCTAGCTAATTCATCTGCCCAGTAAGTGCATGTGTGCAGTGGATCAGATAGGCTTGACGGCAGGTGATGGGGGTCGGGGCTTTGCAGACACTCTGAAAGGGTTTTGATGATTGCAATTACTCGCCCACGCTTTGACATAGCACACAATGAAAGACTACAATTAGACAACTATTATTCCTAACTGCTGATACCAATGATGTCCATACAAATGCAGCTCACTTTGTCATTGCATTATTCATACTTGAGGTGCATTTGTGTATATGAGTCTGTGAAAAAAAGAGGGGTGGCAGTTGCTGTTTGTATTTGTGGCACTGTATAAATTATCCAGATTTATGCACACTGTCTCTGTAAATCTATATTTAAGCACACAGCCTGTGCATTGTTTCTCTGCCTGTATATGCAGACTTACACACACGGAGATGCAGCAGGACCCCTGGGATGGCACAGTGCAGCACTCCTGGTCTGCAGGCAGAGCCCGCATGGCTCACACTGACATTTCTGGGTTTGGGATGAAGCCTTGGATGGGATGGTGGGAGATGAGGATGCAGTGTCCTGTCCCTAGGTTGTGCCTTTTCAGGCTCTCACTCTTTGCACCTCATTTCCCCTGCACTGCTGTCTGCTAAGCAATGGCTTCTGAACATGCTTTTGTTACAAAGAGGTTTCCTTTAACTACAGAAGATTTTTAAACTGGGAGAATATTAGGACAGAAGATTTTTTAACTAATTTTTAAATTGAAATGCTTACCTCTGCTCAGCAGACACAACTCAGTGCTGTTCGGGATATAACTATTCTGGAATCATTAATTTCTAATAACTAATATTAATAATGCTTAATAATAAGAGAAGGTAATGGTTAGCAAGAATATCCAAAGTTGATTAATCTAATTCGGGCTACAGCAGTCTGACTGAAAAAAAGAAGAGCAACTGGACAGGGAATTAATTAAGAAAAGCTATTCCATGTTAAATGCACACTGTACCTTAATCTGAATGAACTTCTCTGTGTAGAAAGCCCTTTCGATTTATTTTATCCTATGGTATAGGGAATTCTAGTCAAATGTTGCCTAAAGGAGTTAAAGCACCGCTGGGACGGGGCTCTGTGCTCTGTGTGGGATCAGAGCTGCAGGATATGCTGGTACGTGCTTCAGCCCTTGCTCCTGCCTCAGCTGTGTGCATAGCAGTTCTTGCTATAGATACCAGTGAGGCAATCACCGAATGGGTAATATATTATTAGATATATTCAGCCTGACTTGGGGGATGTGAAATACAAAGGCACAAGCAAATTTGCCCCAGTCAATCGTGTTTTTAATTGATTTACGACTGCATCATCAGGGTGAAAACATGTCTATAGCCCTGCGATACACATGTGCCTTCTGCCAGTAAACATTTATTCGTGAACAGTTTCAGACTTCTCTGAGAATTCCTCCCAAGAAAGTAAGTCACAATGAAATGAAATGCAAGTGTAACCATTAATGATAAAATCAAATAATAAGGCACAAAATAACACAAAACAAGAGTAATAAACCTCTCCAGGGAATTGCATCATTGTTAACGAAGCAAGTAATCAATAGACCATTGTTTGAAAGTGTTGCTGGTTGCATGACTGCTTAGATACAGACTGAGTAACAGTGGCAGCCGGAAAAATGATGTGTACTGTAAGTAGCTACTGCGTGAGAATCGTTTAGGAATCACAGTCTGGGATATGGAGATCTTTTGCTGATGGCCCCTCTACTGATTAGCTTTCCTAAAGAAGACAACACTCCACCTGCTCAAGCCCTTAAGTCCCAGTTTGTGATTTATCAGCAGGAAATAGCAATTTGGGTACTGAGAGCGGGTTGGGGCCTCAGGAAGATGCTCAGGTGAACTCTTTGTGCTGATGGTTGTGCTTTCACGGGCCCTTACTGTGGCTGGAGAAGATGGACCAGGGGCAAGAGGAATGCAGGGAACCAAGGCCAGGGATGGAGCAAGGAGCTGCAGCAGCTTGAGTGTCACTCACCCAGAGGTGATGTGGAGGGAGAAGGAGGAGAGCTGGAGTAGGAAACCCGCACTGTCCATCTTTCCCTTAGTCTGTCTGTGTGCCTTTCTACTTCCCTTTCATCCAGCTGCTTGGCTCAGTGGAGAGCTCACCTAACACAAATGCCTTTGGCCTGAGTGGTGGCACTTACTTGTCTTGAGTCCCTGGGGCTTTTTTTTTCGGGAGGCTGAAGCTCACAGCACATCTGGATTTCCCAGCTTGTGGGTTGGTCACATCGGCAGGGGGGTGGTGGGGGCTGTCACCGCTTGTAGGTGTCACACCAGGGCAGGAAGGCCAGGCATCAGCGTGGGCAGGGGCTGGGCACCCACCAGCACCAGGCACCCGGTCGGAGTTCAGGGCCGGGAGCTGCACTTTGCCTCCCGCCGCCTCTCAAGCTGTCCAGGCTACTTTCATCTCCCCAGCGGGGTTTCCAGCCACAGACATCCCCAAGACCTGACAAAGCAGTGACAGGCCCGCTGCAGGGCGGGCGACTGCACGGCAGAGCGGATGGGGACATTTCAGCACCAGGGACATTCCGCAGCAGGATGTTGCTGGAGGAGTGGGGAACTGCTGCTGTGGGTTTCCTTTTGCTAAGTGAGCAGCACCCAGTGCAGCAGCAACCCGTGGCCCCGTGGCCCAGGCTGAGTGCTTTGTACCAGGACTCTGCTTTGACAGCGCTAGGAGCAAAGCGCTGTAAAACACCTGCCCGTGCATCTAAAAATGTAACACACCGTGTTTTAAGTGTGGATGTTTAACTGCATGTGAAACTCTGGCTGTGAGAGCCTGTGGCACAAAAGGAAACTTTCAGGATAAAATCCCCAGGGCTTGGGGAAGTGAGCCCTTGCTGGCTGGGTCCTGTCTTACAGCCACATCTGGAAGCCACATGCCAGCACTGTCCCCTTTTCCCCACATGGACAGCCTGGGGCAGATGTGTTCCTGTCTCAGGGAACCCTCTGGGCTATCCAAGGGAACAGAAGGAAAGGGAAGGAAAAAGGAAATCTGCCATCGACTGATGGGACCCTGGACGTGGAGCAGATTATGGGCATCACAGTCAGAACCCGAGCACTACGCATTTTCTTTTGGAGATAAAGGTCCTAGCACCTAAGCCAGGTGTGTTCATCTTAGGTACACGAGCAGCTCCGCTGGCTTCAGGCTGAGAGCACAGGATTTAAGCTATGCATGTCTTTAAGTATCTGCCATGTGAGCCTTTCTCTCCAGTGCACTTCTCACTCCCTTGGGCTTAATTTCAGCTCCTTCCGCTTTATAGTCTGTGGCCTCTGCTGCAAATTCAGGGAGCCAGGGAACTGATTTTTAAAAAATACTTTCTGCTTGAAATATTGCAAGTAAAGAGCAGATGAGAATATATATCAGTTAAATGCTTTTTTAAAGGCATATATGACATGACACGACACACTGGATTCTAAAATTAAGTACAGTAGCAAGGAACCCCCAGCTGGAATTTCCTAAAATATGGCTTTCTTCCTCTGAAACCACTTTTAATTTTAAGTGCTGACTTTCCTGACCCAGAATAAAGTTACAGGCAATGTTTACTAGCCATCATAGAAGGGAATTGCTCCCTTATTGCATTCCAAGCGTGCAAGCCACTGAAAATCAATATAAAGAAGTAGGAAAGAAAGAATAAGAGCATGCCCACTCATCTCCCCCTCTGCACGCACAGACAGACACATCCATAGACCTGTCTCTCTCCTCCCCACCATGACAGGTAATGGCCCTCTCTAACCTTAGAGGTTGGCAGTGAAGAAAGATGAAGTTTGTCACATTGTTCCCGAGCAGTAAGTTGTACGGCTAGGTCACCTCCGATTTTTAGCTAGTCAGTCAAGGCTACATTTCCACAAGCAGCACGGAGCTGCCATTCCCCAACAAATAGTGAAATGATGAATCTGTGTCACAGCGGAGGACACCATCTAAACTCCAGTGTCTCCATCACTTTGGGAACATGATGGGAGATGACAGGGACATCAGATGGGGTGATGCAAGCCAGGAATCTCCATCACAGGGCTCCTCGCAGAGGTGGTGAGTGGCCAACCTCTGGACATTTCAGAGACACAGGTAGCTGTGAAGAGGTGCAAAGTCACGCCTGGAAGCTGTTTCTGCAGGGCAGGGCACTGAAAAAGGAGACTGATCGCTACTTGACGCCAGAGCCTGGAGGCAGATGAGATACTGCAGTGATCCAGGAGATGTCTTCCAGACATCTCACTTTCTCAGTGCAGTTCAGTGTCGAGGCAGGAGGGAGACGAGAGAAAGGAGGAATGACACACTTCTCGATTCTGCTAAACTTTCTGCAGGAGGGCCATGCTGCTCTTAAAAGGGGTCAGATTTTGTCTTTGCTTACAGGGACCTATTTGACTTCTGTGTGGCTTGCAGACTTGTTTGCAAGAGAAACACAAGGTCCTGTGTCCTGTTTTGGGATTTGTTTGGCTGCTGCTCTTTCAACATAAATGTGGAGAGGCAGGACAAAAGCGATCCTCATTCTGTCTCTGCACAGCATGCTCTAACTGGGGCTGTGCTCTTTCAGAATGGCTTTGGTTTGTTGGAGGGGCCAGGAAGGGGTTTTGGCCAATGGTTCATGCATCACCTTCAGGATGAGCAGCAACAGCTGAATGCTGGTCACAAGGGACCAAGAACCATTCCTCGAGACATGTTCCTATAATAACCCAGAACTGGTAATGTTCAGTTGAGCGCTAAAGTAGGAGTGCCAAACACAATGATCATCTTTATACCAGGATAATATGCACACACACGAGCAACAGAAAATTCAGCTCTCAGCTTTAAAAGAGATATCTTCTATGGTGCCAGTCCCCTTACTTTAATCATAGCCTTTCATTTTGGCCCCATGTCTGTTTCTGGTGCAGAGATGGCACTTGCCAGGTGTGCAAAGGCACAAAAGTGGCTCTGCCATCTCAAGAGTCCTGGTGCCACACAAGCCTTCTTTTCCCACTGGTAAGGAAGACCAAGGAGAAGACTGTCACAAGATGAAATCTTTGAGATCAGCAAGACTGCCCTATCCTGAGTGGCTCAGATCCCTTAAAATTACTCCCAGGAAGTATCTCTAAATGATGCAGCCCCAGTCAGTCCTCAGTGGATGCAGCCTTGCCTGCAGCTGACAACTTTATCACCTCCTTCTCTCCCTCCTGCTCTCTCACTCATCCTTTGGTGCGCAGGGTATTCGGGGCGATGGCTTGTGCCAGTGTTAATGGGAATAACACTTGGAGGCTGCTGGAGGGAATCAAGGCCTCTGTCTTCCCAGGCCATCACTGCTTTGCGAGCTCTGGCTCTCACCTTTAATGTGGAGTCAGCTTTCTTGGCACATGGAGGATTCACCCTGTGGGATACTTTGCTGACTTTTCTCTTCACCTTGACTCAGACACACACAATAGAAATAGCAGCTGTGGACTCCTATGGTTTCAGACCCTGCCCTGTTTCAATTAGAGAGGCACATGGATCTGCAGAGGAGGCTTTCAAGGAGGATTTGTGGGTTTCCTTTGGAGTTTTAACACATAGAAAAAAACAAGTCTTGTGCTGAACTGCCTGCTTCTCCTGAGTACCTCCAAGCACCTGGCAAGCAGGCAGCAATGTTGCTACTGTTCCTCATCTGATGGGAAGCATGGAGTGTGCTCAAAATGGGTTTTCCCCCCTTCACACTCATCCTATGACACAGGCAAAATCTGTCACCACTGAAGCAAAAGCCTTCTCCCCGCCCTACTCCTCTATTTCCCTCACTAGGATAGAGGGAGATAGCATAGGTCACCTTCCTCAAGAAGCACCATCCTTGCCTAGTAAGAGGAAGAGGAGGAGAAGCTGCAGTGAAGAGCACATAGGGTAAATTCAGAAATTGTTTGAATAGCTGTGGAAATTAGTTGTGCACATTTAGTTGGTCCTTTTCTCCTTGTAAAGAATTGCCATGAAATTGTTCTAAAATAAGTTAAACTAGCACCTTCCCTACGCCATGCGCTACTTGGCTCCAGGGAAGGAGGGGTAGTGCCTGCTAGAGGGCTGTGGCAGGGATGGGGCTTAGAAACCAATCAGGATTTTCACAGCATCTCAAGCTGTTTGAGGCCTTGCCCTCTGCTGTCATGTGCACGCTAGAGATTTTTTTCTTTCTTGTTCAATAAATCCCCTGTTTGCAAGACCTCGGGAGTGTACAAAAGTTTGAAAGTGACCCAAGTTCAAGCACAAGGCTCAGCAGGAGACAAATAAAAGGAACTTTAAATCTATTATTAAATAAGTGAAATCTCACAACATCTTTAGGTCTGACTTGCATTTTCTGAGCCCTTGAAGTTGCTAATAAAGACCAGCAAATGGCTTGAATTTTGATCCTCAGCTCTGGGGGAGGATCTGCTTTGCCTGATAATTCTTGGGAAAGCATCCAGAAATATATTTGTCAACATTTGGAGACTTTGGAAAATACTCCAAATTTTCAAGTTGGGGCAAGCCTGTATACAGGCTAAGTCGAGTGCAAATATTGTTTTCATATCTCTTACAGGGAGTCAGTCAGAAAGAGAAACAGAGGAGTTTTAGGCAGAAACTTTGCAGAGAAATAACACAGCAGCTTATACTCAAAGTACATTTTTCTATACTGATTATTTCTGTTGTTGACCATTGATTAAAAAACAAACCATCCTTCCTCAAATTCTTCCAAATTGGTCTCCATTGCTCACATTTTGAAATGGCCTAAATAAAATGCATGGTCATCTTAACTTACAATATCTTGTAGGTCACCTTGACCTATGGGCATTCAAAATATAGCTTCTAGTCTGAATCTGCACTCTCAAGGGCAGGATAAACTTAACCAAGCAGGGCTCCTGACCAAGCCTCAACACAAATCAACACCCATTTCACTACAGATATCATAAGGACAATGCTGTAGAGCAATCACGGCCAAATGCAAACTCTGAAAGTCCGTGAAATGACTTTCAGATTGTTGAAATATTTCACACGTATTAATTAAACTTCAGATCACCTGGCTTAAATCAGAATAGCAGAACTACTTCAAAACTAACTTTGAAGTTCTCCTGCTGGGAGCAGGAGGCTGGACTGCATGTCCTCCAGAGGTCTATTCCAACCAAAATTACCTGATTTTGTTAAAATGGTGCAAAATTAATGCAACCTGGAAAGTTGGTTGCAGAGACAGAAAGAGAAATTTGAAGTTTCTAACCACACGCCACGTTATTCCTCAAGAGCCAGAGTTGAGTGTGACAGTCCTGACTTAGTATCCACAGTCCCCATCTCTCAAATGCCAGACAGTGCCCCCAACATGAGCCTGGGGACACAAGCTGTCTCTCTGCTAAACAATTGCGTTACTTTCAGAGGAAGGAAAAGCACGAAGTGTTTGAAGGTCTCTGTCTGAGCAGATTTGCATGACCAGTTCTGTTAGCAATCACGCATCTCTGGCACGCCTGGGTAGTTAGATGCTCTTCAAAGATTTGCAGTGGGCAGTTTTAGCCATGCATCTTTTCATCTTTTATAGCTACACTCCTTATGTCGGAGCCATTAGCAATATCTCTAAACTCCCTTTCAATCATGTTTTACGGTGCCTGTTCAGTGCATTGAGATACCTTTTATGGTTGGGATGACACTTTCATTATAAGCTGCTGTTTTCGGTGGTTTATAACTTTTCCCCAAAATTACCTTTGGGGGCTGAAATTTTCTCACGTTTTCTTATTCACAGGCCAGCAGTGAATTTATTTAGAAAGTTGGAAGATAATCTCCTCATCTATTTTGGAGTTATCAGAAGTTAGAGGAAAAAAAAAGGAAAAAGAATATTTTTAGCCATTACAAAGAAAATGAAAGCATTTTCAGTCTCCCATAATGCAAAAATCTAGGGTGAATGTAGGCACCAAGAGACACCTGTTTATTGTGATTAAATTTAGGCGAAGAAAAAAATTTAAACACAATGACAAATTGCAAGGCACTCAGATACAGTGCAATCCTAATAGCAAGAGATGGAAAATGTATTTATGACTATTGGAGGCTGAAGGATCTTTGTTGCTGGCTTCAGCACTTTGAGTTTCCTGAGCTTTGTGCAATGAGCCCTTAACAGAGCATCAATAAATGTCTTTTGATTTCATAAAAGCCCAACGGTCATAGCCACTCAACAAATATATAGGCAAATGCAGCTAAGGTATTTATCAATTGCTCTCAAGTATTTACTCACTTCAGTCATTGTACGGGCCTTTTTCTTGTTGTGCTTACTTCCCTTTTCAGGGAAAGAAAATACAAACTGAATATTTCCCCTCTCAGCGCCTGAACTCTTCTCTGGACATATTTGCTTGTTTGTAGGATGGAGACTTTTGTCTGAAGACCTAAGTGCTGTCAGAAGGAGGCTGCTGGGCAGGATGGATGCCTGCTTTGATATTAAGTGAGATCATCGAAACAATAAACAGGTGGATATTGTTATGGCCGCTGCAAGTCTACCTGGGTTTCTTTTAGGTATATATCAAGAGGAAAATAAATATGGAGACAGATTCAGTTGAGATTATTCTCTACGGATCTGCTCCAGTGCTGGCTCCCGCCAGTGGGTCCCTTTTTCATTGGCTTTAATGGCTTTCCAATCAGGCTCTAGGGTCTGATTTTATGTTCAATGACCCAGCTGTTCATGATGAGGTTTCAGCAATTTCAGAGTAACTGGAGTTGCCAAATAGTTTTAGATATAAACGGTTCACTTCTCTCATAAATTTAACAAAAGCAGCTCCACCTGCAGGATCCCCAAAATTAGTGGGATTTAAGCACCTCCTACAAAAGGGGCTACAAATGCTTGTTTGAGCTTTTAAAATTTGCTTTAACCTTCTGTTAGGACTCTCCAGTGCATTTCAACCTGTGCGTGGCTGCCTTAAACAGCATCTCCTCCGGAGTTGCAATAGCACCTCTCTAACACAACTAAAATCAGAAATCACCACTTTGAGTCTAATATTCTAATTTAGGGAGCTACAAACTATGGCACTTTTCTGCACAGTACTTAATCACCTTATTTAAATTTTTGGTGCAAAGAAACCAGGGCAAACACTCTCCCTGAAACACCAGGTAGGGCTGAATGATCTCAGCAGCTTGACCAAACTGAACGAAGCAAAAATCCCTCCATCCACATCAGAGGTCACAACCAAGATGACAGTTTCTCTTTAAATGGCGAGTTACTTCATCCTGCAGAATGATATGCTGTATTTAACGCTTCATTTTAAGCTGTTTTGAGCTCAAATGAATATAAATACCCAATGGTCATTCTCTTTATTAAACTAGAGCTTCACAAAGGACTAATAATCTGGTTGTCTTGTTGTTCAGTCTAATTATAGTAGGGAGCGTGAGGAATCCCATGTGCCTCCTAACTTTGGATGAAAACAATTAGTCTGCAGGTTTCTTCTTTTGGCTTTTATTATTGCCATTATTGCAATTAATAAACTTCATCTTCCGCTGCCAGATCTACAGAAGCATACACTGCAAAACCAGGATAGGAAAGGGAAATGAAGTATTCTGTCTTTTTCACGTGATTGCTGTCTCACTTTTTGGATAAGATTTGTTCTGTATATCAGGGCAGTCAGCTCAAAGGCTGGATCCTGGCGAAGAATATTAGAATGAAATGCTCAAAAATATTTTTGGTAATGGAGGCTGTTGTCAACATTTCTCAAGAACAGGTCAAGCGCAAACCTTGAAGAGGGGCCCTAGGGAGTGGTTTATAGTACGGACTGATACAGTAAACGCAATTTGTTTTAATTAAGGCGATGGGTTATTGCATAATTCACATTGCGCTGGCTGAAATGACCGCACCAGGCACTTTTGGAGAATTACAAACCATTCTCATAAATTCCATTAACTGTAATGCAGCAAATGTTGCAGGAAACTGAGTTTCATCAAGAAACATAAATGCAATATCCCTACTTCTCACAAGTTTACACCAAAACTAATTCTTCAGTATATCTGCAGCTCTTAGCTCCTACACGTTATGAAGTACAGCTTTTCATGCACTTTCCCTGGTATAGCTAACAAACCTGCACCTATGATCGGCATTCAAAGCATTAAACCAAATACTTATTAAACAACAAAAAGCCTGGTGCAAAGGATATGGCACACCACCAAGCCCAGCCAACTGAGCATGGTCTCTAGATCTACACAGGTTGCTACACTGGTGTTCTGTGACCTATACAGCATCAGTAACAGTGTGATTTGGAAAAGCAGTAGCTATTTTTTTAATTTAGAAGAAGGGGCTGTGCACAACCTGAGATGCTTTTGCTTTTCAGAGTGAGCACACAGGGCTGATTCACTCCAGTGTTGGCTTTTGTTATCTCAAATTTGGGGGCTTTCAAAGAAGTGTGTGATTATGCAATTAAAAAGTGACTCAGAATCCATGAAACAGAAATACAGTGGAACAGATTTAAATTTGCCTGGGCCACCGTAACATTAGCATTGGCAAACTTTTTCATAGATATTTTTGCAATATTTACATTCTTTTAATGTCAGTAGTATATGCATAATATAGTATATAGAGAGGGTACTCTACTATATACAGTGTTAATAGAAAAGATTCTAGGGATGGAAAGATGCTAGGGATCTGTAAAAAAAAAATAAAAAAGATGTGATTGCATTGTTAAATATTTACAGTTTCAAATGAATCACTCAGTGCACTTCAGTTACTCCAGTACCACAAAACTGCAAAAATCATGTACTTGAAAGAAAACAACAGCAAACATCTTACTATGATGGTGAGGTAATTAAAGAGAGAGGAAGAGGGCAAAGAAGAAAGATCTTGGATCAGCACTAGAATTCATGATTAGATGTAACCACACAGTGAAACACTGATAACCCCAGTAGATGTGGGCATCTGCTTCCTAACACTCTGTCTTAGATTTAACTCACTAACACCAGACACCTAACACATTTCCATTCTCAGATTGTTATCTAGGGTCTGTCTATAGGAAATTGCTATACGTTAACAAAAAATTATTTTAAATTTCAGGATAATGTTTTAAAACAGGCAGTGTGATCCACTAATGCTTGCCAACAGAGAAATGAATTGGGAAGTGACCTTTTTTTTGCGCAAAGATGTAGCTAATGTTGTAGCAAAGCACAGCTAATGTTGTAGGAAAGCTGCTTTTCTAAGGCAGGTAGTTGTGGAAACCTGCTGTTAGCATTTTAAAATTTGACAGCCCTTCATGCTGATGTCAGCTGAAAAGCTTTCAGGGTGTTTTATTTGCATGATCCCTAGATCATGGTGGCCAACTGGTTTGTCCTGAGCTGCACAGAGCCAGCAAGGCTCCTCTCCTGGTCTACTGGTGGCAGAAAAAAAGCCACAAGGAACATGTCAGGCTACCTGAGTCGCTCTTTGTGAAACAAACCAGCAGAGCATGCTGAAGCCAATATTTCCACCTTCTCTGGCATGCAGTTGCATGGCCAGCCCAGCCCCATCTGCCACCGGTACTCCATAGGCGCACTCAGCCTGCTGCCAAGGGTAACTGGGTCACCCCAGAACCACCCCCAGGACCCTGCAGGGATCTGACTGCGCTAACAGATGGACAGCTTGACTTCAACACACCTTTGAGGCTACCTCTGTCTAACGGCGTGGTTGTCACCAATGTACTCCAGGCAAAAATGATAGCATTTGCAATCTCTATTCAGCTTCAGTTTCCTCTTCCAACTGGCTAATGAAACACCTCTCCTTATTGTGCTTCTTCTTCTTCCTTCAGTGTCTGCGTTATCTATTTATTTTCTTCTCTGCTGGAGGACACAGACCTCTTCTCTGTTTGCTTTTGGGCAATGCCGTGATCTCAATTTGAGGAGGGAGAAGAGGCAGATTTAGGTGCTGCCCAGCTAAAGAGGAATGTCAACGTATAATAAGTTGGTGGCTGTGCTCTTTCCTTCCCCTCCTACTCTGCTGTCTGTGATGTGATGTTATCAGTTTGCCTCCTGTTCTTTCTTTTGGAGCATCGTAAATATAACAGCAAGACGGAGCTGCTTTTGAGCAAAGTTCCTCACTGCATTATACATGAGTTTGGAAACAAGAGGAGTTTGTTCTGAATCCCATTTAGCCCTGTGAACTTTTGCAGGTGAATTTCAGGCCTATTTGGCTGGTTAAAGCTGAAGTTTGAATTATTGAAACAACAGGGGGGCACGTTGGATCTCTTCTGCCAGAAAGGCTGAGAGAGACAGCATTTTATTTTCAACCTTATTAAAACTTCTCTATAGAGAGGAAGTCGATCTTTTCAATTGCTCTTAATCTCCAGAGAAATCTCCCACTGATCCCTAAAATGCCGAACTTGCAATCCTGGAGCAGTTTTTAACCTGCAGCACTGGAACCTTTCTAATGTTTCCAATCCTGCTTAAATGCATCTCCTTTTGCTGATTATCCGGCTGTGGCTGGATACTGCCAAAGCCTACTACGGTGTTAATTTGCACAAAGACTGTAATTGTTGTCTACAGACTTGTGTAACCACCTGTGCCAACCTACGCTCAGTGCTGGACACTGGGCATTTCATAGGGATGCTGCAGCACGAAATGTGAATTGAGGTGGTTCACCCTCAGAAACAGGACTTGTCTTGCCTAACTCCAAGAATTTGATTCAGCTCCAGCCTGCGCACATCTACTTCAGACAAATGTCTTTGTGCACATCTCCTTTGGACGAATGTCTTTGTTTTTGTGCGGCTGGCTCTTGGTTTTGACAGACAGATGAGCCACATGTTCTGCACAAGGTGCCCTGTTCATCTGCAAACTCTAGTCTGAGCATCACTCCTTTAGCCTAGGCAGGTGGTATGGTGGCAAAGGAAAGGGGCAGAGGAGAAAGCAACAGCAGGGGGAGAGAAGAAGGAGGCTGCTTGTCAGTGTATGAATCAAAATAAGTTTTTTGAAGACAAAAGAGAACATCCCATCCTGTAATCTGAAGGCATCAACTCAGTTTTACCTGCGCTTTTAACATGTGCCATTTAAAGATAATGTGTACGAGATGAGCAGCCTTTGTTTTCAGATCTTAGCTGCCTCCATTCCCTGGCCTGGAGTGATTCTTTATCTCAATTGCCAGCTTTGCGTGTCATTCAGTTAAACTTAATTGCAAGCACCCACAAATCAAGCGATTCCAGGCTGGGGGCTCTGCATTACAAACCCTTTGCGCATCAGCAAATAGGATTTTCTTGCACTTCCACATGGACTTAACAAAGACATATGCTCTCAGTTTACAGAATTTACATAGTGCAGTTTGAACATTTCACAGTGCTGTTTGTGTGAGGATCCTTTTTAAGTCAAAGAGCTCAGATGGCATATATGAATGGATAGGGATTAGCGCTGCAAATACTAGTTGCATCCAGGTTGGAAAGCTCATAATTTAATGGTCAAGGAATTAAACCAGATTCAGAGTTAATATCTTCAGCTGATTTGAATGGATAGAAACCTTGCAGAGATACAGGTTACACATAGAACAGCACCAACAGAACTGTATTGATAATAATTATCAATTCTCAACCTAACTAATATTAGGATATTAGGTTGTTAAACTGAGTTATTATGAAGAATTCACCACAAATGCTGCATATATTCTCAGATCTCAGTGCAACTTATCCTGTGCAGCCCAGTACACAAAGTGTACTGAATGGGAGAGAAAATCTGTACCTGAGAACTTTGTGAACCAGGACTCAGTTGCTTCTCCATAGTCATCAAACAATATGAAACCTTTAATAAGATAGGGAAATCCAAACATATATGGAAAAGCTAGCTGAGTTCTTTGCTATTATTATTTATTTATTTTTGCCAGTTGTTACATTCAGTAGAGAAGAGCTACATGTGAAAATTTAAATAATACATGATTTTGGATTGAGGAACACTGAGTAGTCTTAGCTAGAAATATTGCCCTTTTCCAAGCAAATGTTTGATCTTGGGTCAAAGAGCAGTAGTTGGTGAATTCTTGTCTCAAAGTAATATTTAAATTTTTATCTAAAGCATGACCTAATTTCTAAAAGGGCATAAATGGGTTAAATAACCCCCACATTAAACACAAATGTATATTAATGTACAAAAGTACATTTTGGGCTGACCTAAAATTAAAAAAAAAAAAAAAAAAAAAAGTGGAGTGTCACTCTAGAGAGCACTCTCTAATGTTCAGGGGATTCATATCATTTCAGCAGAAATCAGCAGAGAGATGTAAACCACAAAGACTTTCGGGCCTTCTGATCCAGCATTATTATGTATCCAGCAGAGATCAGTGCCTCAAAGAAAAGTGCAAAATCTCCTGAAATGCCCCATTAAAGACTACACATTTAATAGCGATTAGTATATGGATGTCTGAGGTTCCACCTCTTCTCCTTGTTACGATCTCCATTTAATGCGACATTCCCCATATGGGCTGCTGGGATCACAAGAATTTGTGCAGAAATGCACTGGAGGAAAGCAAAGAAGCTGCCTGCATCCCAACCAGCTGTAGGTCACTTTGCTGTCCATCCAGTGGATGGCCTATTCTTCATCCAAAATTAATTGATCTTCACTACAGACCCAGATATTTCCAGGTGTGTGGCAGCACCTCATACCATCACCATCAGGTGTTCAGGACAGAAAGTAAGCACAACTTTGCATCCTGTTGCTGTGGTCGTGTGGTGCTGGGTGGACATGTGGACATGCAAAAGGGACCCTTAAAATTGGGATCTGGTTCTGAAAATGGCATTAGCTACTGTGGCTTTGCCTAAAGTGTCACGTTATCTACCATGGCCACTCACTTATGGTTACCAGTTGTAGGCTGTACCAAGAAACAAAGCACTGAGCTGTTACACTGGAAATAGCTTTCTATAAAGTTGGAAGCTTCACTTCTCAGACTGAGAAGATGGTTTTGCTGATTCTTGATGCTTTGGAGAGACCTGGAATTTTGTTCAAATAGTCTGATTTGTTTGTCTTTTGTCTTATCTCTAGTACTGGTACTACACTGTACAAACAAATGGAGGGATGATGTAGGAAACTTCATGATGACAAAGCCCAGTGAACATGAACATCACTGTTCTATCACTGGTAGCAAACTGGGGATGGAAGAGGAGATACAACATATGCTTAGGTGGACCCCTGAGCTCCACCCAGAGCTTTAAAGAACCAGCAACTCCCAGAGCCTTCAAGAAGAGCTTGTTTGCTGGGAGAAGATGAGAGTCTCCTGGGGATCCTTTTCCCAGGACCTGTGTCAAGTCCTGGGAAACAGGAGAAGGAAACTCTCACCCCAAGCTCAACTAATCCTTCAAAATAGCAGCAGGCATGGGGAGAAGTGGGAACAGGGATGTTGCAACAGCCACATTCTGAACACGTGCCCCACGTCCCCTGGGAGAAGGATGTCAATAGTTTTCTCCTCCTTTCCCCTTGCCAAGTGATGATTTCCCCCCTAGTGCAATAAATGTGCGTGCAATCACCCTTCATAACCGATCAAGTCTACAGGCTCCATTTCATGGCTGCTGAAGTAAGAAGAGTGGCTTTGCTCTACCCCACGCTCCCCAAAGAGGCAGCTGAAGCCTCGGTAGTCCCATTACTCCATCAGACTTGTCAGTAGAAAACCACATCCCTTGGTGGTTTTTGTGCACAGGGTGCTGAAGAAAACCTCATGATTCCCATTTCAGAGAAATTTTGACAGACAGTCTGAGGATACTGGGATGCCTTCTCTTCAACCCCGTGTCTTCTGCTCCGAGTACATGGAGACATTCACGGACACAGCTGCAGAAGCTGGGGGCGGCTATATCACGCATATTACCATAGAGGAGATATTCCACTTTTAGAGCCACACAACCTCACAACATATTTGTTTTTAAAATGTCACCACATTTTTTTTTCTTTTTAAAAGCTTAAAATTACACTGTCTGCAAACGTGGAGGCTCATACATACATACACACTGTGTGAAAAAGTGGTGATACACGTGCTAACGTACACACACAAAAACACAACTGGAATTCACCTTGCTAATGCTGCTAGCAAGGAGTATTTTCCAAGGAGTTTGCATACCTTCCAGTGGGAAGCCTGTTTTGTCTTTGAGAAGAGTTGCTTTTCTTTACAAATAGGGGCTATTCGTTTAAGCTGTTTTTTAAGGTGTCAAACATAAAAACAAGAAGAGACGTCAACTGGGGCCCAAGGGGACAGGGAAGGGGAGACAGAAAGACTGAAAAATGATTCCAGTGCAGGCGGCTTGTTTAAGCACAGGGTGTGCTGCAGCCAACTGGATCTTTGGAGAAAGAGATGAATTTCTACCCATTTAAACATGAATAAGGTGAGATGAAGGGAGGGGAAAAATCCATGAAGGTGAAGAGCCTTTTTCTTCCCTTTTCCCAGTTGTGATGGATGATTTCAGCTTAAAGTACTGAGTTTCTCAGTGAAGAAAATATCTACAGTGATTTTGATGAATAAATGCTTAGACCTTGCAGTTGCCACTCTGATGTTGGAGGGAGAGAAATTGATGCTTGGTTGTTTTTCTTTTTTGTGTGTGCATTTTTTGTTTGTTTCTTTTTTTTTTTTTTTTTTTTTTTTTTTTTTTTTTTTTTTTTTTTTTTTTTTTTTTTTTTTTTTGCAAGGGGCTGAGAAGGAGCAAAACTGGGACAGTCCTGCCACACCTGAAGTAAGAAGAGAGACTTGGGCATCCTTTCCTATTGTTTCTTCACTATGCAAGAAAAAAATGAAGCACCCACAGAGGCTAGTGTCAAGATAATAACAGGATGGCATATGAGGCTGCCAAGTGCTTGGAAAAGGCAAAGAGACAGGATACTTCATCCTATTGACCTCCAGTGTTGGCTTCTTTCTCTGTGCTTGTAACACGAGCTGTCTGGAAGCAAAATGCCTTTGGAGCAGAAATAAACTCCCAGACCTGAAAGTACATGGGTAAAGCCTGTCCCAGAGCTTTTTCTTTCCTTCATCCACTTACTCAGAGGAGCTTTTTCACCACCTGCAAAATGCGGCTACTTCCATGACAGGACGTCAGGGGATGCACTAAACAGTATTTCAGTTCCGTACAGTTTTGCAGTAAAGTAAAAAAATATATATATATCCAATTCCGTTGCACGTATGATTGACAAAACGCAAAAGCCCAAGCTGGAATACAGCTCAGTTCATAAAGAATAGCCTATACGTTTTTAAAAGAGAGGTCTTTCAACCACTACCTGTGATCTGTGTTTTACACCCCAGCCATGCTCCCAGCTCTGCTCTGGAGAGATGTGCCAGGAACCTGGTGTGCAGTTAGCCACCAGCTCTGATTTCTACAGCACAGCTTTCTTCCCCCGGAGCTCTCCTAGTCCTCCCTTGGCCAGATGTAACACTGCTTTGCTGATGAGATGTGAACAGATCAGAAGTGTCAACCTATGTTTTGAAGAAAGCAGACTCTGGTGCTTCTGTCAGGCTCTGAATTAGAAACAAGCATTGCTGGATTCCCAACGCAACTTACAGCAAAAAATAAAAATAATGATGAAAAAAACAAAAAAGCATTTCTTAGCTTTCAGCATACTGGGCATCTGCTCACATCTCTTGTCCCCTGACTCCTCCTTTCCCAAAGCCCATTAAGACAGTACCACATCAGCACATGGGAAAGGGCAAATGAGGCCAAAGACATATTCAAGTGGAGCAAAATCCCGGTCCTTTCATTCGCTTTCTCAGCACTGGGATTCCTGATGGGGACAGCTGTGCTCTCACAAAAGATGGTTGTAATTCCTCTCCCCTATTCCTGCCCAGCAATGATGGGTCTGAGCCTGCTCAGCATGAGTGTGGAGCTACAGAGGAGCAGATGAAAAAGCCTGAGTTAAATGGAGAACACAAACACATCTCCGAGCTGCACTAATGAGAACATAACTAATATGTTACATATTCCCAGCAGCACAAAGGAAACCTAAGGGAAGCACAGGCAGTCAGAGGTATTATTTCACTTTCTGTAAGCTAGTTCTATTCATACAAGGGTCTATCTGTCTGTGTATTTAAGCTCCTCTGCTGGTTTCTCATACCCTCAGAAATGTCCTAAACTTTGAATCCATGACTAAAATGCTCAGCTGTCTATGCAAAGCTACGCGAAACTCGAGATCCAAGGTATAGTGGGAGAGGTAAGCTTAGGTTCAATAAAAGTGTGGAGAAACTCTTGAAATCTGCAAGACCGCTTTTATTCCCTGTGAAGTTTGCTCAGTTCAGTTAGTAACCAGAGAGCTTCTGAGAGCCTCCAGATTCGCCCAAGCTGCGAGATGAAAAGAGGTTAGAAGGAGGGCTATAAACAAGATATATATCCATTTTTTCCCCTCTGCAGTAAACTGTGGCAGAGGCAGCAGCAGACAGGAATGCAGATGTCCGTGTCATTTGCTCCCCAGTATATCAGGGGAATGACAGGTCAGCACTTGGGTTTGCAGTGATTTGCATTTCCGAGCTGAGCAGGGTGACAATTTGAGGTGACATGACAGCAGGCAATGTTTGGAGCCAAATTGGCCCTCAAGAAACCAGGGACAGGACAGAAAATGTGACATCTCTTATTGGGGCCAGTGGACAGACTCATCTGGGGGATACTTCCAGAAGAGGATGCCTACCCTAACACCTGAAAAAGATGCAAGGAAGCTTTTTTGTTGGACTTGTCAACGCAGTTTCCTTGTTGTCTGTGAGAGTGAGAGCAGAAAGAAGACGACAAGAAACAGAATTTTATTTTCTTCTTCCACCCACAGTGTCACATCCTCACCAGCTCACAGCACAGTTGTGAGCACACTGCGCCGTGCCTCTGCTCCAAATGGGTGCAGCACAGATGTGCCCCAAAAGCTGCTGTCCCAGTGACTTGCTGGCAGACACTGTAAGAAAACCCTCCTGATGCTTTTATAGTTTTGTTCTCTTTCCCTCCCAGTGAGGCTGATTTGCACCCTGGGATTCACTGTCTCCATCAGTGCTTTCCGTAGAAGCAATTCATTTGCGTTAAGAAGTTTTACTGCAAAGTGCACGAAAGCAGGAGGGAGAGGACTGAGACGTAGGAGACAAAGTGCAGGCTGCTTTGGCACTGCTTTTCCCTGCTCCCACTTGCAAGTCCTGCTGATGCCTGCATGCAGCCAAATACTTCTCACCACTCCTCTGGGGCTTCGCACTGCCTCCTTGGGGGCACTTGCTCTTAAACAAAGGGTCTTAATCTGACCAGAGCCTGATTCTTAGGCTTGAGCAGAAGGATTAAAAAACAAGCCAAGTTTACACTTGTGAGAACTTCCACCAGATGATTTCTACACTTTCTAATTGAAATACAAGTTTTTGAGAGAAGGGAAAAATGAATCAAAATTATGAACATTTCCTACCAGCTCTAGCCAAGGTGGGAAATACTATGCACACAGAATCACATAAATCCCCTCAGGCCTTTGGGCTAGTCTGCTAGGGATGTGACTTGATGGCCAGGAAAAAAAGGAAGCCCCATGAAAATTCCCTTACTATGCAGGCTGCAGAGGCTTCCCTGCTTTGTACTTCACGTCATGTTTAAGGGATTCCTTTTATGCCCAGTGGAGCATCTCCATTGACTTACAGCAGCTGGAGAACAGACCCCTGAGCAGATATGTGACTTTCCCTTGCTGAAAAAGCTGATGTATTTCATCCCAGAGGAAATTGCCCTTGAATATCTTATAAAGCAAATCCAGAGTGTACAGAGGAGTACAGTCTGAAGTCCTAACTCAAGCAAAGGCCCTTGGCAGGGAAGAAGGATGCAGGTGGATGAGAAAAAAGAATCTGCACTTTAGAGGTTAAGAAATTTGGGATGTGCTATGGGAAATGCTGGAGTGGAAAGGGCTAGGCAAACGTATGGTACCATAACTATTATTTGAAAAAAAATCTGCATCTGGAAACCCCAGCTCTATCATTAACTAAAACACAAGCTCATTGGAGATTCACAGAGCTTGGCACTGTCAGCGTTTGGGAAGACATGGTCTAGCTCTTTCTTAAGCAGTCTTTCACATTTATTTAGTTATTTTAAATGGCACCAGAAATGAATCTAATTTACCAGGTTCCCCATATCAGTTTAAACATATGTTACAGAAAATAACATTAAAGACAGAAGGATATGAAGCCATAGCAAAGAGGCCAGCAGAGACTGGGCTTGCCTATTCACCTCCATTTATGGAAAACAGACCTGACCAGAAGGACTGAAGTCCTAGGCTGTGGTTTTTAGCGGCAAAGCTCAGTCAGAGACAGGCAAAGTTAAGAGCAAATACTTTTTTTTCAAGTCATAATAGGTTTAGGTGATTAAGGAAGCTCACTTTCTATTGAAAAGAAGGACTCTGAGGTGAACTGCTGCCTAGGTAGCAAAGCAAAATATGTTATTAGATAGCATATCTAGCAACAGGGCAGTTCTGCACCTTTCTTTGTGATTTCTTATAGTTTTCTTGCTATGTGATTTTGCAAGAAGAAACAAGTATCTTGCCAGAGCTGACCTCCTGTGGGTTAGAGTGTGATTGCAACAGAGGTACTACCGTCTTGTACCCACAGAGGGGTTTGCAGGATCAAGCTATGCAGTCGTCTCTCCATGCACAGATATACCTAGCTTTTGCACTACCAAAAGTCACTGCATCTATTCATAAATGCATAGAACTGTTCTGTTCCTGCCAGGGAACTATTGTACAAGCATAACAAAATTCATCCAGCAGCTTCCCCCTGAAACATGTTTTTTGTCCAGGTATTACAGGTTAGGAGCAGGAACAGACAAATCTGTCAGCCTGACCAAATCATCCTTTCTTAGCCTTCCTATGCTACCCATGCGCTGCTAGAAGCCTGTCTGAGTTTCATTTCCCGTGACAGTGCCATGTGCTGCAGGAGTTACTCTGGTGTAAATCTGAAATGGCATTCTGATTTCAGAATAGCTGGGCTGTAACCACCCTCGCCTGAACAAACTGCTGAAGGAAAAGTATTGCTTCCAGAGACACTTTTATGCTATCTAAAAACATATTTTCCAGCACGCTGCCCAGTCAATTAGCTGAGAGTGATAACTGCTCAGGGTACAGGGAATGGCCAGGTTCTCAGGCTATCTCCACGTGAGGAAGCTCAAGCAGTAAGAGTGTACAGCCCTCTTTTCTGCAGAGCATCCACAGCTGGGGCTGTATGACACACATCATTGGCCTAGCGGAGCACTTTCATTAACATGATGGTGGCACTAAACTTGCACATCTATAGCCCCAAACATTTAACTTTCAGAGAAACAGTATCTCCAAAACTCCCCCACCATATAAGCGTTCTTTTAGTCAGTCCCAGCAAAAAGGCCAAGAGCTCAAATTTAGCTTTGTCTAATTCTTACTATCCTGCACTGCCGAGAGGTTCAGGTAAACTGGTGGGAAATAGCATAAAAAAGCCACTCTGTCACTGCTCATCAGTGAAGTGATGGTGGACATCAGTCTGCTGGGGCTGGACGCTCATGGACCAGCTAATCCTTAAACACGGAAGGACAACCTGAAGCCTGTTTTATCTGTCCTGGGAAATTAAATTGCATCTGTTCTTACACACATGTATGCATGTTATGCATGTGAATGCATGCAGAAACAGACTCAAGAGTTTAGTTTGGCAGAGTCCAAAGGTGTGTCTCTATTTCTGGATGGCTTTTTGACTCCACAGTGCTGTTTTTTTTCTGTGCATATCCATTATATTCTGGCTGGAATAAAATTTGCTGTCCAGAAGAAATAGGAAACAGAGAGGGGGAAAGTGAGCAAGGGAACTGAGGGGAGCTGAGTGCCAGGGGCTGCTATACAGAGATTTCTTTTGGCTCCCATTCCCAAGAAAATCAGAGCAAAGTAGTGTGTCAGGGATGGGCTTTGCATTCCCCTGGCACTGAAGGGCTGGCTGCCTGGGAAAGATGTCTAGGAATGCTACGAGCATCTGCACAGCTAATCTTATTTCCAGAGAGAGGATGATTTATAGTGAGTAGAACAGTACACTTTCTTCCTCCACCTTCAATCAGTGCTAGCTCAGTCTGGGACTTTTGAGCATGGTTGGTATTGCCCTCCTACATCACAGTAAAGCAGCATGGCCCTTCACTGTAGCATAATTTGTGCTCTCCAGCAGTTACAGCAATATTTAGGGTTTGGAAGGTCTGGAATTAATCTCTGGCTCTGCCACAAGTTTCTGTGGCCTGAAGCAAGACATTTTTGCTTCAGTTCCTCAGCTCTAAAATTGCGGTGACCAACTTGGCTAACTTGTCTTTGGAAATCAATAGGATTTACTGCAGCCCTGAAACAAAGAATGTGCATACCTGATTGGCTGGGCCAGGGGAGGTTGCTCACCATCCCATAGCCTTAGAGATGAACTAGGAGTGGATGATTTTGGGGTAGGTCCTGTTAACATTTCAGCTGGAACCTGCTGTGAAGTGGGGGCACAAAAGCACCTCCCTCTCACCTTGCAACACCTTACTTTCCCACCATGGTGTCAGCTAAACAAGCAAAGATTAACAGAATTGTTTGCTAAAGACCGCAGTCCCAAGTTCAACTTGGACCAAAGGGTTTCATATCTGTGATGCCTAAGTGTGATGCATTTGTGCTTAGGTAGACACACGCATACACACACGCATACACTCACACATGCAAACAAACTCCTGATCATATATGTGCCTCTGTATGTAAACATATACCCAAAATACAAAATGATTTTTATGCATTTTACATATGTATGTACACACACACACTTGTATATAGGTATATATCTCTCTCTGAAACACTTGTTTTGCAAACAAGATTTTCTTCCTTACCCCGATGCAAGTCCTTTTTTTAACCTCCTCTGAAAACACCTCTAGTGCCTCATTCTGGTGCCTAATTGGCCTTATCATTAAGATTTTTTTTTTAACTAATGTCTAAGCTAAATGTTTCCGTTTTAGGATTCAAGCCATTGCTTCTTGTTATGCCTCTCTCAATGATGTCTACATAATATGGATTGATATGCTAGCCAGGGATGGCTTCAAAAGAAGCAAATAGCATCCATTAAGGAAAGGCAATACAGGAATGAGTCATATAAAAATATCCATCTATCTATCTATATATTTCTGTCTGCACGCAGATGGACACACAAACCATTCCAAGTACATACACATGCAAACACGCAGAGTAGACTGCTAATTTTCACGTATTTACCACACATTTAAAACACATAAAACTATAAGATCACATTATTTCCCTTCCTGGATATCCCGAACTATTACATGAGCGTACGCTTGCACAAACCCAGTAAGCTGCAGCTGACTGAAACACAGCTTGTCTGCTTCTAACCATGCCAGTCATGCTCATTTCACAACCTTGTGCTCCCTGGTTTCAGATAATGAAAGTTAGGTGAGATAAATCCCACCCAAACCCTGTAAAGCTGTAGGTCTGAAAATAGTCATTGTTATAATTATATAAGCTTGTGGTATCTAGTGAAAGAGGCCTCCAGGCCCTGATTAAGATCTCTATTTGCTGCTCTAATGCAAAACAGTATTATTAATAGTGTTAGTAATAAGCAGTACAGAATGCAAATCCCAGGAACACATGTTATCAAAGCTTGTGCAGACTTTAATAGTTGAATGTTTGTAAAGTACTTTTTGATCTTAAAAAAAAAAAAAAAAAAGCCAGGGAAGTGACTTATTATTATTATAGCTTCAACTCCACTATGTACTTTTCCCACGCTTTCCTCATTATTTACATAGTAAGTGACAGGCTGGTGATGGCAGTGGTCCTGCAGACAGGGCATAGTTCTGTACACACTGAGAGTGAGGAGTAAGGGTGAATTTTAAGATGGATAATACGGCTATTGAGACCAGAATTCTCTTTCTGCTCTATGTATTTGGGCTGTAAAATGCAAAGGACAGAACAGACAGGTAGGCTAATGATAAGAGCAGGAGCTTTCTCACTGCTTCTCAGAAATGTTTAAGTATAGTCATTAGATAGAAGTTATTGCTGCTTTAATGAACAATTTCTTGCACAGTGATGTCCAAACTAAAATTCTTTGATCATCACAGTAGACTCTTCCCTCTTTCTGTTCCCAAAGCCTATTAGAATAATTTAACTCACCTCAAGTTTCGGCGCAGCTTGTTGTTACAGGAAATTAACTACTTTGTCTGATCCAATTTCAAATTAGACAACATAATCAGAAGAGCCTCTGCCACTTCACTGGAGGAACCATACTTCCACCATCAAAAAGATCTCATCAGTCTCGTAGTCTCTCTAAGGTTTTCTTCATTTTCAACCTTCTCTTAATTGCAGTTTGTTTGGACCTCACAAGAATGCCACATCTTCAATCTGCCACCTCACACATTTATATAGTTATCTTGCCTTCATTGCTTGAAGTGATAAATACATCCATTTCACCACTTTTCTCATGCTTCTCCCTGAATACTTTTGCTATGCTTTCTCTGATTTATCTACTCATTTATGCATTGTTTTTTTTTTACCGCCCAAAGAGGCCATTCTTCTATACACAATGATAAAACAACTATGCATAGTGGGGCCTTTATTCTGCATATGCCACATATCTACTAGGGAGATGTTAATGTCTCAGGGAAGCCTTTTCAAAGTCATTTCACTGCTCCATGAATCACAGTGGATGTGTTTCTGGAATGACAGACAACAAACTGACCTGAAAGGCTGGACCACATGAGAATGAAATAGGAGCAGTATCTTTTCCTTTTAATCTTAGACTCTTACAGAAGAAACAAGGTGCTTCATCTCCTTCTTGCATCTGACATAAGAGGGATACAAAATGAACTTTCAACAAATTTCATTTCTGAAGATTACCTCCCGCAAATCGGAATATGAGATCTTAACTCTGCTGCTGTAAATTGATAAAAAAAGCCCTGTAAAATCAAGCTGTATCTGCTATAATCCTCCTGTAACCACAGCTCTACTGAATAAAAAAAGCCAAGTGAAAAGTGTGACAGAGGCACACAACACCAGAATGAACTTATCTCAGTTTGGACCAAAAAGATAAAAACATTGCTGGGACAATAATATCTAAAAAACAAAACCCAAAAATATATGGCAGAAAGAAAGAAACTTATGAAAAAGTCTGGAACATCATGCTGAACTGAGAAGCTGCAAAGCAGCATTGCTTTCATCAAGAATTTCTTACCCTTTCAGTTAGGCTGCTATTAAAAATCACATTTGACTGCTGTTGGGAATGTTGTGTGGTTTCTTTTGTTTCTTTGTTTCTGGATGGAGACTTAGTTGTCTAATATTGGAAAAAGTGGAAAGAAAAATAACCTGTTTCTACAGTAGATCATATCGACATATTGGGATTTCATCTTGCATAGCTGAATCATTTGTATCTGACAGGTACTACTACATGGAAGATGTTAGACTGCAGAGATAAATTAATTCTAAGAAATGTTTATAAATCTAGAGAGCTGCACCCATTGACTTCTGCTCCAAGCTGAGGCAGAGTAACCATGTTTTCAAAAAATGGCTCTCCTGTTGCTGTGACAAAAGAGTTTTTGGTGGAAGTCACTCACTTTTTATTGCTTGAAGAAGACAGGGCCAGGTCGAAAAATTTCACAGTAATGTTTATGATGTTAATGAATATAAATCACAGGGCCGTTTCGCCAAATATAGTGGCTCTAGGAGGGGTTTTCTTAGCTAAAGGGATGTGTTTTGCTTTTGGTGTTATTTCGTTCAGAGAACAGAGAAACAGGAGTAAACCTCCCTTCAAAGAGTGGCCAATGAGGAGAGAGTGATGGATGTATTTGTGACACTGAATGGGGGCTGCAAGGTGCTGGTGAGCAAGGGTAGCAGGGATGTGTGACAGCACACAGAATTACAGAGTGGCTTGGGTTGACAGGGACCTTAACGATCACTCAGTTGCAGCTCCATGCCATGGGGATGGATGCCATCCACTGGACCACGTGAAGAGAGGAACAGCCTTTAATTTTGGGAGCTTAGATTGCATGGATATCACTGTTTTGACCAAAATGAGCTGAACTACCTCTGGCACTGTCGTGGTCATCTTCCTAAAAAGTGCCTAAATGAGTCACTCAGAAGCTGATGGAATAAAGATTTCTCTTTAGTTTAATTCTATGGTGTGCATTATGTATTGATGGAAATGTAACACTTAAGCTGATGTCTTTGTTCATCAGTCTCTGGATCTTGGAGGGAAAATGGTTCAAAGATAAAACATTTCTTAAAAGGAAATAACAGGTATGGTAAGAGGGAAGGAAGGAGAACTAGATTTAAATGGCATAAATTATGCTTTTTCGTGTTAAGATGGAGCTCTGGCAGGGTGTTTCTGATACATTAATTTCCACCTGAGTTATGTCAACTACATTAACACATGCATGCACGCGCTTCATTTTCTGTACAACTGTCCCTTCCTGCAGTAAGTCCATAATCACTTCTGTTCTACAGCTTGCATTAACAGACTACAAGATTTTCATGACCTGGAAACAGCCAAAACAAAGTTTTTGTCTAATTAAAACCTGTGGTTGAGAGAATCAAGCTGAGTATGAAGAGAGAGAATGAAGGAGTTGTAAAGTACCTTTTATGGTCTGCTAGCTAAACTACACGGTCCCTCCAGCATTTTGGCAAGTTAATGCATGAATCAGCTCTTATTTAATTTACAGGTGCACGTGGGGGGTGCAACTGTGGTGACTGGCAGTTCTTCCAGGACTTGGTTCTCTGAATAACTCCTGCAGAGACAGGGGACCCACCTCAGTACATCACAGTGTTAAGCTTAGTGCGTGAACACAGACTGGAGGCAGGGAATAAGGACAGAAGGCAGACAGGTAAATAAATTGATGGACCTGTTCTTTGTATCTAAGAATATGAATGTGAAGAAATGTCATCTTTTTTCATGACCATTTCAATGTTAACCTATGTACTGAGATAGGAAGACGCACTGGTGCACTGTGTTCTCCTAGCTGTGGACTTCCCCTAGCTCTTCCTTTCCTTAATCCTCACTAAGCTCATCTCATGAGCTGATCTGTTCTGCAAGCTGCACTTCCCACTTGCTTATGTTGGAGTGCAGGCTATGGATTAAGAAGATGGGTTAAGAATTTATTCAAGTGAGGCTTGATCTACCTTTAGGATTGGTCTTCAGGTTAATTTCAAAGTCCATTAATTTCAATGGACTTTGCATCAAACACAGTGGAGCCAGAGTAACATTTACCCAAGGCAGGAGAAATTCAGGCAAGTTGTCTTGAAGATGGTTGTGCAGATCACAGAGCAGCAATGCTGTGAAGGTCAAAATACCCTAAGTGGTCAGAGATCCCTTTCACAGATGAAGGGCAGGCTCCAATGTAGAACCACTCATATTTTTGAACAGAGTCAAAAGCCATTGCAGAGATACTACTCATTTCTACCTGGTAGAAAAACACTTGACAACTTTCCTTCTTTCCTCTTTACATATCCAGAGACTCATAATTTTAAAGGGAGAGAAGAACTTTTATAATAACTTCTTTTACCTATTCTTTTCCCTTTGCTCTCCAGTCAGTGCAGAACTCACTGTCAGTGGTTATTCTCCACTAAAAGAACTAGATATCACAGTCCCATTGGGAGTTCTACCTTAGGTGAAGAGTAGGAGAAGGGGGATAAAAAGCAAAAAATAGGTAAGAAGCAAATTATTCTCTTACAAGGGGTAGCGTTATCTTCTCAGAAGAGAGAACCTGGTGTGACAGCAGTGAGCAATATTTGGGAAACATAACTGCAAGTGCCTCAGGTGCCTCCTGAGCTGGTGGGTTTTGCTGAGTGCCAAGTTCCCTCCTTGGCTAGACAGTCAGCTACAGGAAGCTCTTGGCTAGGACAGTATTTCTGCTGGGCAGACAGAAATCAGCAGTGCTGAGAGGATGGTCCCACAGACTGGTAATGAAATGTCTTGCTAATGAGAGATGAGTTGGGCTGGGTACAAAGATCATTGCAAGATGCTGATGTATATGAGGACATCTGTCAGGTGCAGTTCACCTGCCAGAAACAAGCCATTTCAGCTGGATGTGACTCAAACTTTCTCTGTCTCTACATGATATTTGTATGCTTTATGGAATAAATGCTTCTTGTTACCTTCGTTAGCATGTGTCATTGAATATATAATGTCCTGTCACTTTCACTAGTATGTTCTACTGACTATATTGCTGCTTGCAAAGCTCATGTTGAGTTAATGTACCCGATTTATTTATACAATTCATTTTGCTTTATTTCCAGAGACATGCTGTGACCATACTGTGATGCAGATCCTGTGGTAGTGACTATAATAAATAAATCCAGTGAACAATTATCTCCCAAATACAGCTTCACTGACACAAATCAGTGGAGTATAGTTCTTTGCTTACATTTAAGAGCTGGTGGTCGCATACCAAATGTGGAATTTGACCAACAGGGAGTACAAGCAATGCATTTGTGATCAGAACTGGAAGGGCAGAAGGAAAAAAAGCAATCAAACAGCTCCACTAGTAATAATTTGGAGAGGAAAAACAGTTTTGTGGTGTGGATGTACTGATAAAAACAATCTTTCTGAATATCTATAATTTTTCCCAAGCTTTCTGGTGCATTGATAGATAGACAGATAAACAAGCAGAAAAACAGACGGACAGATAGATCTTTTTTTAAAAAAATGGGATTTTTTTTTCTTATAATGCTTGCATTTGGAAGAAAAACACCTTGTCCTTTGTCAAGAAAAATATATCATTTTTTCCCTTTGTCTGCAAATCTTTTCTTTTTGACTGGGTAACATTTCATTCTCTGAACATTGTGTTTAGACTACCCTTGATGTGAAAGTGCTCTACATACTAGCTGAGATAGTACCATTTTAATGTTCACAAAAACTCATAAGTTCTTTGGAAACTGGAAGAAATGTCAAATTTCTAAGAGCAGAGTGCTTCAGAACCAAAGTAATCCCATAATCACTGACTTATTCTCTCTGTAGTTCAAAATAACTCCAGGAGAGCTTAAAACTAGATTCTCCAGACATGGGATGACTGTAATGTAATGGATCCCACCTAACAGTAAATTTTTGAAATGTTAAGTGTTGACATTTTAATTGGATGTTCAGATGCCCCAACTAGAAACTGAGATCTCATCAATACAGTTTGTATTCTTTAGGACAGGATTCCTTGCACCAAATGATGGAAACTACTTAGGGCTGAAATGAATCTTGAGCAAACTCCACTGAGCATGTTGCCTGGCTCACTGTTGACTACAGAGGCACCCAAGCAAGGCTTGATCACAAACAGACACAAATGCTGTGTACACGCATATTCAGTCAACTGAGTCACTGATAGTTAAGAAAAATGAATCTTTCCATGTAGCCTTTCTTATTATTCTTCTTGTTCAATAGCCAGCATATTGGGAAGTCATCCTTACTCCATCACTCAGTGGTTATTTTTAACACTATCAGCACCAGGATCTCTGGTTCCTCTAGGTCTCCTGATGACAATATGGCATCAAGAAGACAGCAGCTTTGATTGCAAGATTGCTCCAAAGCCCTGAAAAGCTAACAAATATCTTACCCACTGTCATTCTTGTCACTTTGAGCTTTTTGCTCTGAGATATCTAACTCCCACTATGCTGTTATGCCTTTTCAGAAAATCTAATAGGAGAATGACAGTATCTTCACATGGGCAAGAGTTGCCACCTGTGAGAGACCCACATGGCTGTTTCAAAATGAATGAATTTATTCTCTTTGATTGTGACTCCATTCACTAAGTCATGTCATGGTAGAGGAAAGGAAGAAAAGTAGGAGGAAGTCATATGAGAAGTGGGGGAGTTCTACTAAGTTTACAAAGAGGAGTTTTATTGTGGTAGAGTAATTTGAGACGTGCTGGGTAATGAACTCAGTGCTGAGACATGAAGCCTCTCCCTCCACAGTCCAATGCCATATTCCCCGTAAGGAGGCCTTCACTCATTTTGTTCATTTGCATCAAGGTATTCAAGGCCATGGTGCTAATGTCCGTGGTACAGCCTCACAAACATGTGACGCAGGTCTTGACCTTAACAGGACTGTAAAGAGTAGACAGTGAATATATCAGTGAAAGAAGTCTCAAGCTCTGTCCCTGAAGCTCCTGTTAACAGTTGTACCATGGCTTGCTGATACTGGAGCTGCTGGCAGGAATAAAAAAACAGTTTTGTGACAGCAGCTATGCGCAGTGTGTCTCCTCAAAAGCCAGTGCATGGCAGGGTGAAGGGAGGGTAGAATTTCAACCTTCGCTCCAAGTTGCCTCGCTTTCCTGGGTTTATGTCAGGCCCTTAGCGTTATTTGAACATAGTTTTTGTGGTTTAATTTGCATAATTGATGAGATGGAAAATTATCTCGATGATTGATGGATGTTCTGCATGCACCAGAGTTTGTCACAAAATATAATGCATCTGTAGGATGAGCCTGCTGCTCCTGCCATGTTATTTCCCAATAGGGCTATAAAATTTTAACTTAACCCTGCAGGTTTTTAGGTTTCTTTTGTTTTTAATCTTTTACAATATAATGTGCAACACAGTAAACAAGCAGAGACACAGCATCAACTAAAGTTACCATCTTTCTTCATTGTACTCCTAGGATGTGGAGTAGGAAAAAAGAAGAAAAGGTATTACACTTGTGGAACTGATCCAAGGCTTTCCTACACCAGGTGTTCTCACTGCTCAGTAGACTTGCACTATAGCTGTATCTATACATTTTCACTCGTTTGGGGTATGCTATGTCTTTCCCAGAAGTTTGAATTAATAAAAACTTCTTTTAACTAGCAATTGGTTTACAGTGTGCATAGAGTCAGATTCCACAATTCATTTGACAATTGCACTTTTTTTTCTAATTATCTTCTTCACAATCAGAAGATAATGCCAAGTGCAGTGGTACTCTTTAGCAATTAACAATACTTCTTCCCATGGGAAACCCTACTTGGTCCATTCCTGTTCATCACAGCATTGAGATACAGGGTGACTTGAACTCAAAGCTGAATAAGGAGTTACATATGTTTTATGTCCAGTGTGCATTAAAGTTTCCTGGTGAGCACAGGTAGACTTAGGGACACACGCAAATTCTTTGCTCAATGGTGTGTTTAGAGAGTTGATGTCATCCCTGTCCTGCCTTCAAATTAGCATCCAGGCACAGCAGGCAACTGTGAATTTTATGTTGACAGGTCAAGCTTTGCAGGGTGTCCTGCACAACTGTCTGAGTTCAGGGTGTCCTGCCAGCACTAAGTGGTGGGTCAGTCCCTATAGGTAGCCTCAGGTGTCAGTTTGAGGATAGGTCCCACACTCCATGATACAGGGCTTTAGGGAACAGAGAGGGAGAGACACTGTTCAGTCCTACACAGGCTGTACTCAAGGGCGACTTATGAGGGAAGAAGGGAAAGAAGGAGATGATAAGAGTTTCCTTGATCCTCAAATTGAGCATATCTGAACTACAAACAAATTTTCTAGGGCACTTCCAAATCATGATTTCAGCAAACTGAAAGTGTAGGCTAAGCCTAGGATTATCACAGCACTTGAAGGACAGTTTTGCTGTGTCAGGTGAGTTTTCTGTACAACTCTAGTTTTGGTATGAGTAGGATACAACTATACTGATGTCAGTGAGGATGGGGAAGATGGACACCGGCAGTCCTCCAAACAGTTAAGAATAAAGCATTTACCCCAGGAGCCCTTTACTGTGACAACTTGCTTGAGTGAAAATTTGCTTGAATGGGAATTTGCTCTCTTTCAGCTCAAAATAAGTTCCTTCAGACTTTGAATAGGCCTAACCCGCTTTTTCCTGTGACTTAAAATTTAACACACTTCAGTTTGCATTTACAAGTGGCTAAAAACACGTGTACAGCATGTGATACTGTACTCTTTTCTCATCATCTAGCATGTAATTAATGTTTCCTGGAAGAAAAGCATAAATAGACAAAAAATAAACTAACTAACTGACTGACAAAAAACCTACAAAAAATAATGGTAATCTAGGGGTAGGCATGGACCAGGTTGTGTCTATGCCCTTAGAAATGGCTTCAAACTTGAAACTGTTCAGCTTCTGATCACTGATGTAGAAAAATCATATACGGCCACGGCCACGGTTCTTTTCCAGCAAGGAACCTTTCTACCAAGGAAAATGAAAGACATTCTTTCCGTCCCTGATCCACACCAAATGCTGCTCCAGACTGAAGTGACAAAGGGCTGATTAGTTATGATCGGCTGCTACAGCTGAGGCAATACACAACTCCAATCAATTCCTCAGCAATCAATTCGCTACACCAAACTCTCCTTGCCTCCATCTGCAGCTGCCTGACATCTGTCAGGGCCCCCATCTCCTGCCTGCGAGGCCTGGTGAGCATCTGAAGGTAGCTCAGTGGGCTGAAATGGATCTCACTTGCTCGGTATGCTATTGGACAGACGTGCTAGAGGCCTTAACCCTGTGGAGCTGAACAGCTCAGCTGTGCACTTCAAGTTTCCACTGTGATATTATATTTGACATTCAATTTGAAACCCTAAACTCCTTTAATGCAATATCTCAGCACAATGATAGTAATATGGCAGTACTACTTGCTTTTATTTAACTACCAAAGGCAAAGTGGAGAGGGGGAGAAAACAGGCCAATTATATTAACCCTTTCATTACTAGCAGCAGTGGGTGATTTGCTTCATAGGTACAACCTTCCATGTTAAAATAAACTAGGAAGAAAATCTGATGAGTGCTTTTTTGGCTAGCATCTACAATGCTATTTTTTTTGTTGTATTTTGCTCCCTGAAAGTCCCAGAGGCTGCCATTTTGCTCTGTAAATCTCAGCAAAAACCGCGTGGAGGTGGCACTTGTTCCTGGTAGACTAATCACGTTGTGTAATTGGCAGGAAAGCAACAATTAAAATTCTACACTTCTAAACGCAGGGCCATGATGGGACCCTCAACGATGTCTTTCCAATACTTCAGAAATCTCTCTCCATGTTTTTTTCATGATCCCACATCAAGTGAGACAATAGTAGTGGTTTAAAGTATTCTGATGGCCTTTCCATTCAGAGGAATGGGTGGAAAATCAGTGCAGAAACTCTCAACATCTCTATTTTACAAATGGGGAAACCTGTCAATATTGGACTTTGATTTAGATGGGAAATGGAGAATTTGTTTACTGTCTCAGCTGAAATATTCAGCTTAGATAGCAATCCTCTAGGGTTTCGCTCTGGCGATCAGCACTTGAGAGTGTTGAGGCACCATTTCCTGCCCAAATTTTCCTGTAATCCAAAGGTACTGCAGGACTGTCACCCAGACTTTTGTCAACTTTCCAGGCTGAGAAAATACAAAATGTGTTTTTGTTACACCAGTTTTGTACAGCTCTTGCACTGGACTTCACAGTCCATTAGGCTCAGCAGATCTGAGCCAGCATGAGTCAAAGCAGGGACTGGGCTGGGAGAAAGGGGACTTAGAACAAATGAGTCAAGCCTAAAGTTATTTAATATTCCTACTACAAACACACTTGTTAAGGTAAAGTTTTTCCTTCTGGTAATGTCATTGCTTTCTTTTCTAGACTTAGTGGGTTGTTTTTTTTTTTCCCTGTGTGCAAAGCAGAGCTGCATGCACCAGTTCTCTGGCCATGTTTCTAGATGTATGACCTGTACCTCCCTGCGTGCTTCTTCCCAGCTTGTCCTAGGATACCAAGTGAATGTCAGATATCTCAACTCAAACTACTTAAAAGCATTTAGCTAGCTTTACATGGCAACACTTCGGTCAAACTTTCTCTGCTTTAGGAAAGGACATGTCTCCCCTCTTGGCAAATCAATTATTCAGATGCTGTGATAGTCCGAGGCATCGTATCAGTAATAAAGTGGTGAATTATTAATCACTGCTTGTGCCATTTCGATTAGATTTGGGAAATTCAGGATTAAATTTCTGGCACCCCATGTCTCGGATTGAGCTCAGCCCAGCTGGCCTGACAGGCATGAGCTGGCTTTGTACTTCAGAGGAGGCTGGTAGATAAAAATTACTTGAAAAGCCTCAGAACTTCAATTATTATTATTAGTATTTTGGAAGGAACTGGAATGACTGAAAATAGATTTCCAATCTGCAGGGCAGTTTTGGTTTCACACAAAACTTGTGCAGTAATAGCTCAGTCTTTTTTTTCCCAGTTCCTCTGAGCTCATCTGCTTGCTGCAAGAAAGACTAACTGGGCTTGAAAGACGAGGCAGTCTGGTGAGTCTGTGTCTGTGTACAGTATTTACATCTTCCACATTTATCTGGGCTCTGAGGACACTCCAGGAGACTGAAATCATATTAATTAGAAGCCCAGGACCAGCCCTCCTACTGCTCTGGCAGTACCAGCTGAGAGGGGGAGAGCCTTCACACAGGAAGAATGAGCCTTGGCATGCAGGAGATTTTGCTTACCGCTTGCTTGGGGTGGTGTAGGAGAGGGAACAAGAAGGGACATGAGTACGTAGGGGATGCAGGGAAGTGATGGTCAGGGCTGACACATGGCATGAGGTGCTGGAGTTTGGTATTGCAGTGTTGGGGTTGTGAATTAAGAGCGACTCTGGACCCCAAAGCACTTGGGAGAACAGCGGTGGGGAGGGTGAATTTTGGGTGCCCCTACCCAGAGCAGTAAATGTGCCACAGAACTGTGAAGAAAGATCATTTCCTCTCTGGTGACTTTCATCCATGGATGAAATTTAATTTTCCGTCCTTGCCTATAGGCATAGCAGATTTGCAGAAGTTAGTAACTTCTCCTGCAGTTAGGCTGGGAAGTTAAGTAACTTTGTACAGGCCTTAAGGAAATCAAAGGAAAAACCCAGGTGACCTGACCTTATGCTCACATCCTTGTCAATGCAAACTGATAGCACAGGTCTGAAATGAAACCTGCTGGGTTTCTCTCTGTGAAGTTGGCCTTTTGCTAGACATACAACTGAGGGAACAGCTTTTGCCACAAATGTAGTCCAATTCAAACCCTGAACAGGACTCAAAAGTGACCGAGTTGAAAACCCTTGACATAAAGGAAATAACATTTTACTCTGTGCAGTTTTAATTTCATCCCTCTGCCCTGGAGTCAGAGGTTTCTGAGCAGAATAGGGACTGAGGATTGCACGTGCATTGTGGGGAGGAAAGTGTGTGGGGAGATGCTGTGTGGAGCTACTTTCTTACCCTTAGAAGCCTTCATGACTTTGGGGGAAAGGAAAAGGAAAAAAAAAAAAGATTTTAAAAGAATTTTTTTGAAAGAGGAGCTGAAAAAGACATCAAAACAGATCAAAGAAACTCATGGAAGTGGAAAAAAAAAAGAGAGAGAGAGGAAAAAAAAAAAAGAAGGAAAAGCTCCTGCAGTAACATTGGATGAAAATTAAGCTTCTCAGATCTGTTTAAAAGATATTCTGTTTGATCTTTTATATCTTCTGCTCTGATTACCCAGGTTCCTTTTGATGTTGCTGAGCCCTATAGAACTGATATGTAAAAATACACATACATATGTATTAATATAGTGGGTACACATGCACATGCACACATCCTCTCACGCTTTCCTTGCTGCCTATGAATGGGAGATGTGGAGCCAATGGAAATGAGCTGTGAAGGACCAAACTCCCTCACTCTGGCCCTGCGTTGCATATCCCGTGCCATGGTGTCCATGGGGAAAGAAAAGACTCATTTTCCTCTAGAGCAGGAATCAACCATCTGTGAGATGTGTAGGTCTGGTTGATGTACTGGTCAACATTTTGAATTTGGGAACTGTCATGGATGTCACACCATGTCCTGTTCTGTGCACCGCCTAAGCTCCTGGGAAGTTGTAGACTGACAGACATGAAAACCAACCTATGTTCTGCAAAAACACTGGTATCTCCAAGACTGTCCAAAATAACACCAACAACTAGAGGGGCATGAGATCACCTATTCCTGAGGTGCTTGGAGTGGTCCCTAGCACCTCTAGTCCCTCCTGTCTCCCTGCTGATCCCTGTGCTGTCCCCAAGGCCAGCTCTAGGCTCTCAGCACTGTGGGACCCTTCTCTTCAGTTAAGAGCAGCTCTTGAATGAGTCAGGAGGATGACGAAGGATTTTGTCCACAGAACGGAGATGGCCCCAGTGTGCCAAGATGGCTGCTGATGCTGAAGAGTGAGGTGGATGGTGGCTGCCTTAAAATCCCCTCTCTTGCCATGTAATGAGCCTACTTTGCCTCAGTGCCATCACCTGCAAAGCTCTTCCCACACTGCTGTGGGATGCGGCCACTTCAGAGGCAGCAGGACCAGCCCCAGGCGGCTGCGGTAAGCATGGCGTCCTCCTGAGTCTGGGCTGCAGCAAGCTGGGTACAGCACCGGTCTCTGCTCCCCACTACCACGGTGCCCACAGGCCTCCAAACCTTTAATCTGCTTAACCTCAGGAGGCCCTGGGAGGCAGGCAGAGTGGTATTAAGCTCGTTTTACAGCAGGGAAACACAAATGATTTCTATACAAATACAGAGCAAGTTGGCAGTAGAGGTGGGATGTGCTGCATCTCTGAACCTGCCTTGGTCTGCAGGCAGCTCACCTCCACCTCTCCTCTCTTAGCTCTGCACTGCTGGGTGCCAGCTTGTGTCCTTCCTGTCCCTCTTCCACAACCACCCCTAATTTCTGCCTCTTTCACCCTCTGTCCTCCCATGAGGATGAGCACAATGGAGCACTCTTGCTGAACTTGGGCTCAAATGTGTGCTTTCCTGCAATTTTAATGCACCACAGTGCTTCTAATTGTTGTAAATGTTTGGAGTGGAGCGTAGGCAGCTGGGAGCGGTAGGTTCAGTATTTTGTTTTTTTTCTGAGCTGGACTTTGCACAATTCTTTGCTTAAGCCCTGGGCACGGACAGGTTGATCCCCCCTCTGTAGCTGCAGTACTGAGCATTTATTCTTATTTCTCTTTCCCCCACCCTTTTTGGATGTTCCCTAAGTAGATCTGTCTATTGCCACTCCCCTCCTAATGCTCCCAATTGAAGGAAAAAAAAAAGAAGTATACAGCAAAATAATTTTAGTTTTACAGAGAGCAATAAAATGATCAAAGGCTTATTTGTAGCTAACAGCACACACACACCATTCATTGAACTAAGATGGTGAGGGGGGAACATTTTCTTCATCTCCTTACAAATGTGTTTCTTTAAAAAAAAATCAATAGAAGCAGATTTTTTAATTAAAATAGATGCTGATCCTTCCTGCCCCTGATGCTGCTACTTGTTTTGCTGTTGTTGTGGCTGCCGTTATCTAATCTGGGCCTTTATTTTTTTATTTATTAGCCCCTGACAATGGGAGATTGTAGCTCTGATTTTCCTGCTAGGCTTGGGGGAACAGCAGGGAGGTGGACCCATAGGGGGAAAACGCTTTTGTTTTTGTTCCAATCTCTTTGCTCCACAGGTAAGGGTCAGACACCCCCGTTCCTCAGGCTGTCCCCTCCTCCAGCTCTGGCGATGGATACAAAGGCTAAGCCTTGCTGTCTCCTTCTCTCCGTCCTTTTTACAGATGCAAATCCCTGCTGCTCAAGCTCAAGAGTGTCTCAGGGAATAAAATGTGCTCTTTGGAAATGCCTTCATTTGAAAGTGTTATGGAGATCTGGAGCTGAAATGCTGAATGGGGCTGGCTTTTATTTCCTTTTTTTCCCCCCCAGAATAAAACACCAATTTAGGACTCTGATAGCAAGTTCAAGAAAGCCTGTTCTTAAGGCATCCATTCTTCTTCCTAGCCCAGCAGATCTGCATCTTGTTTCCTTCCTCTTGTCTTCACACCCTCCTGTGTGGGCTCTCATTACACATTAGATCAAAGGGTTCCCAACAAGGTTTTCTAATGAGTATCCAAGGTGAACACGTTTGCTTCAAGCATGCTGCACTTGGAGCCAGTGTGGGACTTTGTGGGGCAGGCAGGACCAGGTGCATGGTCCATCTCTAATGCTCTGGCTCATTTCTACCAGGGTTCCTGGTCTTTTGCCCTTCCAACTTAGGCAGGTACTAGAGATGGGAATGCATCTGCTGACAAGGATTGGCCATGCCCAGTGGTTTTAAGCACTCTAAAATCTATAGCAGAGAGATGAAGCTTCAGAGAGACTAAATAAAGGATAGATTCATCCTCCATTTCAAGAATCCGCGCTATGAGCTATGATTAGACCATGATGGAGGGAAATGCTCTGAGCCTGAACTGTCCTCTGTTGCATGGCCTTCCTGAAGGCCATCTTTCAGTCTCCTCAATTGCCTTTTCATAGAATCACAGAATCATTAAGGTTGGAAAGACCACTAAGACCACTAAGACCATCTAGTCCAACCAACAACCCATCCCCACCATGCCACTAAGCCATTTCCCTCAGTGACACATCTATCCTTTTCTTTAATACCTTCAGGATGGTAACTCCACCACCTCCCTGGGTAGCCCATTCCAATACCTCACCATTCTTTCTGAGAAGAAATTTTTTGTAATATCCAACCTGAATCTCCCCTGGTGCAACTGCAAGACATTACCTCTTGTCCTATCTGTGGGTCTCCCTTCTCCCATTTGTAGATTTTGCCTAGACATAACGTGGGGGCTCTCTCAACTCTCATGGCACAAAGGTGACTTGCATCAGCCAAAGATCTGGTCAAAACATTTCTCTTTATGTGTCAATAGGACATAAGGTCAGTGCTTCAGTGCCTGGGGACAAATGTGTCCTTTATGTCCCTCAGTACATTGTTGTCCAGGTGCTGTCAGGAGGGAGAGCTTCACACGCCTCTGTGCACCAAGCACAGACCGCTGCTGGAGGCACAGTACCTAACCGGATGGATCACCGGTCCCATCTGCTATGCCAAACTATACCTGTGCATGTGGAAGAGAAGCATGGTTAAAACGACCCAGTTTTAGCCTTTGCTTTTCATCTAACATACATTCACATTGCAGCCGTCTCTCTGAGCCTGACTACCCAGGCTCTGCACACCCCTGGACCACCACTGATTTCGAAGGCTGTCCTGGGCATGCAGCTCTTCCCTGGGACTGTGGGTAGGTGCTGGCAGCCCTGCTTATGGATTGAGAGATATGTCTGAATACCTAATTGTTTACTTCACTAGCCAGCACGCACATCAACAAAATAATTTAAAAAAATTACTTCCCAGGTTGCTATATTGATTCTCCTGACCCCAAATGGAACTTTTTCCATTATGTTTTGTTCCTTTTTCATTAAAAGTAAGCAGATTAATAAAGGAAATTGTGAAAAAGAAAATGAAAACGCTTTGTTTAAAACATGCCTCATCAGCAAAATAAAAGTTTCACATTTTCACTCAATTCAATTGATTGTAGTATCTTATTATTTGATAGGAGGATGCATATATTTCCATTGAGTGCTTACCTACTTTTTTTATCTTCTCCCAGTGAATTAATATTTGACCAAAAAGCTTCCTCTCTTGTAATCCAGCAGAGCATCTTACATTACAACTACAAAGAAAACTAGAAAATGCCAGGGAATGGTCTGTATAATGCAACCCAAACATCCATTCCTTCAGCACAAGGCTGATCTCTGACACGGTTTGGGTACAGGCCAGCAAGTCCCATCCCATGTCAATCCTGGACGTAGTGTGGAAGACAGCACAGGGACCTTTCACAGGAGATAGAAGGATCTGGCCTTCCAGAGGAGATGGATTGTATTTTGCCATTTTGTTACGGAGAAATAATTTTGTAGTACCACTGTAAGCTCTCCTGCGCCAGCTCACCCCATTCCTAGAGAAGGTCTCTGGCAGTTCTTATTTACAAATATAGGTATGTTCATACTCTTTCAACTGTTTTGATGATGCTTGGGATCATGCAGTATCTATAGCACTTGTTAAGGTAGATGAGGCATAAAAGATATTCCTACTCCCGTACCTAAATATAATACACACAAAGGAAAAAAAAAAAACAAAACTCCTCAATTCAATATCTCATTGCCTTTGACTTCAAGAATCTGCAAGTTTAGAGACTGATTTTGAAAGAGTGGTAGAAGGTTGGAGAAACCAGTTTAAAAGTGAGTACCTTCTTTAAAACTGTTTAGGACACTAACAGGATTATGCAGAACTCTACAAGACTATGGTTTCCCATTGCTGTGCAACAGCACACAGGAATAAGTACTACTAATTTTCAGATCAAATGCCTATGGGCAGAGACACCAAATGTGCACAACAATTCATAAGTTGCTATTTGCATGTGCAAATATTCACTCTGTAGGGGAAACTTTTAGCTGTATCCATTCCCTACTAAAACTTTCTTTTTTCTTATTATTTTCTAGACCTTAAAATGCATGGAAAAATTAGAAGTGAGATATAAACAGCTCCCCTTCCCCCACCACCCACACTTACATAAGCACACACACTGAAAAGAGGTAAACTATATATATATATCTGCAAAAGATAAAATCCACTTAAAAATGCAATCTCTAACCCTGTTCCAGCTTCTGCATTTATCAGGTGGCAAGAAAAGACTTTCACACCAAAGGAGTGTAAGTTCTGTTAATAAATTCTGCTACAATATCTTTGAAAGTGTGAGCCAATAAAATGTTATACCTGGAGATTAAACTATATCCAGCCTCAGTAGAACAGCCGTGACATCTTTTTAGTGGACTGGGTTAGGATATGGGCTTTTTATGCATCTCTCTTTACCTTTCAAAGGGAGCTGAAGAAGGACACTTTATTCATGATACCTTGGGATAGATGTATCTTTCACTGCAACCCTTTATAACTATCCCTGTTTGGGTGTTATCATGGGAGTAGCTGACTTGCTATATGCATCTTTTCTCAATTGCACGTTATCGATTGATGGTGTAACAAAGTTTTTGAGTGATAGCTCAACAATGGAGAAGTTCCAGACTCCCCTTCTCTCTTCCTGTGTCAGTGGAGGGGAAAACGTCTTATCCTCAGCATTAATTAAACTCTGTGAAACCTGATTCTGTGATAGAAGACTTGTGTGTAGTTGTAGACTCACTGACATCATCTTAAATACACTAACTGGCATTTACTACCCATATAAATAAGAGGATGAACCAGCACTACTGTAGAGAAGCGAAGAAAAACCTTTGATCTCTCTGTTAAACATGTGGGCCAATTCATCTGATCTAGGAAACCACCAAAGCTTACTGACAACACCAGTAAAGGATGAGCTCCTGTAAAGGATTTATAGCTGAGGAAGTCTGAGCTGGAGGATGACTACGACTGCCATAACCATAAGGACCACCTTTTGGAGTGCAGAAAGCCCTGTTTTATGCCTTATGTTGGAAAATGTGGACTGGTCCTCATGAGCATTTTGTTCTCTGCATGTTTTTCTCTGTGGGTTCTCCCTTCACGCGGCAGTGCTTACCATGCAGTGGATGGTGAACAATGCTACATACCTAAATCTGCTTACATGTTAGGCTTTCATTGAACTTATCCCAAGACTGCCAGTTCTGGGGTAATTCTGTGTCCATGGTGTTGCCTAAATGCCTGTTTTTGCCTGTGTGGAATTCACAGGGACAGGGAGGGAGATCTCAGGGCAACTAAAGGGAGGAACAGCTATACGATTATTTAGACTGCCTCTGCTGTAAATTGGGCCAGAAAATGGTCTAAGGCAATGTCCGATAATTGTAAAAAAGATCTGTTATTGACAGCACAGTTTTAGCCTCATTGTCTCTGAATCTCATCCAGTTATGGTTCAGGAAGTAGCACAGGCCAGAAATTGTTCCCTATCTGCAGTATGTAGGTGGATATCCAGTGAGAGAGAGCATGGCACTGCAAATGTGAACATAGAACAGTTTGTCCTTAGGTATAGGTAATGCCTCTGCACAGACATAGAGGTAGTTCTCTTCTACATTTATATGTATCAGATGGGGGCTCAAGCTTGTGCTGTCACATGGTTACATTATCCAAATGAAAAACTCTCTAAACAGAGAAGGCATATATCAGAAAACTCATTAAATGAAGGCTACTCCAAAAGAATTGCCTCCTGTTTTATTATGTTGACCCATGATGTCACAAGTGGATGCTGGTGGCATGCCATGAAATTTTTATGAGTGTGGCATGCAGGCTCTTGTTCATTGCTGGCAAAAATGCAGAGCTAATGGTGGTGATGGTGGTGACAAACAGTGTTTTGTAGCTGTGAATTTGCTCTATCAAATAGTGTTATTATGTTCTTTGTAGAAGTTGCAGTTTCCATGGAAAAAACTAGGAGGCATTACTTTCAGAGCAACATATCCCTAAATGTCTACTGCTGGTCTCTGCTTGAGAAAGGGCACTGGATTACTGCTCTCTTTGATCAGAGGCACTGTAACTACATTTATATCCTACAATTTCTTTGTCACCTTTAAAGATAAAGCATTCCTCTTCTAACTCTTCCACCCCCATATAAATGTTCCCACTTAATCAGCCCATTCTAACCACTGCATTCCTCCCCCTTGAAAATCAGGGCTGACTTTCAGCTCTCAGCATGATTGGAAAAAAAGTCTGGCAGAGTATAAAGCAAAGAGTTGCTTTTCCCTTCCAGAATCTGTGTGGGAGGATGAGATTGGCACAAGTTACTGGCTAAAATATCACTTACAAGTGGCAAAGCTCTTGCTAGGACAGTCTCTTTCACATCCCACTTACAATAACAACAATAGCCTTGGTATCACTATCACTTTGAAAGAGAGAGCAGATAAGGTGTGGGGGTGGGAAGGGCAGGAATTACAGCCCTTATATTAATCAGATAGAAAAGCTCTGTCTCCCACAATTCTTTCATTAGCTGGCGAGACAGGTGCCCTCCGACCTCTAGCATCACTTACTTCCTTGGTAACAACTACTGCTGGCAGATGATCCCTCTTGTAGACTTCATCCATATTCAAAGAGTTGTCACATCCAACTGATGCTAAGAAGCTAATCAAGTGGAATTTTCTTTTCCTTTTCTTTCTTTTTTTGTTCCCCATTTCACTCATTCTCTCTTGCTAGAAAGATAGTTCACCAACATGCAGTCAAATTCTTTTGAACCCTGGGAAAAGACCAGATCCATGGGGAAAGGGAGACAATCCCTCTTCTGTTCACACATGAAGTCTCTGATGATTTTTCCCTTTCTACACGTCAAGTGTATGACTGTTTTGCATTCCCATTAACAGAATTTAAGAACAACCAAGCACAACCAGAGGCTTGACTAAGACAGCTGTCGCATCACACTTGCTGTTTAAGGGCAAGCTGAAAGTCTCCCATCAAAACTTTTTTTTTTGAGAGAAATTAAATTTCCAATATTGTCTAGGTTTGAGAGGGAAATGCCCTGATTCAAAGCCAGTTGATTTTGCAACAGATATAAGACGAGGGGAGTAAAAAATTTCATTTTCCACAAAGAAGGGCAATATTTGCACTGTTTTTTTTCCCCTATGGTAAACCCATCAGCTATACCATGCTTCTTTCCTGTGTTCAGAACCAGGCTTGCTAATGTGATGCTAACAAAATATCCAGCAATGAGAGTACTTTATGTGCATGGGAAACATTTTGTATGAAAATAGTTGCTAACTAAGAATGCATGGTCATCTCTTCTACCCACGCAAAAAGACTAAAGTGAGGTAATTTCTAACACTGACAATGAGAAAAGCTGAGTCTGAAGCACTAACTATTACATGGGAAATCTGACATGTATTCCTGATGAGAAAAAAGAACTACAAGAATAATGAAGATGCCATTTCTGATTTTTTCCATTCTGAGTTTTATAGATTTCTGATCATCTGCATCTAAGAGCAAATCTGAGGCCACTGAGTTCAAACAGACAGTGAATCTTCATTCTCTACTGTATGTCTATAACTGTCAGTCAAACATGAGGAAAGGGAATCACAGTCAGGAATCTCTGCTCCAGAAAATGCAGAACATCGGTGTTGTAAGGAAGCTCCAAAACAACTGAAATGCCTTGCTTCAAGCTTCTGAAAATTATGTGCCTTAGATTGAGAGAATTCCTAAAACCAGTTCCTGATTTTTCTGAAAAATATCTGAAGCAACTGACCGGAAGAATCTCTAATAAAAAAGCACCATCTATAAACAATAGCCCTATTACAATGTCACTGATTTGCACAATTTAGAGGAAATGATGACAGCCTCCATTCAAGCACTAGTTTGAAAATGTTGTTTTAAATCCTGATGGCATCTGTTCCTCTTCTATGAGTTAATTCAAGGGGAATAAATGTGCAAAACAAAGGAAAATAGGAAGGCAGGGATGCACTGGTAGCAGACAAGCATAGCTCCCACAAATCTCCCTTATTTCCACCATCCACTGCCAGGCTTCTTGTTAGAATGTGCAATGCATAATTTACTCCTCATGTCTCTCCTTTCATCATCCTGTGAGTACAGATTCTTCCATAGGCATCCTTGGTGTTATTGCCATTCCTGTCACTGGTGCAAACTGAAGCTGGCTGGTGGGTTTACCTCTATGAGTGTGCATGCTGCGGGACCGCTGCTGCAACTTCTTAGCAGCCTCTGTCTTCATGACACTATTTCTGGACCTCCCTCTCACTCTGTCTTGTCTAGCAATGTCTTGTCTCATGGAGACTGGAGAGCTAAGTTCATTAAAATGGAATTTGGTGGGTTATCGCACAAAATTACCTCTATTTACATCTGCTGCCTGTCACTTTCAATGCTCTATGCCTTTTATCACTTAATACTTCCACTACCTGTCCATGCCAAATTTCAGTGGGCAGCAGTTGTAAGCTCAAGTTAGTACTGCTTGCTGCATGCACTCCTTCCTACCACAGCCGCCTTTAATGGACTGTATGAGCTTGTACCTTGGCCAAGAATATTTGCTCATTGGTAAGACAGGGCTACAGCTGTGCTGATATCCAGAAATGCCAAGAATATCCAAAAACGTTTCTCCCAGGCTGAATTATAATTCCTACACTGATATTAACTCTTTGGCTTCTGCAAAAGGTCTTTTTGAGATCAGCTGAAGAAGAAAAAATAGAATGAAAAGTAAGCTTTTGGCTGCAGTGTGCACTGAAGCTGAATCTGTCAGATCTCAGCTGGACTAAGCTGTAGTATCTCAGCTAAAAAAGAAGATCTGCATTTTTGCTCACAGAAGACAGCTTAGCAGTGATTCAAGAGGTGGAGACCCACCTGAGATCCCACCACCCTGAGTTAACAGACCATATCTATGTCCTGTTTGGGCAGCTGGCAGACTGTGGTGCCTACGGCTCAGCCACAGCTCACAGAGCAGCACGTTCCTCAAGTGTAGCACACACTCCTGGTTGTACAGCACTGCCCCAGGTACTAGAAAATCACAAAAACCAACCCATTTTCCTGTCTAACATGCCACATCCATCACCTTCAGCTCTGTTTACTTGTGCGAGCCATTCAGTAGAGACATTGGAAGGATGAAGAGCAGCAGAGTATGTGTAATTTCCACAGACCTCAGCAGGCAACGACGAATGCCCCCCATCTGCAGAAACTCAGGCAATTGCATTTTCTTCTCACTCGCTGCTAGCGTGACACCCAAGCACCTACTTGACTACTGCAGCAAAGCCAGGAAGCCTTTCCCAATGAAAATTAGGTACGCACTATAACACAGGCTTTAAAGGCTTCCTTCCTTGCGCTTTCTTCCTGCCCTTTTGTCAGTGAATTAACACGGCATCAAAGTGCCTGCCACCCTGATCTCTGACCACGAGCTTATTAAAATTGCATTGGAAGTTAACAATGAGGATGGAAAACAAAGATCAGATGAATAATGCATAAACAAAGCACTTCAATTAGAGATTGAAGAAAATAATATAAATATATTAGGTAGCAAAATATCTTGAATTATAAATCGGATGGGGAAATTCTTTATTTTTTCTCACCGTGAGAAAAAAAAGGAAAGGAAACAAAGAGATCCACAGTCTTTGACTGGCCGATGAGAATAAACTGTGAGGATATTTATACTTCTTTGCTGTTTGAGCTTAATAATTTCATGTGTTTTTGCAAGATAACACTTAGGCCATGTGATTTCATCAACCAATTGAGCTGCCAGGCTCTTTGCTGACACTCAGTAATGAAGTGATACGGTAGGGTAGGACACAGTCACCTTATCTTTTTATAAATGCATTGAGTGGCATTTGGGATGCCTTCCTACCTTTCCGGTTCATTTGCATTACACAAGAACCCTCTAAATGTTAAAGCTTTCACTTGCCTCCAAAGTTTGACACTTCCAGTGGCATTCAAGGATATCTGTCTCGGAGTGGCATAAAAATAATGACGTGCGGCTGTGTGCGTGGGGACGGGGCTGCGTACGCGACGGGCCCAGCAGCCGGCTGAGGCCTCCATCCGAGCTGACAGGCCTACCCAACCTGAAATCATCGGAGTGCCGTTTCTGAAATCGTTTGAAAGTGGAATGTCAGGAAGATGTTTGCATGGCGGCTGACATCTCCTCCCGGCGTGGTTTAATGACATCCCTCCCTTGTCACAGCTCTGCTCACGCTTCACAAATAACAACAGTGGTGCAAGGACTTGGCAAGGCAGCGTCAGGGGCAGGAGCTGGAACCTGGGGAAGGGCTGGGAGGCAGGGAAGTGCAAATCGCTGGAGACAAAACCACTTGAAAGGGCTTGAATCAGCCTGAACATTCATACCTGGGAGGGCTGGGGGCGTTCCTTGCTTTCCACATCATTCTCCTGTCTTGTTAAATGAAGAATACAGATTTACCTGGCTTTCCCAAGCTACAGTGGCAGGAAAGGATGAAATCCCGCTTGGTGCAGAGGCCAATCTATGCAGGTGCTGAAGGTCTCTGGGTGTTTATTACAGTGAGTTTGGTAGGTTCAAGGGAGAGCAAAGCAGTAAGCAAGCCTGTGGGACTTTCCTCCCACCTCCACATGGCTTCCAGCTTTGGTGAGATGATGAGCAGCATCAACCCAACTAAAAGCATCAACTGAAAGCAAGAGTTCGAGGCTTGACATGACTGACTGAGCTGAGGGTCTGAACTCCCGGCTTCATGCTGGCTCACAAGGATGAGGGGCCCCCTGTTTCTGTGCTTCAGTTGCCCCCTTTGTATGACTTAGAGGGGACGGCAGCATTAGGATTGCTGTGTGACAGACCAAACACATCAAGATGACATGAAACATGCTACCACATTGTCACAGAAGGCTCTTTTAAAATACCTCATTGGCACTACATTATCTTAATTAAATGCAACTGTAGCAAAAAAAAATGATCAAGAGTTACCTGATAGAGTCTATACTGATGTGATATTTCCCTCACTTCCAAAGAGGCATATCTTAAGTGCATTTGCTAATTAATGTTATCTCCTAGTTAGCATAAGACTGAGGCTTCTGTCCCCACTTTTGGTTAGGAAAGATGCTGACTTGGGTTTCTGGTGGGGAAACGCCTGTTGGAGCAGGCCACAGCAAAGAGAGTGGGCTGCCAGGCAGAGGAAAGACTTGTTTCTGTCAGGCGTGAAGACAGCAGGGGAGCCAAAGAGCTGGGGAACCAGGTACATTATCCCTGTGTCTCCGTCTGGTTGTCTCAGCTGTCTTGGCAGCCTTAAGAAGCAGCTTAGGAGCTGAAAGCCTGCACCTGCTGCTGAAAGAAACATGATTTGGTAGGTGCTTGGTGTCTGAGGATTTCAATGTGCAATAAAAAGATAATTTATAGTAATCATAACAATCAAGGGTGAAACCTTGAGGCCTTTAACAGCCTTTTGTGGGGCAGAACTACCACATAAGCTGGTGACAAGTTTGCTGTCTCAAGGACTGAGTAAATGACTGAACTGCAGCCCAAGGACTAGCTCAGTAATAATACGGCAAAGGGAATGCAAAGACCCTCCTTGCTTTAGGTAATACACCTGAAGGAGGGCTTTTTCCCCCCAGATTCTTTCTTCTCCCCTCCCTCCATATGTTGCAGTCCTTAGGATATAATCTAAGGAGATGTGGGGGCTTTTTTTGCTTGTAAGTTTTCTAGCACAGAGGTATGGATGAGCTTTATAGATGACAGTAAATACTGTTGGACAAAATATATCTCTGATGTTACACATTTGAGCGTAGAAGAGATGCATTTTAACCACTGTGTCCAGCTAGGCAAGGGCTATTGCAGGTGTCTGTGCAACTCCCCACCATTCCTCACCACACCCACACTCCAGGTGTGTGCGTTAAGTCTCCCAACCCTGTATTTTGCCATTTTTCAAAACAGCCACCATCCCTTACATGCACAGTGGGCATCTGGTGAGGATGGAGGGCAGCTCGCAGAGGGCATGTGCCAGCATTTATGCCTTTGGTAGTGATAACTGACACTGTGGTAGCTTCTTAGGCTTGCATGTGCTCTGCCAGCCCTCTGGGAGTGTATTTACAAATTAAATGAAAGAGACAACAGATGCTTTCGCATTACTTCACAGGGAACTGAATGACAAGGTCAAGGAAAAGGAAGGGTAGAAAAGAGCTTTGTCAAAAGAAGTATGCACCTCAATGGCCCAGATTATCTTACTTGCGCTCACATCCACGGCGCTGAGGGAGCCCCTGTGCACCAAAGAAGTCTGTCCCCTGGATGTTTTGTTCAGCTAGCATCCTTTCTATTGCTTCTCTTGGCTTTCAAGCCAGAGGTTAAAGGATCCTAGAGCATTTTCCTTGTCCAAAAGGATTTGTTCCTACTGCTATGTTGTAATTCCTAGCTCAGCACACCAGACTCCCCGGTCCAAGGTGGTGTGCATGCAGGTACACAACACACAGAAATTAGCACTTGTCCCAGTCTATGCATGGCCCTTCTAATTTTTCCCGGTCTACACACTGTCCTTCTAGGTGTCAGTTCACAAGGAATGCATAGGCACATCAGTAATCAACCTGCAAAACAAGGGATGCTCTTGTCTCTTGCAGATGTCTGCTTGTTGCTGATATACAGTGTGGCCCTGGAAGATGCAGGTGTGGATATGACACTGTACCACAAACATGGTTCAGGTTTGAGGAGGTGTATCCGAGATTGATGGACAACTTGGAGAAGGCAACTTAAGCTTGAATTTGCTGAGGATTTAGATAAAAGTCTGATATAATAGTCTTTCTCTTGTCCCCAGTAGGCTTTAAAGAAATCCAGATGCTTTGCGTGAAAACCCCTGGAACTCATTTCACCAAGCACTAGACATCTGAGAGTTTGGGATAGAGTCAAAGTGAACTACGAAAACTCTTTATTGCCAAGGTATAGACTTCTCTCTCGAGGGAGTGACTCCTGGCCCAGTTACGGAAGTATAACAAGAACTTCATGCCAGAAGTGTATTCAGGTTACCGAAGGAAAAATGTACAAACCAGGACAGCAACTTCAAACTAGCAGAAACAGCACCGGCAGACACAAGAATATTCAGGTACATCTTGAGGCAAGCTGAATAGACACATAGTTGGCTAAATTCTACGTATTTCTGTTCAGTGCAGAACTGAATCTGAAAGTAAGGTCTCTCAAGTGGAGATCTCCACGAATTTCTTACATCTTATGTGGCCTGACTTCCTTAAAAGTCTCCCTGACCCCCAGCTTGTGTTTCCTCTGCTATTCACTGCACAACAGTGATGAGAAGACTTGAGTTTAACTGTTATTGCCAGGGGGTACTTCAGGTAAGTACTGTATAATTCTCCACATTTAATGAAGCGACTGAGGAGGGCTAGCACATCTATGTTAACCAAGATTTTTAACAGGGATGATACCTAATTCCATTAGAGATGTTCAGGATGAAGTGCTTAAGTAGATAAGTATTGGGTAAGATTTGGAGAGATGTGCTCTTTCTCACTTTCTGTTATTTTTTGCTAGTACAAAATCCTTGTGACCAAAGGGGGAATGAAAACAACAATAAATACATCTTACAGATGAGCATGGGGTACATGTATTTAGATCAGAAGTATTTTTGAACGGCTAATACCCAATTTTATGCAATGATGCATCTCCATCTATTTTCAAAGAAATCTCTGGAAACTCACACACACTCTGAAAATGGTAATGTATTTTGGCCCTGAACACAAGCAGAGGAAAGCAGGTACTTCCTTTTGAATACTTCGTCCATAAGGGCACTTACTTCTGAGCATCACCCTTGTTCTACACATCTCTAATGACCCTAGAGTGGTCAGGAAGCCTGTTCATGTCTGAGCTGAAAGACAGCAAGAGAGAGAAGGGCTGTGAAGGGCAGTCAGTAGTGAAGAAAAGTTTTCAGTCTTTGAGCTCCTGAGCTTTGTCTTCTCTGAGATAAAGGCGGGGAACAGGCTATTCCCTGGCACAAGAACGAACCCAGCGTAACGGAGTAGAACGACTGCTCATGAGCTCTTCTGATGCAGGCAGGTCCACTGGGAGAGCTCCTCCTGCATGAAGATCTGTGCTGGCACTAATGAATTTCTTAGCGATTGATTATGGAATCAAAGCTCATCGTTTGTCCTCAGTGGGTCTCAGTGTAATTTCTGCATGTGTTAAAGAAAAGACTCATATTTGTTGATACAGATTAGGATTAAAACACAGAAGGGGAGGTGGGGAAAAGGATGGAGCTCAAAGCTTCCACCTGTATCTTCTCATCTTTGGAGCGTAGCTTAATAAAAACAGAAAACATATGCAGGTGGCTGGTTCGGAAATACTTTGCCAGAATAGCAGCTGCTTAAAAGCTTCCAAATGTTCAAGATGTTTATGAACTGGGATCTATCTCTTGTCATCCTCCACCCTTCACATCCTGCACACCTCCCCTGCTGCAAAAATATGAAAAGTTGAATAGCAAGTGCATTCAGATGAAGCTATGGGTCTGGATCTGTCCCCCCTTGTCTCAATCCATCAAACACAGGGACATGAAAGAGCAGTTTATGCAGACACAGTTTGGGTTCTCCCCCTGTTTCATCCATGTGCACCTCATGGCATTTTTTACTTTCTAGCATGCAATTTAAAGAGGAAATTGAGTTAGCGAGAGCTTCACTGCTGGAGTCACAGCCCAAAGTGTAAGAAGCACTGCAGAACAGGCAATGATGGAGCAGCTCTGCATCAGAGGCATGGCATGGAAACCAGGAGCAGAGCTTGTGTAGTCATGCTCTCTTCTCCCCATTCCCCTAAACCCCAAGGACACTGAGGCTAACAACCTGCACGGGCACACAGAGACACAACTCCACCTACACCTTTGTTCCTCCTAGAGGTCTCCTGGTGTTTGAAACAACCCTGCTTGTCTGCAGGAGGACTCAGGAAAGCACTGACCCATCATTCTTCCTCCTGTGGCCAGGTCTGCTGCGGTTCAGGCACGCTGCGATTTGCTGTCAGCTCAGTGAACCAGATCCATGTGCCAAGAGAAGGAGCAGTGCCTCCTGCGACTGCTCCAGAGCACATGAACTATCAGATATTCCTTTTTCTTTTTTTTCCCCCACCCCTGCCCTGCCACCTGTGAAAATTCTAAAACTTTTTTCATTTATGCGGAAAATTAAATAAACAAATAAATAAGCTCCCAGAACTCAAAGATTTCTTATTAAAGTTCTGAACATATGCTACTTAGGAAAAAAAAAATCTAAGTGAAATTGGCTGATAAAGTAAGAATCCCACAAAGGGCTGTTCTTCCAATCATCCGGTATTTCTCCTGTAATTTCCTCAGAGATTGTGGAATGATTTTCCAGATGTCTCTGTTCCTTCCAGGTGGCGTGTTCAACATGATTTGGAACAAGGCCAATCTTAAGCTTCTTCCTATACAGGGAAGAGGATTCTGGGTGATGTACATATATGTGCACACTTTCACATTTTTGGAAACACAAATAGTGTTTTCTTAAGGGTGCAAGAACAAGCTTAACTCAGAGGAAGGGCGATTTCCTGGTGAGGCCAACAAACCTTCTGAGAAAGGCAGCATCCTCCCTGATCTCTAAGAAGAAAAAGGACAACTTCTGCTGTGTAACAGGGTTTGTAAGGGACCAGGAAGTGGCACGGTTTCCTGCTGCCCTTTACTTTGACTGACACAAATCTTGTATACCCTGAATGCCACCTTGGTTTCCCCTAGGTGCTATTACACCCTTGTTTGTGTGGATGAACATTGTCTGTCAGTGGAAATGCAAGCCACAGGGACAGGGCTGCAGGGTGTGGGGCTCCCTTCAGGGCAAGAAGCCTATAGCAAACAGGTTTAGAATCATAGAATCCTTAGAGTTGGAAGTGGCCTCTGAAGGCCATCTAGTCCAACTCCCCTGCAATGAACAGGGATACCACAGCTAGATCAGGTTGCCCAGGGCCTTATCCAGCCTCACGTTGCAAGTTTCCAGGGATGGAGCATCAACCACACCTGACCATGCCACAAACCCTGGCATGTTCTGCTTATATCCAGTATCTGGGCATCTAGAACATGGAGAAGTGTCGATATCTCTCCTGGAGGGCCTAATCCTTTGGCTGCTTTCTGCATGGTACACAGGTATGCACATGAACAGCAAGCACACAGCTGCTAACAGGGACCTAGATCCCCCTCCTTGCACCTCCTTCAGCTGCAAAAGAGCAGGAGCAGCTGACAAAGAACTTGATGATTCGTCATGGAAAAGTCTTCTCTGCTCTTCACCCCATATGCTTTTCACCCTACAAACTTAACTGCTTCGCTCTAAATGAGAATCATCATTATTTTTGGCACTAGCTCACAGCTCTGCTCTTGCAGTCAGAGATATTAAGCCGATCAGTACCACCGATGACCCCTGACTCCCTGCGATGGATGGATATGGTGGTGTAAATGCCATGGGTGATTTCTAAATGGTGATGCGAATCCTTGCTGGGAGGACAGACAGAGCCAGACACTGGCTGTCACAGAGCAGAGTGCAGTTTTTGTTCTGCCTCCCCCCCAGCGCTGACCTCAATAATGACCCGCTGCATTTTAAGACACAGGAGGAAGGGAAGGCATTCTCCCTCTTTCATAGTGACTCCTGTAATATATTGAAACACCTCCAGCAAGCCAGCATCACAAGCTAAGCGTAAGCAAGGGATCTGGGGCCTCTGTTGCCTCAGCTCCACAGTTCACTGTTGCAATTCCCTTAGCTCAGACTCCATGTACATGTTTTATCCATTTTCACTCATGTTTTTTCAGTAGAAGCCTAGCCTTTTAATGGGCAAGTTTAGCCAGCAAGAGGTAACTAAATGTTCTTGAACACGTATTTCCCCCACTCCAGAAAACGTGTGATTTACAGAAAAACTCCTTAATATTGTGCTACAAAAATAACTTGTTTTAATTGAAAACTTGCATCACCAATGGAAATCAAAATGCTTGTCTTCTATCTGCTATGCCCACCAGAGCTACGCATGAGCAGGACAATGCAGGTATGTTCTATAAAGCAGTGAGTCTGCTATCCTGTCTGAATACAAGAAACTCTCAAAGAAAACCAGGAAAATTAGGAATGGGTAAGTTCTAGAAAGTTCCTCTCCCCCTCCCACCTAATCAAAGGTGCAATTTTTTTTTTAAGTTGTTACTTTTAAAACTAAACTGAATAACTACCAAAAAAAAAAAAGCCCTTGTCTCCCCCTCTCATTCCCTAACTCGGGATGTTTAAAAGTCAGAGGTCTAAATTAGCTCTTTCAGTTTAACTTTGTTGTCATTTCCGATATACTTAGAAACCTGTATTCTAGGACACCTAAACGAGGGAAGATGAACCCTGTCCCAATTGGGATGGTAGAAAATGCCCTCAGACCTTGTTAGTAGCATACCGATGATCATCCCCATTCAGATCCTCTGCTATCTGCTGATTCCTGGAGATTTCTCACAGACTAATGAGAACCAACAGCAACAGTAATATATGATGTCACCCACGGTGCATAACTAGCTTAGAACTGCTGCTGAAGGGCCAGAAAGTTTGGAGACCACTTTCTACTCAGTCGTCAAAGAGAGCACTGGAAGCAGACTATATTTGTCTCTAAAAATCTCTTTTTCATTTGCACCTCAGGTTTATTTCCCCAGAGTTTTCAACAGCCGGGTTCTAATTTTGGATACGTGGCTATCTTTTACTGAGTCGGTCACCAAGAACACGAGATTGACAATAAGTTTTTGGATGTGGGAATCAGCAACAAATTACTTTTTGAAAGTAATTTGAGCAACACTGAGTAGCTGATAGATTCAGGCCACAAGCAGTTTCACCTGCATCAAGACAGCCTCCAAAACAAATACACCAGCCTGGAAGAAAAGAGCCTTCTTGTGCTGGAGGGATGATTGGGTCACTGAGCATAGCAGTACTCATTATAGATAGAAAAACATAAGAGGAAGGATTACAAGGGGGATCTTATCAGGTCTAGGGAGAAGAAGGGTGTGGAGGGAAGTGTCGAGGACACTTGAGTTTTTCTAGCCTGTTGAGATCTTAAATGAAAACTAAACGGGAGTCCAGAAAGACATGGGAAGAGAGTAGAAAACCCAGTGAGTTTGGCTGCTCTGATCTCAGTGCAGCCTGCAGTGAGCCTGAAAACGACCTCAGGCTGGAGATGCCCAGCTGTGATGCTGGCGCAGATGGTCCCCCTTGCTGTCAGTGGAGAAAGGGCAGAAGAGCAATAGGTATTTTTACACCTGCACTCCCTCCTCAAACAAACACACAAAAACTTTCTGCCCCAAGACAACAATAAAATCTGCATTTCCCTCCTCCTTCTGCAGAATGGGAGCACTGACCTGCAAAACCAGACTCTGGCAGGAGGGGACCTCCCACTCTCAGACCCACTGGACCGTCCTCTTACCTGGAAGTACCCCTGCCTGATGCTGCTCTCAGGGGGAGGTGTGACAACAATCCCTCTCGACTTGAGCGAGGACAGACGGGCTAATACGTAAGCTCTTTGGGAAGCACTGCCTATCTAGTGTGCGGCTGCCCAGCAGGAGAGGGCTGTCTCTCCACAGGACCTCACTGGCTACATCTACATTACTCTGAAGGGGCACCATCTGCAGCAGCAGGAAACGCTGCATACTCCACCTCCTGTGGACTGCCTGCCTGTGGAGAGTGTGTTTGGGCCTGCCTGGTAGTGTACAAACTCTCCATCTATTCCTGGGCATGCAAGGTCCTGTGCAGTGCAAGCCGAATGTACTTGACACTTAGGCCATTCTTGCAGGCTCATTATCTGCACAGAGGGTGATTTCCTGGTCTTGAGCTCTCAGGGCTACCCTTAACAGCCAGTGCAGACATCTAATATCAAGTGCTATTCAATTCCACCTGTTCAGCAGCTCTTCCTCTCTTTTGGACAGGGAAGCATTTTATATCAGTGTCCAACGGGGTCATTCCTCCCTCTGTCCACTCAACTGCACAGAACTGTGCACAACATGCGAGAAGCAAAAGCTGATTTACCATAACAGATCAGAGTGTGGGTACATTGCATAAAATATGCTGTTTGTGACAGAGGGAGCCATCCAGCCAATTTGATTGCTCTGCTCCCTGGGGATTAAAACACTTCCTTCATCTCGGCAGAGAGCCTGTGAGTGGAAAGAACATGAATTAAAATCTACCTTTTGCTTCGGTGCTTTCAAAACACCGTTGTCTCTTGTGGGCAAAGCCAGAGGTAATCCTGGATTCAGTGTTCCCTCTCAGTGCTGTTCAGTTTGTTATCTCTCCTCGTTTGTTTGTTCCACTTTCTTGCTGCATCTCCCTGACATTCGGATAACGACAGTCTCTGGAGGAAGGAGCGTTGTCCCTGCTGTAACCTGTGGAGCTCTGCTTGCACACTCCCAGGCAGCCATCAGCCTCACCTGGCGAAGGGGCTCACAGTGGTCCCCTACACCAGCACGGGGACATCTCTCTATCTCTAAGCACCCAGATAGCTCACACCCATCTCTGCCTTTTACATAGCTCATTTTAGGTGAGGTAAATAAATCTCAGCCTAATAGACTTCATCAAGATAATGCAGGTAGTCTGTAGTGGAGTAAAACACAGAATTTACATCAGAGGTCAGCGTCCTCCCCAGCCTCAAGTTCATGTCCCTAATATGAAATAAAAATACATCAAAGGCTACTAAAGAGAAAGACACCACCTTTGGCTCAGGGAGCTTTTGAACTACAAATCATGGGAGACGGGATGAATATTTTAGGGAAGAATCACTACCTGCCTGCCTTCGTTTTATATTTTTCCTATTGGCCACAGGCAAAGACAGAATACCAAGCAAGGCAGATATTTGGGCTGCCCCATCCTTGTGTTCCTCCCTATCTCAGACCTTGGATTAGTCACTTAGGGACAGCTTTTTAGCAACAAAATTATTCCCAACTGCCTTGACCAAGGTCACATTGAAAGTCTGTAAAAGGTCTGAAAATTAATTCCAAATTGCTCAAGTGAAATTTCTACACATTGGCCTGTCCACCCCCTGATTCATGGCTGCTACAACTAATTTCAACTGCAGACTATCAAACTTTTTCAGGAGCTGTCTCTGATCAGTTGATAGTGTTTAAAAAAAAAGAAGGGGGGGGGTACATGTCAAATAAATTCAAACAATAAATAAGCCAGCTGAAATCGAGGTCTGCTCATGGATATTCAGTAAGCTGCAAAAGAATCAAAATCTGTTGGATAAATTATTCATTGCAAATTATTTGTTCATCTTGACAGTCATAAAATTATACAATCCATTAAAAAAAAGAAGTCCAGTCACAGTATTTGACTCTAGCCCTGTGCTGCAGAGAAAACCCCGCTAGGCTGGTATTTGGGATGAATGGCACACCTGCGCCCTGCTGATGGGAGCTGGGGGTGTCCAGTTCCTCCTAGCTCAGCCTTGGGGATACAGTACTGTACAGATCACTGCCCATTGCCTATTGGGTATATATTTTCAGTTGCTTTCAAGGTGTCTGAGGATGTTCCTCCAAGTTCCTCTCCCTGTCCCAGAAGAAAAGACAGGGCACAAAGGCCACCATTCTCACAGTTCTTAAATATTACAAGTCACACAAATCCCCCTCAGCTTTACTCCAGTGGGCTCTGTCCACAGCAGGCTATGTTGCAGCACCTCCTGCTTGGATGCCTCTGTGGCTCTTTATGCCCATTTCGGGCACCTAGTGTGCATTACTGTCACCTCACAGTGGTCCTGTTTTATATGTGGGTCTTTGGGTTTGTTCCAGCAGACAAAGCCGGGAGCAGTGGTGTGCTGCTTGCCTTCCCCCACCCTCCATCCTCCTCTCTCTAATGCACACCTGGGACCCCTCTCCCACACAGCACGATAAATCTGCCACTACACAAGAGAGGCACGTTGAGCTATGCTGATAGCTCATGGCTGGGCACACTCTTTGTACTCACTTTGCATTGCCAAGCTCAGAGGGGTTGCACTCGGGTTGATAAGCACAGAGGCCATGTCAGCCATCACTTTGCTGCGATACATCCTGCTTGGTATGGCCCAAACACTGAAAGCACCCTTTATTTTCAAAACAAGATGTACAGCACAGCCCTTATCAACATACAGCAAAGTGTACCACAGGAGCACACACTTCGGTGCAGCGAGTCCCGTACCACACTCTTATCACAGACCAACCACAGGCTGAAACAAATGAAGAAGTCTTTGATTACTTTTACACATATACACACAAGCACATGCATGTATGTATACATCTGTGTGTGAGTATGTGTATGGGCGTGCAGTGATTGGTGAGATCTCATCAGTATTAGAGAAATTTCAGGCCTTGGGAAAAAAAATCCCTGTTACAAATGCAGACAGGAAAGAGGAGCTTCTGCCCTGCTCCGTCCCATGTCTTACATGCTAGCATCATCACCATGGCATTTATTTCTCTTTTCTGATTTTTTCTTCTTAAGTTTTGATCTAAGGCCAGATTTTCTAATGAGTTTAGTAAAGGATCAAAGGATGAGAATCACCATCTGCCTAAAGAAAACAATAGTATTTCCAATCGCTTGATGTTATCTGGTGGGGAAGGCAGATTGCTGGGCTCCTCAGCTATATCATAGGAGGGAGACGAGAACAGCAATAAGGAAAGAAATCTTATATAATCAGATGCCAGTAAAGTTTCAAGTCTTCCCAAACCTCTTCCAATTATTTTGTTTTGGCACCAACAAAGAGGAAAAATAGATTTGGGAAAGAGGAAAGAGGAGAGGAGAGGAGAGGAGTGGGGAGGAATGGGGAGGAATGGGGAGGGAAGGGCAGAGGAAGGGAGGGAAGGGAAAGGAAGGGAAGGGAAGGGAAGGGAAGGGAAGGGAAAAGTCCACTAGGCATCTATGCACCTCATTAGGAATCTAACTGCCATTGGAAACCTGGATTTGTGTGGTTTGTGCATGAGGTGGCACCTGAGCTCTTTTTCCATCAGACACAACAAGACAGAATAGGCTGCCAAACCCTTGGCATTTCATGACATCACCTTTGCAACCAGCTCTCTTTAGGAGAGAAGAGTCCACTCTAGTAGAGTATTTGTATTTTTAATGCTGGTGTCACTCCCTTCCTCCTAGGAAAGTCACAGGTACAGAAGGGTAAATGAGCTAAGCAGTGCAGAGCAGAGGGAGACACCAAATCCACAGCCCTAGAGAAACAAGATAAGTAAAGGACTTGCTCCGGCCTTTAGCACTGCATCCTCTCCCTTACCAGCTACTTGGCATTCCAGCAGGGAGGGTTAATCCTTTGCCTTTGATGAATCTTTAATCTTGGCACCTTGTGGCTGAAGCCGGCACTAACTAGCAGATCCTGGCGATCAAAGTCATGCACTTAAATATTTAATTTATAAATAGAAAATAAAAAAATAAAGACTTGGCTTCATAATAGCAATAAGGCAACTCCAGGGGCGTTGTTATTGCCAATTAATCACACTCTTGGGACTGATGAAGAGCTCCACTGCTCCTTGTAACACTAATTGCCCTATGGGTGCAATTATCCATAACCCCCTCTTCCTTTCCCTGTCCAGCCAGACCTTATGGCTTACTTCCACATTAGGCTTTCTAGTTTTTAACCTCTGTTTCTAAAAGCTATCCTTCACATAGTCCAGATTGGTGATGGAGAATGCTAAGACTAATTCTCCTCATGTGAACATTCCTGGCTGGCTGCAGTTTAGGCGTGTTCGCATCTGCTTCCACATGCACAGGTCCAGGGAATGGCAGAAGGCAATTCATGAACGCTGTCTTTTTGGATCTGCTCTGCAGCTCACATCCAAGGAAGCACACAGTACTCACCTCCTGCCTGGGACCTCAAACTTCCCATTGAAGCGGCAGCTTCTACTCAGATCCTGGGGCTAGATCTGAGCCATGAAACTTTGAGCACAAACATCGCTATTTGTGCTGCTTTGAACATCTGGCAAATACTAGAACTAATCCTGTTAAAGACACATACTCTTTCCTGCAGTATTTATTATTGAAGCATTTCCCAAATTGTAGTTTGGACTTGAGCCACAAAACACCTAAACCTACAGATAGGTACAGAGACATGTGGCACTGCCAGGGGACTGTCAGGAATAGGTACCTGGGGAAAAGGAAGAACACAGGGCTCTTTAATTTAACAAATGAGGATGCAGAAAGAAACAGATCCTAGAAGATGAAGTCTGACATGCAAAGTAGAAATGAGGTGCCCCTTTTAAAGAGTAATTAACTATCAGAAATCTTTATCAAGTTTTATGGAAGATAAGCTGTCACTAACTGCTTTAAAGTGGGATTGGATATTTTCCTACAATATATATTTTACTTCAACAATGTCTCTTGGACTTGAATTGGGAAATAATTCAGAGAAGTCTGAAGGCCTGTTTTATGTAGCAGGCTAGCTTAGATTGTCACACCAGTCTCTTCTGGGCTTAGAATGCATGAATTATTGAGGTCTGATACTGAGTCTCCACGGCAAAGGTTGCTTCCTCTGAAAGGCTCATGCCTTTAAAGGTTCACTTGTAGCTTCTTGTAATGTTCATCACCTGCTGTAGTGGAAGCCCAGAGCTTTGAATTCAGGTCTTAAAGAAAAAAAAATATCAAGGACTGGATTCAGACTGTACATGTTTTGTGCCTGATCTGACGTTGGTCACCCCGCTATGCCTAACCACCTGAACCGAGGGCTGCAAAGAGTTGTCACACTGCAAGTTCAGAGCTCTTTATTTCCTTAAAGAAACCTAGTTTGCAACAATAAAGTTTTCTACACATTTTTATTCTTTAATATATTCTCAGCTGGTATAGAGGAGCAGAGCTCCCTTAACTTCAGCCGAGATGTAGCAATTTACTGCATCTGAGAATATGTCTCATTTCACCTCTCCATTCACTGATGGCATTACCTCTCGAGAGAAGAAAAAGGCAAATTTAATTCCCATCACCAATTCATTCCTCGCTTGCACTGCTGAGGCAACTAACAATTATTGTGGATCGCACACACATACACACAGCTTTGCAGAGAATCACTGTAGTTCTCCTGCAAAGAATGTGCTCTTGCTTTCATAAAAATCATAGGCGGAACAACTCCTATGCCTTGTCTTTTCCTCCAGCATTTAAGGCCTGGAAAACTTGCTGCTTGTGTTGTAATCATACCCAGCTGCAGGATATGTGACTGTGTTGCTTATTCCTCCCCGGTGTAATGTAGACCTCCATGCCTCACATGAGCCAGAGCCTTGTATGAGTTATATGGCTATTATGTTATAAGTAGGACTGATGTATTACAGAATGCTGCCATAGATCCTATTAATGGCACTCGGGCTCTATTTTTTTTCCCCTGTAGTAAATTCTGCACTTTTTTTTGGAAATGGACAGCTTCACGAACATGCAAAGATCCAGCACCCACGCTGGGCTTAGGCAAAGTTCGGGGCCTGGGTGTTGAGGTGGTAGCAGAGCATCTCGCTTTTCTGCTGCGGTGGGATTTATGTGGACATCACCAACCCTGCTGAGAAGCCAGCGTCTTGTCCAGCTTTGAACAGCACCACTGCCAAGAGCTGACAACCCCATGCTCCATTGCCCGAATTACTTTTAACATAATAATGTTTTCCCTTGTTCTGAATTTACAGTTAGCTCAGCCCTGTGGTACCATTCATTCTTCTCTTCCCATAGACAGATTTGCTGGTATCTGCCCTTTTCCTAGAGTTTTTCTTCCCAGGAGCAAGACATAGCCTGGTATTCACAAGCAGTGTTTTTTTATAGAAGGGTGATCTCAGAAAGAGATGAAACTGTAGCCATTTTTCAGGCTCAAACATCTTGGATCTTTGTGAGATACGTATATTTCTGGGCTGTGGTCCCATTCTGCTGTCAGCACTGCAGGAAGAACCGTAAAGCCCAGGATACGTGCATGTAGGGAGTTGAAATCTCCTTCTGGATGTGACTCGGGCTCAGCTCTGCTCTTAATAATCAGGATTCAAACACAATCCAAATCCTTTACTTCCATGACAACCACATCCTCTTGCAAGTAACCTTTGATGAAATTTACTTGAATTTACAGCTAGCTGCAGGAGCGTATTTGGAGAGGAGTGCGCAGATATGGAAGACGATTGAATGGGCATCCCCTTCTTCAACTTTTGAAATGAGAACAGAGGCTTTCATGAATAACCACGATGGCTTGAAACTACTCAGGGGAGGATCAGGCAGGGTGTAGGAAAAGGCTCTTCACCAGAGGGTGGTGGGCATGGAACAGGATCCCAGAGCAGTGGTCATGGCCCTCCACTGTTGGAATTCAGGGAGTGTCTAGTCACCACCCTCAGACACAGGGTTTGAATTTTGAGTGATCCTGTGTGGAGCCAGAAGTTGGGCTATGACACTTGTGAGTCCCTTCCAGCTTTGGATATACTGTGATTCTGTGGTACTGCGAAGAAAAAAGGCATAGCAATGTGGCTTTGTCTGTATCTGTGTGCTAAACGATGCCAAGGCCTGGGCCCAGATGCTGTGTCATGGCTATACGGATTGATATGGGGCAGGTACCCTTTCCAGAAAGAAATTTAGATTCACTCACTCTATTCTGGGTAGAAGAGATTTTAGGTATGTGGATAAAAGCCGTACTGTGTCACTTGCTCCCTGGGCCAGAAAATGGGCCTTGGCTGGTTTAATTTACTAGTGTAGATACATGTTTTAAGATTGCATCGTTTGGTAATGATAACAGGACAGCGAGACATGAACGTTTAAAGATAACGATATCTCCCTCAGTCCTTCTAGCAGCTCACTGCAGCTCCTCTGTATCTTACTGTTCATTTTCTTATTTCTTTCCCCTATCTTCCCTCCTTCTCAAAACCTAGCTAACATGCACTATGTCATTTCATAGTAGATGTCTGAAATAGTTTTGAAAAGAGCCTGGTTCTTTGCTAGAGGGACTATGGGACTTCGATTCAGTGCTGCCTCTGCTCCAGCCTAACTGAATGTTCAGAAGCACAAGTGAGAGAACAAAGGGATGTAAAACTATGATGCAATCCCTTCCTGTCACATCTGATTTAGCAAACAAAGTCAGATGGCCTTACAAGAAAAAAAAGAAAAAGAGAAAAATAAGCATAACTACTGCTTTTGTGTTTGAACTGAAACATTAACAATCAGAGGACAGTATTGAAGCAGCACAGCCAGCCCATCCATCTTAGGCACATCAAGCCAAATGGAAATCCATGGTCAACAGATACAAGAAGCCTAACAACCTCGGTGTCAGTAAGACAGGCTCAGCCTGATTACAGGGAAGCTGGTGAGGCACAGGACTGAAGCCATAAATCTGGTGTGCACAGTGTGATGAAGACAGCTCTGACCAAGGGGTGGGATTCAGGGCTGGATTAGCGGAGTGAGGCACGAGGGATTAGGAATTGCAGGTCTTGAATGTACGCTGAATCTAACACTAAATTAATCAAGATCTCTTTTCAGACCTCTGATGCATCTCGTATTGCTAATGAAATAAACTATAATAATGTGGGGAGGGTTCATTAAAGGGAAGGGAAGAAGAGGGAAATGAGATTGAAAAAGATTTGCATTTATATATCTCCAAGTGAGTCACCCTGGTGGTTTGGATAAAGAAGCATCCCAACACCAATATGAGTGCTGCAATTACATGGCCTGAATTGGAGACATGCAAAGAGCAATGGTTTTCTGCTTTGTCACTTGTCTTACATCAGGTAAAAACCCCACAAAAACTGTTAACCTCATCTGATTGCTGGCACGATGCTGGGAAGTTTCTGCCACATTGGAGCCCGTTTTGTAAGATTTTGGCAAGGTGGTGTCCTTGTCAGGAACGTATTTGCTAAGATCAGGCTCAGTTTTGACCCTGAGTCCTCCTGAATCTAGGTATGTCCTAGCTGGTGTCTACTTTACACGTGTTTTGCCCTAAACACAACAACCTCTTTTAAATAAAGGGAGGCAAAGGCAGATGTAACAGGGGAATTGATACTTCAGTGTTTGTCCTGTTGGGTGAAGATGAGTGATGAAATAGAGAGAGGGTAGGAAAGAAGGTCAGGAAATCACAACCAATTTGTCAAACTAGCCTATTCCTCCATCATTCGCATCTTTCTCCCTTTTTTTCTTTATTACTAGGGACATTAACGTGAAGGTGGTGTCCTCTCTGAGCTGCACTCCCACAGCTCCTGCTAGCGGAGCGTCTCGGAGTATTGCGCTGGTATGAGCACATGAGGCTTCACAGCACCTTTGTGAGAGGAGTCAATATCATTAGGGATGATTGTATATTATGATACATTTTCTAAAGCTCCATCTATGTTACAATTAATCTCCAATTCTAAGCCAGTATTTGGCCTTCCAAGGTACACATTTACTTTCCATCGCACATAGTAACGATTTTCTGTCCCTGGTCCCGACTTTCCACTGGTGTAAATCTATACAGAGCCCGCTCCAGCTCATTTTACACCAGCCGATCATCTCAGACTCTCTCTGATATTTGTGGTCTGGTGGTGTTGCGGGTCATTAAGATAGATGCTTGCGGCTACCTTGGGACAGGCGGATGTCAGTGTGGAGAAGATGTGTTTCCTTATATATGGTTTGCTGCACTCAGTGGGATCTTTCAAGGTGGGATAGACTATCTGAATGCAAAGTGCAATTGAGTGCATGGACTGTCACAACTGTTGGGCTGGAAGGCACCTAGAAGAAGCTCATTTTTCTTACAAGATGACAGGATCAACTCTATTTGTGTTGCTCTGAACAAAAGTTTGTCTGTTCTGCTCTTGCAGATCTGTAGTCCTGGAGAATCTCTGCCCTGTGTGAATAACAGATTTCAGACTTTGCCATTGTACAGTGTGTCAATTTTAGGGGTAGTTTTCCTTTACATAAATTTTATCATTTTTATTGAAAACTTGTAAAACAAGCACCTGCAAGTCTGTAATGAAGTGAGCACTACAGGC
>NC_034438.1:6202568-6224606 GCF_002078875.1 Numida meleagris | reverse complement strand
TTCCTTCCTTCCTTCCTTCCTTCCTTCCTTCCTTCCTTCCTTCCTTCCTTCCTTCCTTTCTTCCTTTCTTCCTTTCTTTTTGGCTTATATCTGTGCTTCTTTCATTTCTTATTTCTTTCCCTCTTTCTCTCAAACCTTAGTCTCTTTCTTTCTCTCCTCTAAAGGGTTCCAAACAGCATGCACCACATGCACACATGCGTGCACATTCACATTCACACAAAAACACAAAGAAACACTGGGGGAAAAATGTTCTTTATTTACTGTTTGTTGACTTATTTATATATTTTGAAGGTCTCTCTTGGAGCTGAGAAATAAGACATGACAAGGCGTGTGTTATGCTGAGATAACACATACCTTGGGGGAAGTGTGAAACACAAGGCAAAATGAAGCGCCTTCAGTGACCCAAGATGAGAGTTATCTTGTGGTAACACACCTAGATGTGTCCCATTATGACTACGAAGGAAGAAGATGGAGAGAGGGGAAATAAAAGGAATCGTAGAACTTAGAATCCTGTTATTATTATTTTTAAGTTTGTCTGCAGCATGTCCCCCTGTTATTAAAAGAAGAGTAGAATTCCAGCCAATAATCCTGTGGGAAGTCCATTGTAATCTGAAATAATACATACGGAGATGATAAAGCCAGAAGGGACACTCACATTTACTCTTTCTCTAGATAGTTCCATACCACAATTCATTAAATGTCAATGAGTTACTCAGCACTGGATTCAATGTATTTGATTATGTACCTTCCCAAAAGGCATTCCTACCACTTCTGAAGACATCAAAACATGAGCAATCTATTACTTACTTGGATATTTTTTTCAAATTTCTTATGAACCTTACTATGAAAAAGCTGTGCCTTCATCTGAATTTGAATATGTCTGACAATATAAATGTGTCCAGCAATTTAAACATTTTTTTTTTAATTGCATTAGGTTAAACTTCATATACTCTGTCTCACTTATATTGTAATCAAATCACTTACTGGCCTTCATTACAGAAAGTTAAGTGGATTGAGTTTTTTTAATCCTGCATTAAAAGCAGGATTTTTAAATTCTTATGGTCATTTTTGACTTTTATATGGACTATTTCATGTTAGTACCTTCATTTCTCAGAACTGTTATGACTCTAATCTCATCAGTGTCATATAGGAAAAGAATTGTCATTTCCTGACCTCTACTCCTCATTCCAGAGTTCAGACACTGAAGAAAAGTTAATGTAGGCACATTACATATATACTAAACAAATAAACAAGTAGCAACAGCACAGGAATTTATTATGAGCTTCTTGTTTTCCAAAGAGTAAAGAGTATTCCTTCTAAATAAATAAAAGAGGTTTTAGAACTTCTCTTTAGAGATATGACCTTGGTATTTGTTGCAATAATCTTACTTTTATATGGTCAGCATTCATTGAGACAGCCATACCATTTCCCTGCTCTCATTACTACTTACCTGTATGCCAATCTCTGTGGCATTTGCAGATTTTAAGAGTATATTGTACCTCCAGATCAATGATTAAAATATTGAATAATACCTCATCAATAACTAACCCACTCTTGAAACATCTCCCTCCTAAATTCTGTTATACAAAATTAGCTACTACGTTTTGAGATCTGATAGTTAGCCAGTTCTTCATCTGTTTAGCACATTTTTTATTGATATGATATAGTGACAATTATTAAATTAGACTGTTGTTTGGTACTAGGATATATCCAAATATATTCCAAAAAAGGGTGAGATAAAACAAAACTTAGATTTTATTGAGACTTTCAGCCAACCTGGAAAAAAAAAAATCCACCTAAGAGACTCAATCTATGTTCATTTGAATTAACAAGTGACTTTTCTTTCTTAAACATCAAGACTTTGAAGTCAGTGGAACCTGTCAAAGCTTACAAAAGCAGGGTAATCCAAGCATAATTTAGGAAAAAATACATCTGGTCTTTCCTTTAGTGTATGAACACACTGTTACCACATGCAAAATTATTCTACATGTGATGTTATAAACAATTGTTTTAATGTGTGGCCAGAGTGAATTGAATTCAATATTTGTTGTAGCAAGTTGTGCTCCATGCCCAGAAGAGCAAATTCCTTAGATTAATAGATTTTAAGGCCAGAAGGGAACATTACGATTATTTGCTCTGACCTCTTGCTTAGCACTGGTCATGGAATTTTAGCCAGTAATTCTTGCCTGGAGCTCAGTATCTCATGATGCATAGCAGCCTATTACTATAGTAAGCACTGGACTTCTTTGGTGCTGCCTGCATGAAAGAGTCAAGCATTTTCAAGTGTCAGTTTGGGTTTAACTTGGGGATGTTGTTGGAAATGGATGCCTAATAACATTATTAACTTTTCTTTTTAAGTGAAGACATAGTAAATCATATTCCTTTTTATACAAATGTTTTTTATGTCTTACATTTCTATTTTTATTTTACTTTTTTATTTCTTCTCATATTTTTTCTACATTACACTTCCTGTGTTCTGTAGAGATAGTATGGTCCACGGCTCATGGTATGTTCACCTTGAGAATTCAGTTAGTAACAGGACAGCACTTCTTAAGGGACCTTCTGGGTCCTTTCCGATTATTACACTATGGTTCATAACACAGAGTGATTTTGGAGTGTCTGAACAGAATCTGTTTCGGACAAAATTGGTCCCAGTGACAAACTTTAATGGTACAACCTATATCCTCTTGTAGTTAGTGTTCACAGGATCAGCCTGGAGCTAACCTGAATTCAAAAGAAAAGAAAGAATACAAATAACAACAAAAACAAACAAAAACCCTAAAATGTGTATTGTGTGTGTACTGGTTCCTCTGCAGCAGTTGATATTATGTATCTACTCAAATGCATCATCCTGCTCGCTAATGTAAATATATCACTGAATATCTTCATATCACTGCACTTGTGCAGTAGCTCTGAAGCTAAGCACCCTGCTTTGCAAGCCATGACAGTAAGCCTCTATTCAGAAGCACTCTTTTAACTTTATATCTAAGCCAATAGGCTCTGTTGGTCTCAGACCACACTGAGAGGAACTTGCTTTGAAGTCAGCAACAGGCGTGGTTTATCTACAGGCTGAATAATGATCTCATCAATAAATGAAAACTGACTTTCTTGCTGTGGTACCTTTCTATCCCCATATGATTTGGGTAAGTTCCAAATGACAGCACTTGAATACCACCATCTTTGCTGTGACACAAATGAGATGCTAGGTACTTCCATTTATCTTATTCATAAAGATACACATCTGGATGATGTAAAGGTGTTCTTCCAGATTAAAAACTGATAGGATTAAGTAGTAGTGTCCTGGGTACTCAGCAACTTGTTTCTGTTACTGGCTTTTACATTAAAAAAAAAAATAGAAAGTTAGGAGTCTCAGAAATCCAGAAAAGAATGAGATTTTCAGTCTTACAGTATCTTAATTTCATGATTACAGTGATCAGTGAGTGGACTTATGGAGTGTATTCCATATTTCTCTCTTATTTATTAGAATATCAGAGTGTGCATCCCAGTTGAAATTTTGTTCCCAGTGGTTCGTCTCCGTATTATCTGGGCATGTATTTTGAACAAAGTACATACACAACAGGCTGGGATTTTGTGAGGAATGTGTTTTGTGAGCCAGCAAATTCTTTGAGTATTCAGTGGGACTTATGTACCTTGCATAACATAACGAAAATTGCTACCAATTTTCTAAGTGTCCTTTCCACAAAGGTCATGAACTTGTTATTCCTTCACCTACTCCTTTTTAAGTTTTTAACTTGATTTTCTGGATGTTGGACAATATGGCAGCCTTTGAAAATATGAACAATGGAAAAACTCAGCAAGTATGTAATGAAGTGAAGGCTTCCGCATATAACAGTAGGAGATTTTTATACCAATCCTTCCAAAGGATCTCACCAAAATTGATGTGCAAAACACAAAACATTATCTCATATTCCAAGAAACCTGATACTTAAAATCTCCTGAACATACCCCTGGAAACAGGATATGGTAAAAGGTTGTCATTCTACCCACTAATAATGCTGTATCCATTATTGTCTTCAAATGCCCCTTTTAGAACTTTGCTGATCCTGTTGAATATTCTGGGTAGCTGAGTATTCAAAACAAATTCATTCCCAGTAGAGCTCTATGAACCGTTGATTGGCTGCCTCCTTTCCTGATCATGCTGTGAACTTTAGTGGATGAAATTTTATACATAATCACGCTGTATTCTTTGCTGATTGAGCCGCCTATTATCACTGTTTATATAGCTATTACATTCTGCGTTTTCCAGTCCAGTTTCAAGCTTGTTTTTCCTCCAATATATTATGCAAAATAAACTGAACAGGAATTACAGTATTTCCAACCTGCTGTGTCTTCAGAATCTAAGACAGCAAAATGCTTAGGTTTTCTTTCAAACAGTGGGATAAATGATTCTCCAAAGATTGAAGCTGCTGGTTATGGAAAGCTTGTGCCACTTACTATATGCAAAACAGGGAGATTTACAAAGAAACTGATTGCATCTTTATTTGCTTTATCAAAAAATCTAAAACCATAGCTGAAACTATAGAAAATGCATTTTAGTGGTCTTAAAACAAATGATATCCCCCACAGATTTGTCAACAGCTTAGCACATAAGTCTAGGCTGCTGAACCAAAAAACATCTGGAATTTCTCCTGCTGGAAGATGCACCTTAATAAGGAAAAGATTCAAAAGTTCAGTGTCTGAATTGTACAGCTTGGTCAGCGGAGTTTTGCAGCTGATCAAGCGTTGTCTGTGCAGCTGGCTTTGCCAAAAATAAATAAATAAGGGGAATGAATAAACTGGAGCTGAAAAATATGAATCTTCACTAATAATAAAATATGCAAAAATGATAGTAGACTCTCTCAATTTATTAAATTAAATTATGCATCTCAATCAACAAAGTGTGCAACAACGGCATTCAAAAACAACATCACTAAATCAGGGGAAGATACAGCCCAATCAGAAAAATTTAACAACTTGAACATTAAATTACACAACACTACCAGAATCAAGGTAAATTAAAGAAGATAAAGTGTAGGCTCTGATCTTCGCAAGCTAAAGCATAGAAAAAGAAACTGAAAGACTCTACTGGATAATAAATAGGTCAGTTTCCCAGTGGACCTGACCTTTAGGTAGTGTAAATGATTATTGCTTTAATGAAGTCACTGGATCTGTAGGGTCTATATCTGCTCTTCCAAAGAAAATACCTGATACAACAATTGTGCTATGTTTTGTGTTGTTCTTTTTTAAAAATAGAATATGAGTTCTTTTGTACACAGATTATCACTGCTACTTACCCCTCTCAGGAGTCTACTGTGACAGGCATTATAAAAATAAGCAAAACACTGAAATTAAGTTGCTACTCGTACAAAAGTTCTCTTTGGTGCCTTTACTGCAATACCAAAAAAGGGTAAAATTTTTTCCACAAATTTTACCCAAAGCATCAGTCTTCTTGCTTAAATGATTTACATCAGTCTTGAAATAGATGAACCTACAAGGCAGTATGGTATAGGTACTGAAAATGGTTAAACATGGCTAAAAGGTATAAAGGGAATGACTAGAAAACAAAGGAAGAGGCTCTGATGAGGTGATGCCTGGAAATCAAGGAAAATTTTACTATTGACATGAATAGGATATGAAGAAGTCCAGGCAGGTCATGACAATATTTTTTAGTTTCTCTAGTAAGACAAACTACTGTAGGATGGTTTATCTGGATGGCAATTAGAAGGTCCTCAGATACTCTAACACATAAGATGATACCTGGCTTTTTACAGCAGGAAAGTCTTAAAGGAAACTTTTTTTTTTTTTTTTTACAATATTTATGCCAATCCTTACCACTAATTTCTAAGACAGGAGTGACATGATGAAGATGGCTGCAAAATGAACATGCTCCTGCAACATAAGAAGCAGCCACACTCCTAGAGATTTTGCAGTCTGCTAGGTAAATCAGAGGAAAAGATGAAAATATACAGGGGGACTGCATGACCAAACTAAGGAACTGGAACTCACTGCCAAAGACATTGAGTCGTATTGCCCTTATTTGCTCCTTAACATTCATACCACAAGACCATCTTTCACTAATTTGGATCCGTTGTTAACTACCAGCTGTCATTGACCCGCATCATGTTCTTTCGTTAGAATGGGGGGCCTGAATGTTTAACCAGGGCTTTTGGTGTGTGCATATGAGTTCACAGAATCATAAAATCATAGAACAACTTTGGTTGGAAAGGGACATTAATGATCATCTAGTTCCAACATTCTTGTTGTAGTCAGGATTGCCAATCACCAGATTAGGCTGCCCAGGGCCTCTTCCAACCTGGCCTTGAATGCTTCTATGGATGAGACATCCACAGCTTCTCTTGACAGCCTGTTGCATTGTCACACCATCATCTGAGTAAAAAATTTCTCCCTAACATCTAAACTAAATCTCCTCTTTTTGTTTAAAACTGTTCCCCCTTGTCCTATCACTATCAGACCATGTAAAAAGTTTGTTTCCCTCCTGATTATAATCTCCCTTCATCCTCTGGCTACCTCTCTTTTGCTGCAGCCCAGGATACTGTTTTCCTTCCAGACTGCAGGTGCACACTGCTGGCTCATTTTTGTCAGCCTTTTTATCCTTCTCCACAGAGCTGCTCTCGATGAATTCTCCCTGTCTGTATACATTCCTGGGATTGACTCGACCCAAGTACAATACCTTGCACTTGGTCTTGTTGAATGTTATTAGCTTTACATGTTGCCACTTTTCATCCCTTTGGATGGCATTCCTTCTTTCTACAGTGTCAACTGCACCACTCAGCATAGTGTTTTCCACAAACTTGCTGAGGGTGCACTCAATCCCATCATCTATGTCACTGATAAAGATATTTAAGAGTACTAATCTCAAGACAGACCCCTGGGGGACCCCACTTATCACTGGTCTCCACTTGGACATCTACCACAATTCTTGGCTGTGACCATCCAACCAATTCTTTGACCATCTAATAGACCACCCTTCAAATCCATACCTCTCCAATTCAGAAACAAGGATGAGCTTTGGGGCCATATCAAAGGCATTTTACAAGTCCAGTAGATAATATCAGTTGCCCTCCCTTCATCCACAGATGCGATCACTCCATCATGGAAGGCCACCAGATTGGTCCGGCATGACCTACCTTTGGTGAAGATGTGTTGGTTGTCTTGGTTCATTTTGTTTGCATGTGTCTTAACATGTTTTCCAGGAAGACATGTTCCATGATGCTCCCAGGCACAGAGGTGAGGCTCACTGGCTTGTAGTTTCCCAAATCTTCCTTTTCTACTTTTACTAAAATGGGAGTGATGGTTCTTTTTTTTCCAGTCAATGGGGACTTCACCAGATAACCATTTCAAATACGACGGAGAGTGTCTTTATAACCACATCAGCCAGATCCTTCAGGACCCCAGGATGCATATTGTCTGGTCCCTTCGACTTGTGCACATTCAGTCTGATGAGGTGATCTCAAACTTCCTCTTCACCAACAGTGGGAGGGATTTTGGTCTCCCAAGCACCACCTAGAGTTTTATTTCCAGCCTGTGTCATCATGTCATCCCTGTGATCTTCACACGTATCAAATGGGCTATAGGAAATCTGCTCTGAAATCACGACTCCAATTTGCAGCATAGACATATGCTTAGTCAAATCCTTAAGGGAAGCTGCCACTCATACAGTGTATGGAGGAGCTGAAGTTACTGTGCATTACAGGGGTTTATTTAACCTTGGCATACATGGGAAAACTGTAATGATCTTTTTTGTTCCAGAAACCCCAGAGAGGATTATGCTGCCCATCTACTGTCTGTATGTGAGGTGTTTGAGCAAGGCAACTTAAAAGTCACAGCCAATTTTTGTGCTTCATCAGGATCAAACACTTCCATTAAAATACTAACTTTTAAACATTAACATTATTCTGAAATAATTATAAAATAATGCTCCCTGTGGCCATTATGTCCTTAAGCGAGACGAGGTAATTTCTGCTGTTAGTGTGCTCAGCACTATTTTTCTATCTTTCTTCCTTAATTTTTTTTTCAATAAATTCAGTGCTCTTGAAAATCAGATGCTAATTAAAACAATCCAAGAAGGTAGGTGCTACAGAACACTAAAACACACATAAGAATGTGCCCATACTCATACATACAAACAAAAAATGAATGTCTCTATGCACAACAACATGCACAAACTCTCCCAAAACTTTGTATTCTTGATAGTTTATTACATTTCATGTTTTACAGGTTACAAGGCTGTAAGGGAAATGCATGCAGAGTCGAAATTCAGTTGCCACAAATTAGTAGATGTCTGGGGGAATCATATTTTGAGGATCTGATAAGAGTACAATTCATAGAAGTTAAAAAGAGCCTTGGGAGGTAAACTGCTCTTTTATCTTCTGCATATTTCCCATGGAAAATTACCATTATAGAAATTGAGATCTCTAATCATAGAATCATAGAATCATAGAATTAGCTAGGTTGGAAAAGACCTACAAGATCATCCAGTCCAACCATCCACCTACCACCAATAACCCCACTAAACCATGTCTCTCAATGCTGTATCTAAATGTTTCTTGAACACCTCCAGGGACGGTGACTCAACCACCTCCCTGGGCAGCCCATTCCAGCGCCTGACCGCTCTTTCAGAAAAGTAGTGTTTCCTAATGTCCAGCCTACATCTCCCCTGGTGCAACTTGAGGCCATTCCCCCTCGTCCTGTCACTAGTTGCAACACTGAAGAGGCCGACCCCCAGCTCACTACAACCTCCCTTCAGGTAGTTACAGAGAGCGATAAGGTCTCCCCTGAGCCTCCTCTTCTCCAGACTGAACAATCCCAGCTCCTCAGCCGCTCCTCATAAGGCCTGTGCTCCAGACCCCTCATCAGCTTCGTCGCCCTCCTCTGAACACGCTCCAGGGCCTCAATGTCTTTCTTGCAGTGAGGGGCCCAAAACTGGACACAGTACTAGAGGTGTGGCCTCACCAGCACTGAGTACAGAGGGACTATTACTTCCCTACTCCTACTGGCAACACTATTTCTGATACAAGGCAGGATGCCACTGGCCTTCTTGGACACCTGGGCACACTGCTGGCTCATGCTCAGCTGAGCATCAACTAATCCCCCCAGGTCCGTTTCCTCCACACAACCTTCCAGCCACTCTGCCCAAGCCTGTAATCATTTCCTTTTGTCAGATCATATCTGATTTGTTGCTGGGCGTATGTGGAGATCCTTTCGGGAATGAGCATGTAGTCAGGAGATGTTTCTGTAAAGGTGGATGAGATCGCAGAGACAGTTCAGCAACCGCATACCTGCCTCAGCTTTACTACAAGGAGTGGACACAGAGTAGCACTTGTCAGCATTTTCTTCACCAAAATGTCCATCTGGGCATGAACATTTACCCTTTACATACGCAGTTTTAGAGACTCTGGACTGCTGAGCAGACAAAATGAAGCATTGATGGACTTGTTAACTCCCACTGGAGCCTAAAGGAAGTGAAATACCCAACATGCCTGGGGCAGGGCGGGGTGCCCTGCAGGGCTCATCTTGAAGCACGGGAGACTGATTCACTAAACACACAGACTACTGCTTCAGAGCCACTGACTTCAATAATAACTACCCACTTGTGCTCAGTCCTTATTGAAATCAATGGCTCTGAAGCACACATCTGCATGCTATGTGGGAATAAAACCTGAGGAGCTGTCATCTTCCTAAGCTGGCTCAAATTCAATCAAGAAGGCACCTTAAACTGACTTAAAAATCCCACAGAACATATACACACACATTGGACCACTTTGCCATGCCCTGAAGAACAAAGCTGCTTCTCTGTAACCCTGGATGAAAAGGTAAAACTTATTGGGTACAACATGTTTTTGTCTGAAATTATTCCTTAAGGAGCATTGGGCCTTTACTTAATGATGTACCAACTTGTTATAATAAGATTTGGAAGTTTCTTTATTCATTCATTTACTTATTGGAGGGCATAATTATTTAATTTCCCATGTGTTACACATAGAACACGCACATTGAAGAAGTGGTACTTCAAAAATAGGAAATTTTTCATTAAACAGAAACTTACCCCATTTATTTTTACACCTTAAGGAAAGGAAGTCGCTGCCAATAGTTGTTCAAGGGAGCAGGTTTTCTTTGGAGTCGTTAGTTGCAAGTGGAAGATCATAACTGTCTATGTATTGAGCTTGTAAGTCTCTCTTACCCTGGTTTTCAGCATTAGAAACATCCATACACTTTTAAAACTCCCAGCTCACAGCAATGACCGACCAAGTCCTTAGCCACAATTAATGAATCAAGTAACCACATCACAACATTTTTAGTGCCAGGACAGAAGACGTAATTTGTTTAGCAAAATGTAGCTATTTGTATATTGTAGGTGGTCAGTGCAGGGCTTTCTTACAGAAAAAAGAAATCACATTCAGATCATATATATATATATATATATATATAAAATGTTTTAGTATAATTGTGCTCTTATAAAATTTGATTTATTTAAGCCAGTGCAAAAAGAAAAAAAAAAAATTGACTGCAACCTTGGATGGAAAGGGTCAGAAATAGTATTTCAATAAAAACTCTTTGGGAGGAATACAGATCAATTAAGTTTCTCTGAAGCCTCTTTTCCCTTCTACTCCTCCTCTATACCTTTCAAAATTTCATATACCAAGGGAAGATTTTGATGAATATTTTGACCATCTGTGCTGCTTGTCAGCTGGTAAATCAGTTTATAAACTGATAACTGCTGTTGTTTCAGGACTGGGGGTTTCTTATTAGAAATTTTTTTAGGCTATGCTCAACTGTTTTCAGCACTCATGGAAGTTACTGTTAGTTAAATATGTTCTTAAGGGCAAACTTTTGTTTTCAGCATTCTCCTGAATGTGAGTTTCTGCTACTTAAGCATGTAAATGTGTTGATAGATTTTGTTTAAAATAATTTTATCTGACCAGGTAATTAAGTATTAGCTTTCTTAGTCCCCACAAGGGGGCTGAGTCCTGGTTCTTCCAACACGTTTTGGAGTAATAACTTTTGATTACTTAATCTGCAACTTAGTAATATTCTTTTAGCACAATGTGCTTGCAATTTTTATAATGTCCTCAGCATTTATATGTTGTACATTTAGAAGGTTTTTTTCTAAGAAAACAGATACTGCTCTGAACTGTAATTTATTATTACAGTACCTCAGAAGCCATTTCTCAGAAAGTCAGAGCAATTTTAAAAGGGAATATTTCTCATATTAATTCTTGTTTGACCATGTTCCTTACAGTATGAAAAAGTGTAATTACTTTATTTTTTCATGTGACCTAACCTCAAACTGTCTTTAGAAAATATTACTTTTATAAAGTACGTATGCAATCTCTTTAAAATATATTGTTAAATGTTTCTTTAATGAGAAACTGTGTGCAGAATTTATACTGTACGTTACTATCATTATATATCTAATTGGATAACTGCACAGAAATGGAAAATGGAATTTTTCTGTAAGCTGACAAAAACCATGCATGTTTTCAGGTGTAAAGTATTTAACTGCATTAATCTGCAGCTGTATAATTGTGTTGCTAAGGCTAACAGGCAGTCTTACAGTCAATGATAATTAATCTCGCAGTTTAATTCTAAATCTCTGTATTTACCACTCCATTTTCTCTATTACTGAATGTTATATTTCCTTCTTGGAACAGTCCTTATGTAAGTATTAATTTTCAATTACTACTTTGCTCTGGAGTATGAAGAATAACACGTAACAGTATCAGAAGATGCTAAGGACAGTATTTATCTCACCTTCCTGTAGCTGCCCCAAAATTAGGTGTTTGTTTCAAGCTAGGTGGCTGAATTCTCTTTATATTCAGTGGAGAGAAATGGACACCCTCAGAGACTGATTTGTCCTGCTTGTGTCAGACATCTGGCTTAAGTTGGGACAAATCACTATTTGGAGGTGTCTGTTTTTCTCTGCTGACTGCAGAGAGACCCTAGGTGATTATTTTAAACCATTCACCTTTCAGACAGCGAAGGTTAGTTGAGATGAATCCTATCTGTAATTGTGGAAACCCAGATGGCAAGGGAAAAAAAAAAAAGAGATGAAACAAGAGAAACAAAACAACAACAGCTAAAATAAATGTTCCATGTTCCTTATACTTACTCAAAAATGAGCAGACAGTCATTGTATTTAAAACCAATGCACAATGTTCAGTGCTAATCATGTAAAAGACACAGCAAAGAAAGCAGCATTCTCCATGTGTGTGGATGTGTGTAAAGGGACTACGCAGTTTAACACATGCTTATGCTTCCAAAATATCTTTTGGATCGGACCCAAATTAAATTTAGTCAGTCCCACGCACCTGTTTAAGGCTGTGATGACACTGCCATATGGTGGGTCAGTTGTTGCACACACGCAGACATGATCAGGCTTATTTGGTCATTTCAAGCAATAATAACCCAGACACCTATCCAGGACTCAAAGCATGCTTTTAGTGCATGAGGTTTGTAAGAACTGTGGCTATGTTTAACGGAGATATCTATTCTACAGGTTGCTTGGGCTACCTACCCAAGATATAGTGAGGACTTGCAGTGTGGAAATACTTCAGGGTACCTCATACTGCCACAAATCTCAGCAACATGGAGTACAAAAAAGTCACCTTCCACTCTTCCATCTTTATCTTTACCTCCATCCCACTGTACTGCACTATCAATACTTGCAATGTAGTACTCATTGCAGTCTTGCTTGTTCAAATGGAAGAAAATGTGCATTGTTATTTATGGTCTTTGGAATTTCCTTTGTACTATTTTGGATCTCTTAACAAGCACAAAGGAACCAAAGTATGATGTCACACTCCCACTTTAAACGGTTATAACAAACAGCGCAAGGTAAAATAAAACTAAGATCAAAGCACTTGGACTTTACAGTAAAAGACTGGGTTCAACAAAGATTTAAGAAGAATAAGCTCATAAACAAATCTTCTTCTTGGACCGTAATTAAACACAAGCAAAATTATAAAAATAGAGAAAATTATTTTAAGCCTGTTAATTCAGGATTTGAGTCATTTGCATTTCACAGACTGAAAAAGCCCCCAAGATAACCTTTATTTGGGGCATATTTTTATTAGTAATTTTATTAAGCTCTCTCCATCTATATATATATTTCAAAAACAAATTCATCTGTAGCAAAGTGTGTTTACAATAGCATAATTTTTTCCCCTTAAAAACATGTTTATTAAAACAATCAAAAACCCTTATGATATCAGCAAAAGATTTTTTTTTTCTTGCATGAAGAAATCAGTGTTGAGGTAGATTTTTGATATAATTTTGCCAGGAAAGTGCCTAGTCATTTCTGTCTGCTATGAATGGTTACAAATGACTGTGTTTAAAACTTGAGATCCTTTTGCTCCAGCATCATCTGAATTTGCATTGACTGCTGTTATATTGGCTGTTACATTGTAAGGATGTGCATTGCCAGTATCTCAATGGAATTTTCTTTTTTAATTTTAATAGTAAAACATCAATTCCTATAAAATCAATGGAAATCAAAATATCCTATATATATATATATATAAATCCTATAAAATCAATGGAATCACTCTTGCTGTCTTCAGTCTTTGAGGTGGACAGTTCCTTGTCAGACTTCTTAGATTATGTTTCCCTTTCATTCACCAGAGGGTAGAAATTCTCATTTTCATTCATAGTTTGCTAAAGACCAATTTCAGTGTCTTTCTTAAAGCTACATGTTTCCTTTTGAGCTAGCTATCTGTTGTCTTTTGTAATCAATGGACAGAAAGAGAAACTCCTTGATCTTAGCCCACCTCATCTTGAAGTAATTACTTAAATTTTTTCAGTTGAAACATGCCCTAAAATTGCGGAATCTAAAGAATCTAAAAAATGTTTGTTTATCAGTTTTAGACAGCTATAATTCCACCCCATTACTCCTATTTCTTGTGGTCCCAACCAATACACTTGAAGATGACTACTCTCTTATTCTATCTGGTTGTTGATTGTGCCAGTCATCAGAATTGACTGAAAGTTGCTCTGATTTAGTGAAATAATCACTCAATAGACACAGGTAAGTTTGCAGTTTGAGAAAAACTTCAATTTTGAAATGGTTGGTTTGCATTCAGTTTGACTCCATAGCTCTAAACCTAAATGGATAATAAAAAATAAAAACTTGTTGAGATTTACTGGTAAATTTGTCCCTCTGATGAGACATCTTTTCTGCACTATCTACTAGTGTTGCATGAAAGAAATTTAACTGTATAAGCAAAACATCTGACACATAGCACTTGATGGCCACACTATTGATGTTTCAAGTATATTTGCCTGGGACATTCAGTAGTTTGGACCCATGAACTGCAATCCCATTAACAAGAGAAAGGCATTGAAGAACTTTTGGAATATATCTTATGGTTTAGTTTAATCTAAATAGCATAGAGTTTGCACACTCCAGCACTGTCACATAATGCAAACCAAGGTATGCTAAATGAAGACAATTGGGAAATTTACTTCAGAAGCACACTTCTGGTATAAAGTAAAGCACTGATGTAGATGCATCCACTAGTAAGTACGATTAGGGTTTATTATCAAACAAGCTGTGTGCAGTTACCTGCAGTCAAGAAGACATATTTTACAAATGTAATTTAACAATGTAGAGGTCATAACCTTAATGGTGAAATGTTTTCTTATTCATTTCTCTGTCCATATTAAAAAGTGCATTTATGTAATCTATGCTGTTTGTCCCTTGAAGTTTTATTATTGTACTGTCAAGAAATAAATCCTTTTTGTTAAGAAATCTGATTACATGTTTGAGTTATTGATCTTTTTCGGGGGAATTTTTTTTATTTCAAGATGCTCATTAAGATCTTTTGCCTACCAAACAAGTATGTTTTCCTGTGCCATAGAGCAACCAAATTCTAATTGCTGGCTTCATTATACGGAAAAGTGGAAGTGTAACAATTAAAAGTCTTATTACACATCCATAATTGAGTTTTGTTGCAACTTATGAAAACATAAGCTGTCTTAAACACACTTGCAGAAAATGTCGCACCATCAAATCAACACTTTTATTATACAAAAGTAATTGTGTTTAAAGACACCAAACATATGTTACATAAACGAGATAAAAACATGGAAAAAGATCCAAGAACTTTAGTATGAATCAGAAGTCCTAGCAGATTTTGGATCTTCAAGAGTGGTTTTAGTTTTTCATTTTAAATTAAAATGATTCAAAATTAAGATCAGTGGAACTAACACCAGTTAAGCACATTTCAGTTGGTTTCGGACAAAGCCATTTGAATAAGATCTCTTCTGGTACAGACTTAGGATTCCTTCAGAAGTATGCAAGGCACACATCTGCAACAGAGTTTATTGTTCAACCTTTTTGTCCATACTAGTAGGTGTAGATAAGAACATATTGAACATGTTTCATTTTGTTCCTATCTAGATTTAGAAACAAAATAAAAATAGAAAATAAAATAAAATAACAAATAGACCATTGCTTAAAATGGCTTTTTATTTCTCTGGAATCAAATGTAAACACCTGCATAGAGGAAGTCTCAATCTAGACAACATCAATCAGTCTTCAATATACACTACTAATACAATTGGAACTAAGATCTTCAGTTCAAATCAAAGCTGAAATTACTGGACTATTAGTAAGATGAAGCACTGCGTATATAATGAGCTATCACTCTTTAACTCTTGTTCCAATATGCGCTATCTTTGGCTTCGGAGACTGTCAATGGTTTATGGGCGTTCAGCCCAGTTCCATGACTATTGGGGTGGGGGACCCACGGACCCAAGCCCCGGGAAAGGGAAAAGGGAAAAAAGGGTAGGGAGATGGGCCTAAGAACAAAGCAGCGGCAACAATCTGAGGAGAAACAAACTAATTTACTAAATAAGATATCGGAATGCAAAACAACACACTATAAGACAATATAATTACAATTTAAGCTGATAAATCCAATACAATGAGAGAGAGTGTCCAAAGGTAAGGTAGGCCTTACTCTAATACCGACAATAAGACGGCTGAGGAGCGAGATGCTGCCAGGATGAGAGATGGGTGGAAAGAAAGAAGGTCTTGTGATATGCGAGTTTTTATCTTTCCCTCTGGCCAGAAAACGGTAACAGGGGAGCTAAGTCCCCTGGGGAATGTAGTAGTCCTTCTCTTCTGAGAACCAGGTACATACACTACATGATGTTATTATGTGGAATACCAATAACCAAAAATCATAAAACCATGACAGAGACTCACTGAGAGGCAACAACTTTGTCAGCCTTCAAGCATACATTTCTTCCAGCTCAGGTCTTGATGAAGTACATAGCCTTTTGTCATTTATTAGGGTAACTTATGCTAGTCTGTTCACCATATGAGTACCACTTGATTCAAAGCTTCCTGTTTGACATTGAACTCATTTGGGATTTCCCTTCTGGAATTCCTAGGAGGAGCAGGTAGGAGATCTTTTGCAAGACTGCTTTTCTTCTTGTTAGCATGCTTCCTCATTTCTACAAAATGAATAACATGGAAATGAAGCTTCAGGTATGCAATAACTCCAGCTGACTTAGAAGGGAACAGCAAAACATTCCAGTCTCTTATGAGCAGAATAAAAGGTATCATTTATCTTATTTTACTAAAAAATAAAAGTCTCTGATATTCTTTCTTGTGTACATGTGATGTATAGCTTGGATATCTTTTCTGTGAGAACCATCTCAACTCTCAAGTGAAAAGCATGGCCACAATATCTTATCTTTAGAACAGCATCACTTCCTGTGACATGTGATGATACGATAAGATACGATACATAATACTATACAAATTGTAGAAATTCTATCTATTACAACGACAGGATTTTCTCAAACAGAAGGTTTAAGATTACATGGTAGTGTCTTTTGACATGCAAAGATCTCTGTTACCCATAAAATCTTTCATTTGAGCTTAAAACTGCTTTCAGAATTAATCTAAACTTCCTGTCTTTCTTTTCCTCTCTAACAGAAGTATTTAGCAGATAAAACAAATATAAAACCCAATCAAAAAACCTAACCTCCTAAGGTAAAATAAGATGTAATATGAGACATGAAAGGTTTTTTTGTCATATGTTTCCTGAGGAACCTATCACAGAGCCTATAATGTCTTCTTATATTTTTACCTACTAAGTAGCACAATGGAGGAAAAGTATACAGTATTTTTAAAAAAATTCCTGTTCTGATTTATATCTTCCTACAGACTAATGCATGACTGTGGGAGCCAGGTACCCACATTCCACTGAGTTGAAGTATATAGGTATATATATGTATATTTAATATCTCATCTTCCATTTCCCACTGTGGTACATCTTACATTTTGGATTAAGCTAATCTCATTCTCATATTTAAATTACCTCCTAGAGAAACATTTTAAATGTCATGTTAATATTTAGTTTTCACCAGTTGCTTTGAGTTAAATTGTTATTAAAAGTGATATTCATTTCTAATGAAAATACTATTTTAGGATGCTGCCTTTGTTTTAGATTAAACTGTTATGAGTAAATATGTGGAAAAAATCAGTTCTCTGCAAAGAAGAGTCTGTTTTGTTAGGAGAATATAGTAAACTGGAATTAATGGACATAGGCAATAGTTCATAACACATCCATAACATGGAACAGATTCCCTGGTTCATAGTTCAGAGTCTTACGACATTTCTAATTCAATCTAATTAATTAATCTAATCATTGTGTAGAAAGTTGCATGTTACAACATTTCCTGATCCTTAGCAATAAGTAATTTGTTCAGTATAAGTATCTGATATATTTTTCTGACTATTAATATAAAACTGTGCAGCTATTCAATCCAATCAGTAGGACTTTGCCTGTCTTTCTCCTCAAATAAATGGTGAGAGCAGGAAATAACCTAAAGCTTTTATTTTTTTTCCCTGGGACTCAGTGTCTCCTTTGCCTTATCCATCAACTCTTTTGCTAGTATTTGTAATGTGCCCTAATGTGACATCTTTGCTTGCTTCCACATGTTTTATACATCAGTTCCTCTAACATTCAGGCAGACTTTATAGAGATCTATTCACAGACTGATATATGTGCACTATTAATTGTATATATTATATATAGTATATGAAGCAAGTGGGAGAAAGAGAGAATCTGATTACTCTAGGGCATCGGCTCCTTTCAACCAATAATAATTTAACATCTCTATTAACTACCTTTTGATGTTCTACGTAGAAGGTACATACTGTTTTATATACAGGATGCATAATAAATTCCTATGAGATTATGCTGCAATTGAGTAGAAAGTCTATAATGCATAAGTGATGGAGCTGCAGAGTAGCTAGGAAGGATTTTCCTTTCAAAATAAGGTCACATATTTATATCTCATAGGGCAACATGATGGGTGCTGAGGAGCAAGAGTCACTGAGTTGCACTTGCTGGTATGCTAACCTTTTCTTTATATTCACTTCTGCTGGAGTCAGAGGTATTAGATGTCATGAGGAAGATGAGGAACACAAAGATTTAACCTTCTGAATCTGCAACCAGGGTTCTGCTGTGACTCAGAGTAGAGAAAACAGAGGATGGGAGTAATCTCAGCTATCATCACCTAAATGAGACATCTCCTTGGTAGACTAACTCTCTGACTCACCTCTCTTAGGTGTGATAGTTTGACTGTGAGAGGTATGCACTTATGCTACATATGCTTTTTGCTTTGATGCCAGAAGGACTCTAGGGGATGAGCACCAGTGTCTTGTAGCAGTAGCTTGGAAATGGGTCATCCAGTTCACAGTCTGAAAGAAAGATACTCTATATCCCAGCTGTATCTCCAATGCTTTGAGATTTCAGAATACATTTTCACTTGCTGTAGCAAAGAGACTGAATGTCTCTAACAGACTTGCCTCAGAAGAAATAGATCTATATTCCAATCTGTGCCGGCATCTGACAAACCAGGAATATGAGATTTTTTTATTAGCTCCAGAAGGATGGTGCATTGTGCAATCAATGCCAGGATCTGCCACTCGGTGTTGCAGATCCTATCCTGGACCAGCCTGAATTTCTAATGAATAGACAGGTTTCCAGAGTAAGCTTTGGTTTGGACAAATCAGTGTTTTCAATGGGAGAGAAATCTGCTGCAACCAATGCCATCTCAAATGGCTAATGCTGTACTGAAGATCTTTGCTTACCTTCTATCAATTAAAAATATCTTATTTAACTGCTCGCATTGCCTGAAGTTGGAAATATGGTCACAAAATACTATGTCTTCCTATACTGGCTACATATCAGAAAACAAATATTCTGATATTCTTTGCTATGCTAACAAAAGCTATGTAGCTTTGCTCATAGAGATTTGAAGGCTGACAGTTGGAAGTAAGGCTCAGAAAATTGTCAGTTTAATTGTTTTTACTTTTTACTTTACTTTCTAATTGCTTTTACTTCTACTTTACTATGAAATAACAGTTTGTTAAAATTAAAATTGACCATAAAAAACCTCTCAGCTTGAAAACTGAAATGGTGGAGGAATGTGCATAATATGTAGCTTTTCAAATGGAAAAGAAAAAAAGTCTAAATTAAGCAAAACAAAAATCCCAAGTCAAGTGAGCTGGTAAGTTAATACATTAGAATCTATCTTAAAAATGATTGGAAAGGAACTAAAAATGAAAATGAAACTAAAAGGACAAGCTTAGATTCAATCCAATTTTCTTCCTTTTTTTTTTAATCTTTTTTTTTTTCCTGAGTATCAATTAAAAAAAAATTATTTTGTGTTTCTTGGATCAGATCACTTTTTTGATATATACACAGGACAACCTCTTTCTGATCCTTCTTAGGCTGAGCTGTGAACATCTCCATAACTTGCCCATTTCAAGGCTTCCTCTAAATAAGGCATGTCCAATTCATGGCCCATGGGCAGTACACAGCCTGGCACACCTCACAGTGTAAACCTCATCACTGAACCACAACCAAACATCAGTGTGTCATCAGCACTGTCTGGACTGGAACTGGGTCACCACGAAGGAGCATTGCAGTGTTAACTCATGGCAAATAAGTTCATGCCTTTTGATACACTGGCTAGAAGCATCCTGTGAACCAGGAAAAGTATGCAGCATTTCTTTCCATTTGATACAGGAATTTGAGAATAGGTTTCAAGACTGGCAAAAAAATAAATTTATGTTTGCGACTCTATTTTCATTCAGCATAGATATAATACCTGCAAATATGCAGATGGAATATATAGAGTTGCAATTAGGTGTTCAACACAAAAATTTCATCATGTCTCTCTACTGGACTTTATGAAAGAAATATCCCTTGCTTCACAATCACAGCTTATTCATGTCATCATTTCTTGGCAGTATGTAAATTTGTGTATGATTGTCAGGGACAAGTACAGGAATAGTAAAATTTCATCAAACATCTCTGATGAACACCTTGAGAACTCACTGAGAATTGCAACCGCTACCATTGAACCAGACTGATGTGTTAGCTTCATAAAAACAAGGTAAAATAGCATGCTAGTTTTATGAGTGTTTTTTATTCTCTATTTTTTTAATGTTTTAATAAAATATATTAATAATTAAAATGTATACATGAATGAAAGTATACGTTTTATAGGGACTGCTCTAAAAGTAATGTTTCCTATTTTATTATTTTGGCCCATGACATCAGAGGCCAATATTGGTGGTATGGCAGTAGGGGCTGAATCTTCCCAGCAGTATTCCATTACAATTTGTTGCCATGTGACAGATGGCAGCAGAGAGGCAATCTGACAAATGGCAAATAGGAGCTTTGCTCCCTATAATCTAATCCATTCAAAAAGATGTGGAGCCACAAGACACTGCAAGCTGTTGATACAGGGATATCTTTACCACTTGATATGTTTTAAGTTTCTCACCAAATAGTAAAATAATAATAATAATAAAAAAAATTACAGTTTTCAGTAAGTTAAGAAAAAAAACAAAAACCTCTAAAGAGAAGACATTTAAAGAAACAAAATATATTTAAAAAGGGGCAGTGTGGAAAGAGAAACAAAAGGTGTTTATGGAGCAGATTGTCCTGAGAGAGATCACGTGGCATTTGCAGGACAACCAGGGGATCAGGCCCAGCCTGCATGGGTTTGTGAGGGGCAGGTCCTGTTTGACCAACCTGATCTCCTTCTGTGATCGAGTGACCCACCTGGTGGGCGAAGGAAAGGCTGTTGATATGGTCTACCTAGAATTCAGCAAAGCTTTTGACACTGTCTCCCACAGTATTCTCCAAGAGAAACTGGCAGCCTGTGGCTTGGACAGGTACACTCTTTGCTGGGTAAGGAGCCAGGTACACTCTCTGGGCCGGGCCCAAAGAGTGGTGGTGAATGGAGTTAAATCCAGCTGGTGACCAGTCATGAGTGGTGTTTCCCAGGGGTCAGTGCTGGGGCCTGTCCTCTTCAATATCTTTATTGATGACCTGGATGAAGGCATTGAGAGCAGCCTCAGTAAGTTTGCAGATGACACCAAGCTGGCAGGAAGTGTCGATCTGCCTGGGGGTAGCAAGGCTCTACAGAGAGATCTGCACAGGCTGGATCTCTGGGCTGAAGCCAATGGGATGAGGTTCAACAAGACCAAGTGCCGGGTCCTGCACTTTGGCTACAACAACCCCAGGCAATGCTACTGTCTTGAGGCAGAGTGGCTGGAAGGTTGTGTAGAGGAAACGGACTTGGGGAAGTCATTGTCCCTCTGTACTCAGTGCTGGTGAGGCTGCACCTCGAGTACTGTGTCCAGTTTTGGGCCCCTCACTGCAAGAAAGACACTGAGGCCCTGGAGCGTGTTCAGAGGAGGGCGACAAAGCTGGTGAGGGGTCTGGAGCACAGGCCTTATGAGGAGCAGCTGAGGAAGCTGGGATTGTTCAGTCTGCAGAAGAGGAGGCTCAGGGGAGACCTTATCACTCTCTATAACTGCCTGAGGGGAGCTGGGGGTCGGCCTCTTCTGTCTTGTAACTAGTGACAGGACGAGGGGGAATGGCCTCAAGTTGCACCAGGGGAGATGTAGGCTGGACATTAGGAAATACAACTTTTCTGAAAGAGTGGTCAGGTGCTGGAATGGCTGCCCAGGGAGGTGGT
>NC_034438.1:6197027-6201358 GCF_002078875.1 Numida meleagris | reverse complement strand
CCCTTCCCTTCCCTTCCCTTCCCTTCCCTTCCCTTCCCTTCCCTTCCCTCTCTTCTCTTTTCAAGTCCTAATGCTAATGTGACTGAATCCTTACTTATTTTGACTAGTAGACTATAATAAGCATGACTATTTTGTGGACAAGAGCATTTAGAAACATAAAATCAGTGCAATATAGAGGACAAATGGCTTAGCAGTAAAAGACTAAAGCAAACATAACTTCATGTTGCCTCATGTTATGCACTCAGTTCATAATCTTGCTCATTCAGATGATTTTTTCTCAGTGTGTATGTCCACACACATATGAGAAGGCACGGATGTGGTGCTCATGTGATGTGTCTACTAGCTTGCCATCTCTGGGATGAGAGGAGCAAGGAAAAGAAAAAGCAGAGAAGACAGACTGCTCAGCCATAAGCTGTGCGCTAGCTTCACAACTCACCGGGACTGAGTCACCCAATCTTGAACTGTCCCCTGGTGTCTCCAAACTTCTCCTGCAGTTAAGGACTCTGCTCTTGGAGTGGCATTCACTTGATAAAAATTCTTACATTTATGGAGAGTGACTGACTGGGAGGAAGGTAATGAAATGTGATATTCCACATAACAGTGCAGTGTCGAAATCATGCAGAGTGACTGTCAAGTGTCAGCTTTCAGTGAATAAGATCAATTTGAAATGGAAAATGAAGACATTAAATTATTTTACACTGAATATCTGGACAGACACTGGCCTCATCATGGCCTCAGATCTCCAGTCACATTTCATAGCTATATCTGTGTTGCTATTGCTTGGCCTTAGCTTTTCAAAGCTCTGTATTTCAAAGGCTCAGACAACAAAACTTACTGTGAGGAAATACTGACAAACTATTAACCTATAACCAAGGATAGACTGTAAGCAATATTTTAAAGAACACATTATTTCTCTACGTATTCTCTTCTTTGCTAATTCTCTTGTGAGATGCAAATAAGTTTTCTGTAGATTTTGAATTTAGGTAATCTGTCTTTCTTTTTTCTTTCTTGTCATTATCTTAAAACCTCTGAATTTGAGCTATCCTCCTTCTCATGCTTCCAATTCCCTGTCTTTTAAGAGAATGAATGATGTAAAACTCCTCTGAAAAGGAAGTTTGGTATCAACTGTGGTGAAATAAAGACTGGAATACCTAAGTCCATGCATTTCTAAAATGCAACTTGGGGGTTCTCCAAGGTGTCACATATTCATTTATAGGAGTTCCTGGATTGTAATAATGAACTCATGATTCATATCATGAGATGTGTTTGTTATGATTATTTGGCAAAAAAGAAATTTTTTTTTCTCCTTTTCCACATCTGTAGCTTGTTACTTTCCGTGATTTTCTTTTCTCTTTTTCTCATATATACTCTCCCCTCTTTTTGAGTACTTACAGCTAAATCTTCTTCATTTCAGCTTCTTTCCTGCTGGTACTCAGACGGTGCCCACCTCTACCACTTTTACGATCATGCAGTGACCCTTCAGTGCCTGGTACCCCTTAGGTGTTAGTTTCCACAGCCATCACCCTCACTTTCTGCCTCCAGGATTATTTTTGCAACATCTGCTTTTATTGATGGTCTCTCTTCTGCTGCTGCTGTTTTCTGCTACAGAGTGAGTAGTGAATCTCACCTGAGCCCTGAGGGTTTCTCCTCCACTCCTGAGGATGCAGTTTAGTCACTGACATTTTCCCTGCTAAGAGTTGTCACTGTGATTGCTTGAATGTGGCATCTCTTCAGCATGAGAAAACATGCCCTACCAAGACACATTTGCATCTGACCTTTTGTAACTCTTCTGTCTACTGTGTGTCAATTACATCTTCACAGATCCAAAGAATCATAGAATCATTTACATTGGAAGATGCTTAACATCATCAAGTCTAGCAATTATGTAGCCATATGAAGTCCACCACTAAACCATGACCCTAAGCATTTCATCTACTTTTTTCTTAAATACCTCTATGGATGGTGGTTCCACTCCTTCCCTGGGCAGCCTGTCCCAATGCCTAACATCCTTTCCATTAAACAAATTCTTCTGGGTTTCTAATCGAAATCTCTTCTGATGTAATATGAGTCCGTTTTCTGGTGTGCCACAACTTGTCACCTCAGAAAAGAGATTTCTCAGGATAAGAGAGTAGTTTTAATGCTCCATTTACTTTGTACTTAGGTGATTACAGTGGCCAAGATTTTCTCATTGAACAAGAGATCTGAAGGAACTTTGCTTTAGAAGAGCTTAGACTAACAATCATTTCATACTCTTTGGGTCTGAGTGGAGTGGGAACCATTTTATGTTGACTTGGAACCCTGCAATGATTTATCCTGAAGGAAGATCTCGCACAAGCAAAAGGTTCTTCAAAGTTATAATCAGGGATTGTTTACTAAAGGGGTTCTGTAAAATGTATGCGAGTTGACTTCATGGCCTGAGGCTATCCATTCTAATCATGTGTAAAATCCAGAAAATTAGTTTTTGACCCATACTTTGGTTATAGATGATAACTAACACATTAAGTTAACTCAGTCTTTCTTAATCTGCAATTCAGGAGGTATTAGAAACCAAGGAATAATCTGTGGAATGATTGCAAAACATAATTACAATTTCTCACTTCTTTTGCCTCTTTAGAAGGTCAAATCTCCAAGCCAGATATCTTCACTTTTTATCTGCACGACAATTTGCGTGAAAGATAAGGAACTTTCTACTAAGTCATGTAAGATTAATCTATCTTGTTATACTTCCATCTGAGAGAAGCCTGATTTAGCTGGGATTGACCTGGTCAGTTTATAAAGCATGGTGTAATTATCTTACATGAAGCACTGGAGGGATATGTGTAGACAGTTTCCATTTTAGCATTTACTTATTCTGGCTTAATCTCTCCACAATGTCTGAGACATTGCTCAGATACCAAGAGTAGAGTAAAAGATGCTGATTGATAGTTTTCAGATTGCTTGCATGATGCATCCAGCTCCCCTTATTCAGTACCCACTTAGGTATTTATGCTTTTTACATTTTAACAATTCAGCAGAGACTAAAGTTGAGCCCAGACCGCTGGCAAGCTTGCAAAAAAAAAAAAAATCTTTGTTTTGAATTGTCAGAGATGCTTCTCTGTCTCTCATTTATTCTACAAAATATCAGAGTCCAAATCTGTAAGTCTTATCTTCCATATTGAAAGTCAAATCAAGATGCCTACATATTTAAAAAAAAAAAACAACTTTAAAAATATGAGAAAAGGTACAGCAAACTTCCATGGACAGCATAAAGGGAACAGCATAGACAGACAGTGTCATAGCACAGGTAGACATGATCTGGTGGGAACAGTAAGAGAAAGAAAAAGGAATGTTTTAAATCTTCAGGTTGTGATGTCCAAGATCTTACCAATATCCTAGGTTAGCAGAGTAAGAAGTGGAACTGCACATGTTTCTATAGACCAATTAAGTCTGGGGAAAAAAAAAAAAAGGAAAAAAACACTGATAATGTGCAAATTTATAATTATTCTGACAGCGTTAGTGATTAATGCTATGCAGTCTATTGGAAAAGCTGCATCCCTTAACAGGGAATAGCATACTAGCACAGTTAAGGTAAGCTCTTCTGACATGTGCTCTTGCAGAAATGTTTGAATAAACAAACAGTGTAGTAGTTGGAACTGCTTTATTCAGTCTTAATATGCATTTTAGATACACATATCATCTTGACAGGCCTGAGCAAATGCACAAAAGCTGCCTCTGCTTTTTTCCTTGAGGCTGGCATTGCAGCTACATGTATCTGTGCCAGCCCAGTGGCTAGCAGATCACTTGAGGACCTCATTCCTTCCTAAATCCTCCTTTATATGCCCACCCATCCAACCATGCATGTCTGGTTGGTCATCCTTTAGTACAGTAACAAAAAAAAAAAAAAGGAAACCTTCCTCCTAGCATTGCCACTGGTGTGGGACAAATACAGTCTAGCTGTTAAGCACAGAGAAAAAAAACTGTTAGCAAAACAAGATAAGCTGAAGGTTTTAGTTTAAATCAAAATATTACAGCCACAATTACTCTAAAACTTAACACTTAACTTTCTTGTTTCTTAAGAAATGAGATCACTTTTTCATTATTTTTTTTTTCATTTTTATTTTTTTGAATACAACCAAATCCACTATTCAGCTGTGGTCTCTGATTTGTAAGACGACAGTGAAGAAGAGAAGGTAACTGCAACACATAGTTTGAAATTGTCTGTTTTACCTGATTGGCATCTTGTTACTACCAAATGAAAGAATTTTCTTTTCTTTTCTTTTCTTTTCTTTTCTTTTCTTTTCTTTTCTTTTCTTTTCTTTTCTTTTCTTTTCTTTTCTTTTCTTTTCTTTTCT
>NC_034438.1:6193365-6196757 GCF_002078875.1 Numida meleagris | reverse complement strand
TTTGGCTCCAGGGGAGCTGTCTTGCATTTAAAATATTATTTTGATTAACAGCTCCCCTCTGCCACACACACACACGCACACCACCCGTGTCTTTATGTCAGTTCTGCTTCCAGGTTTCACCTTTAAATGCTTACTTGCAGCAGAGATTCTGAGTGACCTGTGAACCATATAGAAAGTCTCTGAAACCCTGGGGCAAAAGGGTTAACTACAGATGACAAAGTGCAACCGTCACTGCTATAACTAACCCTTCATGCCATTTTTTCTAATAGGCTTTTGCACTTTCAAATTGCTCCATTCTCAACCTGAAAAAAACAGCTACTGATCCTGGGGCAAGAGCAAGTTAAAAATAAATGACAGCTTGATTTAGCTGGGATGGCTTGTCATATAGAGTGGTGATTTGTTGCTTTCTGCAGTTGTTTAGTATACTGTAGCCCAGCCAGGTACAGACATTTGTGTGGAATGGGCTGGCAGCAGTTGTTTCTCTTCTGAAGAGATTCTTCTGAAAGGCTTCTGAGTTTGCAATCTATATTTATAGCAACCGGTGCAATGGTACAAATACTGGTCTTCCCGCATACTGGGACTTCTGTGACACAGACTTTAAGAGACAGAAAACCCTCTGCGCTATCTGTTCTGTGCACTGGGGCACAGAAGAGAATTTCATTTAGACCCATCTTCATCTTCTTATCAGTTAGTAAAAAGGTTTCTTCACAAACTCTCTTTGCATCCAGATTTCTTCTGCACTACATTATTTTCTACCACTCCTTCACCCCCATCAGTCCCATGTTTTCTCATTTGCACTTGTAGACCAGTCCACAGAAATAAATGGACCAGACTGAACCCATACCTATCTTGGTCAGAATGTCATCTGTGTCAGTTTTAAGAAAAACTTCCTCAGAAGTCTCCCAGCCTCCAACATTTTGAGACAATTTCTCATCCACAGATGATGACTTTTAATTGATTGCCTTTGAGTCATATTTTCTGTAATAAGTTTGATGAGTTTTTGAAACTATCATCTTTTTGTGTCTATACCAGCTTTCAGTGAAGCATACTACAGCTTCATCATATGCCAGTGAAAGGACACAACCTGCTAGCATGTCCATGCCTAGCCACTGATCTGTCACTCATCACTCTAGTGTTTGCTCTCTTTAACTTTACTAGTCCTGAATGGAATTGAAAAAAAATTTCTCACAATTTCTAAGTACACAAGCTTTACATTTAAATTGTTTTTTTGTCACCCCAAGGCATATCATCATTCATCACCTTAAAATTTATTGTTTAGCATTTGTATTTTTTTAATGTTTATTTGCCTCAGTGGTCCTGATCTCCACATTCCAAAGGGTCAAGATCCAAGATTTCCATAGTTTTCTGTTTAAGTAGAATCAAAGAAAATCTTTGGGTTTCCATTTGCTATTAAGTTGGGCTAGATCCCATTATCGAAGGCAGGAAAAGACATCAAACATTTTGACTGACATTTATACATTCTATTCATCTTTAATGTGAGTGATGATTTTTATATGAATCTCTGAAGTTTTAACAAATGTACCTGTAAGCAAAAGACACAAATGAAAGTGTTGCATGCTCAAAACATCCAGTCAGTTATGTTTAGAAAAAGTCTAACTATTCATGGACACTCCTCAAAGTTCATTCACCACCTGTAGTAAGTAGGCTTCTAAATTAGATGCCTTAGTTAACTGCCAGAAGTTAACTGGGATGAAACCAGCCTCACTTCATTATCCATATTAGAGATCTTCTAGATGCATTTTTTTTTTTACTTTGTTGAGTGCAAAATGCCCCAAAGTCCAAGTTTCATGCTTTAATTCTTTTCAGTTGATAATTACAGATAAGGCAGAGACAGGCAATAGGTAAGCATGGTTGGACAGAAGAGCTTGCAGTATATCTAAATGATTATATAATTGTCTTAAATTGTAAAGACTGCATCAGGATCAGGTTTGTACAATTCCTGATGCACTGTAGCCTCGAGTCATGACTACAGCTTCTAGTCATTAACATGCTACAAATAAGAGTTTGTATCAGTAATAAACAATATATTTTAGGTCAGGAGATAAATATAACCAATAGTAGAAGTGTGCAATACCAAAATGACATTAGGAACTAATCATCTGAAAAATAAATCTGTTTGAAGATATCTTATTATGATGCTATGTCTTTACCGATTAGAAATTCTATAGGCCTGAAATATAATTTTGATCAAGCCACCAATAATAATTAGTGATATTGAAGTCTAATTATTTGTTGCTCTTTTCTTCAGAAATTCCATTTCAATCATTCAAAAAGTCTTTGTTTATTTATTGCTAACTACCGTAAAAACTTCAATTTATACCATGAAATTAAAAAGTGGTATTGGTAGGAGCTGCCTTCATGCTGAAACTCATATCAAGGAGGTGAAAAGAAAGAAGGAACATAGTGCTGCTGTTTGTTAATTAATAATAAAGCAGCCAAGCATTGCAGAACACTCCACTGCAGCTGAGATGTAAGTCATTCTCTGTTTTTTCTTTCTTTCTCTCTTTTTTATAATTGTCTATATTTTCAACATTTCTAAAAGCCCCCTGACATTTTAGGGTGCCATTGTACAGATACGTAATTAATACACGTTCCTGAAGAATGCCAGTCTGAATTTCATCAAACATAAAAAGAATTGAAAATGAAGAAGACTGTCCATTTACACTCAACAGAAAAAAGTGAGGAATTACATCTAATTCTCCTTTACTTTAGCGTAGGATTAAAGTCAGTGGATGCTATGTCTGACATACATTTCAAATTTTAATTCAATTTTTTTATTCATGTCATTCATCTGCTTCTCAAAAAGTATTGTTTTATGATAAACTTAACACTTTTTAAAGGAATGCACATATTTACTATTGATATGCTAATTTGTCTATGGTAGTCAGTAATGTTCAATTATTCAGTATTAGAAAATGTAAGCAGTATATGATAACAATATAGATAACAGGCTAATAAAGTGTCAAAGAGTAAAATTAGAGGCAGTATATGGCCTGGTTGTTTTTAGTCATAATAACGGAAAATAATGTGACTTTTTTAAAATGGAAAAATTTACAACCAAGAAATTTCTCAGAATTGAGAGATGGACTAGAAGATCTCTGTTGGCTGTGTTCAGAAAGCATGTTTATAGACATCTTTCGTCTTTTTTTTAGTAAGACTATTATATTAGAAATAGTCATGCACATTTTTGAGACACTTTTTAGACAACTTTTTATCTTTTTATAAAGATAGCTCAAAATTACTAATAAATATTTTTCTTGCAAGCTGCAAAGCTTTTCCTTTTCCTTTCCTTTCCTTTCCTTTCCTTTCCTTTCCTTTCCTTTCCTTTCCTTTCCTTTCCTTTCCTTTCCTTTCCTTTCCTTTCCTTTCCT
>NC_034438.1:6143084-6193350 GCF_002078875.1 Numida meleagris | reverse complement strand
CCTTTCCTTTCCTTTCCTTTCCTTTCCTTTCCTTTTCCTTTTCCTTTTCCTTTTCCTTTTCCTTTTCCTTTTCCTTTTCCTTTTCCTTTTCCTTTTTTTTTTTTTTTAATTTTCTGCTTAGAGATAATGTTTCATTAACAGTGAACCTCTATTCACACTATGGTTCACATGTAGATGTCCCAAAACCTTGCTTGAAATGTACTTCTTAAGTATACATTATACTTGTAATAGAAATCTGTAATAGATTGGCTGCTTGTCAGTAATCATCAAGATAAAGCCCAAGTTCGTAATCTGCACATCAATTGTCTCTGTCATTTATTATCTATACAATCAGTCACTTCACAAAAAGTCTTGCTACTGCTATATAAGAACTCTTCATCTCACACTAGTATCACATTGTTTTCTGGTTAACTCTCATGATTCTAAGATATTAAGAGGTATGGATATATATATATTCCTTTGTTTTGTTTTATATTTATTGTTTGTTTTGATTTGTTTATTTTTCTCTTCCTCTGAAAGATTTTATTCTTTTGTGGTGGATTCCTTGAGTTAAGGGACCAGGTCTGGAAATAAGCATTGATTTGACCTGACCTTTTGTAAATGAAAAGTTTTCTAAGCTCTAGACTGCTCTGATTTATTCTTTCTATTTCATTTGATTTTCAGTCCATGATCAGAAACAGAATTTCTTGATGCTAAATTGAACTGGTAATTTTTCCTGTATATTTACAATAAAAAGTTTCAGCTAGATATTGGCTTATTTTCTTCTAAATTAAGAGCTCAAATTTCTCTGGGAATCAGTTATTGTTGCAATGGAGAAAGACATTTATTCATGAACTAGCATTATATTTACTTTTCACATTTAAACATTTCTACATAATCTGCATCTCATACAGCTTTAAAAATATTTTAAAACTGACAAACAAACTAGAAGACAAACATACCAAGCCTAAAACCAACCCTAAAAAAAATCCATATGCTTTGAATTCATTTAACTTAACTTTTGGCCAACAACTTTGGATAGAATTGTCTTTGTATGATGTTCTAGGCAAAATGGAAAGAATATGCAGCAGCTCAAGTCCTTCAAATCTTAAGTGAGCTATGGAATTGCTCTTCCTTTTCCACTGTCTTCTTCCATTTTCCATTTTGCAGAGAAAATTTAAGTTGAAACGTGTTTTGGAACTTCCCAATCTGGCACCTCTGTTAAATGCTTGTAAATGGTCAGCAAAATCCTTGTTCAACTATGTGATTGTGTTAAACTCTGTTTTCAAAATATAGACACAAGCCAGATATAATCCAAGCCAGCACTATACTTCCTAACTTATTCCTGAGGCCATTTAAGGACTGCTCAGATACAGAAGATATACCTACTTGATTTGATCTGAGACAGAACTTTATTTTTGACTTCGTCATTGGTTTTGATTACAAAGCCTGCCAACTTAGTCCATATACTTGGTACTGCTCACACTCTCATGAGTCTACTTTTCACCTTGCACCTCATTTTCAGACAAATAACCCACCTGAGTCCTCTTATTAACATTTTAAGCACTCTAGAATGTATTCATTTTTAATTGTTTGGTAACAAATTCAAAATATAATTTTCACAGCTATAGACAGAATTTAAATGTAGGTCTTTTTTTATTTGGTAGGATTCTGCTTAAGCTCATTCTATAATCAAACTCTTTCTCAGAAACATAATAATTAGAAATACATTGTGGAAATTCAGTGGAATCCTTGCCAGACAACTTCTCTGCTGCAAAAATACCAAGAAACTGGTATAAGAAATGTGAGTGCTATGTAAATAGCAAAATATGACCAACACTAGACATGGACATTTCATTATTTCATCATTATTCTTCCATTATTTCACTTGTTACATTTGTGGAGATGCGAAAATGACTCAGTTATCATTTCTGGACACTACAAGGTCAGCTTGACTTTCAGTTCAGTGTACTCCTTACAGGGTTATTATCAACTCATGAGAATGAGTTAGATAAGCTGAGAACAGGTGTTGGCTCTACTGGAGATAGTAACTGCCTTTCTCCATTCCCCTCCCGTCCCTCACTCTACGCTGAACCTGAGGAACCACAGGAACAAACCATGGATCAGTAAATCAGCAGAGATCAGAGATCAGTCAGTCAATCCTAAGAGCAATTCACTCTTGGATTTGTGGATGTTGTGCAAAAGGATGCTTAGAAAAATCTGAGTTAGGTTAGTTATTAAAGAAGATTAAAGGGTATTATCTAGTGCTTCAGCAAGTTATAATTAAAAAAAGAGAGAGAGAGAAAGAGGAGGGTTTGGAAGGGGAGGGGGGTGGGGAGGGGGGGCAGAGAAAGGGAGAGGCTAATTTTTCCAGTCAGTGAAGTTTCAAGGATGAGAGGCATAGTTTTCCTTTGTTATTGACTTCAATATTAATTATACAGTATTTTTTTCCACTTAACAAAAAGAATCAGCTCCTTCAATGCAAATTCCCTAGCTAATTTCTTTAAGGTAATAATGCATACATAAGAAATAGACTCAGTGTTTTTACAAATTAGAGGTGCATCTATCTAGTGCACATGCTAAAAATTATCTTCCTCTCTCTGCCTTGTGACATACAAGTAGCCCAGGTATCAATCTGATCTTCATAGGCAGAAAACACAATTAAGATATTTGTTTTAATCACATAAAGTGCTCTATAGAGCAGTATCTTTCTGTCTTTTCATCTTCAGGTACAACTGGGTGAGTTTTATGGTGTTACACAGAAGCTCAGTCTTCAGAACCTAATAATCACTGTGCCCTTAAAAAAACTGCATCTCCATTTCTCTAATAACATATTGTTTTGCACCTTTACTGTAGTAGCTGATTCCCCTCAATCAAAGATTTTTAAAGCCAGGAGGCACTCATTTGAAAATTCTTCCCTAAGAATCTCAAATAAATATGAAACTTTTAAAAATTCTTTTTTTATTTGTTTTTTTTTTGCTGTCTCTATCATCACAAGAAACTGAAAGGCAAGATCTAACCTATATTGCCTGCTGAAATCTGTAAATATTTTGTTCTATAACTTTTTTTTTTTAAAACTACAGAGCAAAACCTCATCTTGAATGAGGAACCTCTTTGATTCTCCATCCTAGTTCTATCACTAGAATTTGTTTCAGTTTCCAAATTGCTGTTAGAAGATCTGCTCTGAGGATTTCTGGATTTCTAGACTGTGGAGTAAGGCCTTAACTCATACGAAGTTTTGGAGATGAGGATATTCACACAGACATTAACATTCTCAACATAACAACACACTCTTATTTTTCATGAAGCATGAAAAATGCTGGTCATTTCACTTTTCCTAGCAATGGCATGCAGCTGATTAACACTTGTTGACCATGGTGAAATCTTGTAGTCATAGCTATTTCCTCTTTTGCATTCAGACCACATTCAAGATTCAATTAAAATATTCTCGGCATGTGCTGTATCTTTCACTTATCAATGCTAATAACCATGTTCTAAAACCTCCATTATATTGTGTGGTGCTTTTTACTTGCTGGAGCTGTGCTACAGAGAACCTAACATAGCCAGAGCTTGTAAAGACCCTTTAAGTCCTTAGATTCCAGACCTGCAAGGTCACTTCATCAAACCAAAGCTCATTAAAAAGAAGGAAGAAAGGTGATCTACCATTCTGACCTCAGATATTGTAGCTGAAAAAGCCCTTTGCCATTTATATTTCAACTTTCAATGAGTATATGACTCAGTACTGGAAGGATTTGTAGCTGACACTCAATAGATTCTGCTCTCGAATTTTGACAAATCCCATCTTGAGCCAAGAAGAGAAACAGATATTGATCCTAAGTGTACCTAATTCATCTCTGCACTTGTAATCCCAAAAGAAAATGGCTTCTATGACCAGAGGGCGTTCAATATTTTTTCCATCTTGTAAAATAAACAGCAGTTATTTTGATATGTCTTCATGCGTCAGGAGTAACATTGTTAAGTAAACATAGCACTGATTTTTTCCTTTCCTCTTTTCTGAGCAAAGTTATAAGAACCGTTGAGCCTTTTGTCTGGACTAATTAAACTATATCAAATAATTTAGATTATGAAAGTCCAGAGGCCACAGCTTCACAGCTTAGATATGTGGCTCTGAAATGAAGCTTCTTTCCTTTATTAGAGGGACATTTCAGCAGGGATCACATAGTAGAACACGGCAGAACTCATTTTGCCCCAGTATTCTAGTCTCAGTAGCATTATGGTGATACTAGGTGGGCATACTGAGGGTGATGATACATGGAGAGTTCAGCAGTGGATTGTATTTGTGTGAATTTGGAGAAAATCAACTGGTTCCACTGGTATTGTTTAAGAAACAGCCTGAGGTCAGGGTCTAGCCCAGGATTTTACTTATATTTCCTTTCTTGAGCATGTCATTTCAAAACAACTGACTAGAAAATACCAAAAGTTCAGACATTCTGTTGTGAGTCATAAGAGAAGTAATAAGAGCTGATAAGAAGCAACCACCATAGATCATAAACATTTTAAGTTTCTAAAACACACTCAACTAGAAGAACCTAACAGTGTAGCATGCTGTGCATTAAATCCTCATATGGGAGAATCATATGGGAGAAACAGTCTTTTGTGGAATACAAGTAGATCAGGCATTTGAACTAAATGCCCTCCATTATTAGTGGAATATTGCATTTTATGGGGCAGCTGGGGATCTTTCCTGAGATAGCTAAGATTCACTAGATATGTTGGGTTTCTGTGAAATGTTTTTATTTCAATGAGTCAGTCTTTTCTGACAGCAGTGACAACAAATCCTGAAAAAATTCTTCTCAGATCCAGTAATCACAGGAACATCTGGTTGCAAAAGGCTGATAAGAAAGTCGGTATCTAATAGGTGAGAAACATTACGAGCAACTCAGAAAGATTTTCACTTTTATGCAAGAGATAGTTATGAGAGAGAGAAAAATAGGAGAAAATTTAGTCTACTTTTGACAGCTTTATGGGCATTGTTATCTTAGAGACAAGGGTAACAGATTATGTACGGTTGATGACAAGAAATGTTATACACCTGAGAACCCCGATTCTAGATCTGGTTTCTGGCAGGTTTCTCTTGTTAGCAGTAGTGGTGACATGTTCTTTTCTCTAGAACTTCTTAATTCAGCATTAAGTGCTGCCAGGAGATAGAGAGGATTTTGTCAGTGACTAATACTTTTTCCCAGATGGAAATCTCAACCTTCTGGTGAAATTACAGAGCCCTAATTTAAGAGGTACTAGAAACATGCATGTCCAGCAAGATTTTCCAAAATATATGGAAGACAAGCTAAAAGAATTGGAATTGTTCATCCTGGGGAAAGAAAGCTTTGGGGAGATATCATTGAGGCCATTCAGTACTTAAAGGCAGCCTACAGAAAAGCTGGAGAGGGCTAGGATTAGGGTTAGGTGACAGAACAAGAGGTACTAGCTTTAAACTAGAAGAGAGTAGATTTAGATCAGATATCAGGAAGAAATTCTTTACTCATGAGGCACTGGAACACAGGAAAGCTGTGGATGTCCCACCCCTAGAGGTGCTCACAGCCAGACTGGATGGAGCTTTGGGCAACCTTGTCTAGTGGAATGTGTCACTGCCCATAGCAGGGTGTTGGATCTAGATGAGTTTTAAGGTTCCTTTCAACATAAATCACTCTGTGATTCTCTGATTGTATGAAATTTTGGCTAATGGGAAAGGAAGGGGTAGACCTGGATGCTCGTGTACAAGCAAGTGAGGATTCATATTCAATCAGGAGTCCATAGAATCACTCTGAAGTATCAAATGCCTTCTGAAATTTAATTGAAAAAAATTTCCTAAGATATATGGCATAAGAACATCCTGTGAATTCAGTTTTTTATTTAAAAAAAAAAAAAGATTGAGTTATGTATCTTATGATAGAGAAGCATAAATAAGGAATTCATTTATTGTCATATTTATTTGGAAATGTCTTACTGTTACTGGTAATCTCCAAAACATGGAAGTAAGGGAAAAAAATATTTTCCATTTTTTGCTACCAAAGGTATATTTTTTGTACTTTCAGTGTAAACCATATTTGTGTTGGTGAGAAGGAAGTATTTGCATGAGTAATTAGAATAAAACATAAAAAACTCTTATTGGTTATCATAGCAATAAATATTCCATACATGTTTTACCACATTCTTATATATTTACTCTTATCAGTTCTGATTCCTAAGGGAGAGGAAATCTGGGTTGTGACGTGTTTCAGACAGGAACAGAGAAATGTGGTGATACTGTAGATTTCAAAACTTTTAATATATTGCATATTGCCTGGGGCAAGATTGCTGCTGATGATAGAAAAGTTAGAAAAAAATAAAACTTGATTTTCTGTGAGTTCTCGTGAGTAGCTGTCAGAAATATCCAGCTACTTCCTAAGCCAGAGTACCACACAACTCTGCAGAAGTCAGAAAAATTCTCCTGCAAAACAGCTTATAAGTGATCCAGAATTAATAGTGGACAATAAACAAGGGAAACTACCCTATTTGCATGCTCATGTTTTAGGAACAGAAGAATACAGAAATAGTTGGGACTATAAGAGTGACTTCAGAAACAGTTGTCGTAAGGACAGTGTGTAATGGTCAGATCTTATAGGTACTCTGATCACCAGATGAAGCAATGTGTAAGGTGACATGCAGAATCATAGAATCATGGAATCACCAAGGCTGGAAAAGACCTCCAAGATCATCCAACCATCCACATACCGCCAATAATTTCCAAAACCATGTCCCTTAGTACAACATCTAAACGTTTCTTGAACATCTCCTGGGACAGTGACTATCACCTCCCTTTTCAGCCTGTTACCGTGCCTGACCACTCTTTCTGAGACAATTTTTTTTTTCCTAATATCCAACCTGATCCTCCCCTAGTGCAACTTGAGGATATTCCCTCTAGTTCTATCACTAGTTATGCGGGAGAAGAGGCCGACCCCCACCTCACCACAACCTCCTTTCAGGCAGTTGTAGAGAGCAGTAAGGTCTCTCTGAGCCTCCTCTTCTCCAGACTGAACAATCCAAGTTCCCCCAGCCACTCCCCATGAAACTTGTACTCCAGACCCCTCACCAACTTCACTGCCCTTCTCTGGACACGCTCTTGCACTTTAGTGTCTTTCTTGTAGTGAAGGGCCCAAAGCTGAACACTGTACTTGTGGTGCAGCCTCACCAGTTGCAACTCTCACACAGAGGGATGATCGTTTCCCTGCTCCTGCTGGCGACACTATTTCTGATACAAGCCAGGATGCCATTGTCCTTCTTGGCCACCTGGGCACACCGCTGGCTCATGTTCAGCTGAGCGTGGACCAACACCCCCGTGTCCATTTCCTTCACACAGATTTCCAGCCACTCTGCCCCAAGCCTGTAACATTGGCTGGAGTTTTCGTGGCCAAAGTGCAGAAGTGAATATTTATTTACTTTCTTTTCTATGACCGATTTGCAATAAATAAAATAAACATATAAATCACATGGCATGTTTGCTGCATTTTGAACATGGACATTAATGGCAATGTTTTTGCACTTCTTTATCACTTTTAATCTAATGTTTTTAAAATGTTTCACATTAATTAAATCTTAAGACCTTTAGTCGAGGTTCATAAGAAAATTATTGCTGTTATTCTTTGAATGTAAGGAGATTAACTCAATGATTCCGTAGAATTCAGAAGTTTGCATTAAAATTCTAGCAAAGAAGATTTATGAATTTCCTTTTTATTTTTATTTATTTATTTATTTATGATACTTTTTTTCAGATCTCTCGCCCCTTAATTTCTGGAACTAATTTATTTCTTTATTGCAGGATGGATGATAGAAAGGGAAAGATGAGCTGCTTCAGATCCTGTAGAATTCTGCATCTAACCATCAGCAGATCAGTTTTCTTTGTCCATCAGTGTGAAAAATGAAAGGAAAAAATAATAATTTTTAAAATCCCATAAAAATAAAAGATCTGTCATGGCTGTCTAACAAATCACTGAGAAACATACTCACAAATACCTAGATTCACTGTTCCCTAAGCACCTAACTGGTTATAATCATACAAAATACTCTGTGATGTTAAAAGCAGAAGCTTAATTTCTCCAGAGGATAATTCATCCTTCCTCAGATCTCAGTTAACTGGTAAAAAAACTTATCTCTCTTCCCTGACTAGATATGAAGCTCAAGGCAACTATATTCCAGTTTAAAAACTCCCAGATGCTTCATAAATGAGTGGGATTACTCCAAGCCTAATTTCAGTGTTTGACTGACTCCTTTATATAATGTTTCCATCACAAAACTACTTTGCCAGTGTATGTGTTTAACTGAAAAAAAACTGAGCAATGGTCAAGGTAAGGGTACTCTCAATGGAAACTCAGTTTTATTGAGTAGAATTTAACTAGAATGACAACAGTGGCCTTCAATCCCCAACTGAACTCTTCTGATGCTGATGTGTACAGTGTTTCCTTGTAGAATTTCTGTCACACAGGTAGGGTCCTGTGCTGGATGCAGTGCACGTACTAACTGTTCCCTATGATATTGTTGCAAAGCACAGTGTACATTATTGTTAGTTTCATAACTACAAAGGAAGTCAAACTCATCATACTGAACTTGTATAAATTCATACAATAATGACCAAATGGTCAGGTCCTCTAATTTGGACAGCTAACTTCTGTTTCAGTGCTTAGGTCACAGTGATTTATCTATTATTTACCTAAAAGTTTTTAATGACCCAGATGTAAAAGACACAGCCTAAGATCTCTGCCTGGCATCCTTATAGCAAGAGACATATAAGGAAAGGCAGGATACTACTGGAGAGAGTCCTGCAGTGGACCACAAAGATGACTGTGGGCCTGAAGAGTCTCCCTTATGAGGAAAAGCTGATAGACCTGGGGTTGTTCAGCCTGGAGAAGACTGAGGGGGGATTTCATCAAAGTTTATAAATATCTAATGGGCTGGTTTCAAGAGGATGGGGCCAGACTCTTTTTGGTGATGCCCAGAGAAGGGACAAGGGGTGACAAGCAAACTGGAACACTGGAAGCTCATTTGAACTTCTTTATTTTGGGGGTGACAGAGCACTGGAACAAGCTGCCCAGAGAGATTGTGGAGTCCCCTCTTGATATATTCAAAAAACACCTGGACACTTTTCTGGACATTAGATTAGGGGATCTTCAGAGGTACCTTCCAACTCCTGTGATTCTGTGGTTCTATGATTCCAGCAGTAACTTGACTGTATTAAAGCCCAGATGTCACCTCATTTGTTGCCAGAGACTCTCATTTGAAACAGGTCTGGATCACTGCAGCTCCTTCACCCAAGTCAAGAGATTGTTAAATTGCACACCTGCTTGTCATGGTTTTGTGATTTTTTGTTGCCGGTATTCCACATCATAACATCATGTAAAGCACTGGCAGTTAAAGAGTTAATGTCCTGTTTTCCACACACTGCCTTTTTTATGGGTGCTTGGTTTTCGGAGGGGGAGGGGAAGAACTGCACTCCTCAGGGGTCTTTGCGTCTGGATGGGGCTGGTGAAGCCGCCTGGCGGACCGAGAGTTCTCTCCGTATGCGGCAGAGAAGCACGTGGTCCCCCTGCAGCTTATGGATTAAGAATCTCAGTTTTGAACTCTCTCTGCTCTGATTTACTGGCCTCAATTTCAATATCATATTTAGTAAATTAACGTTCCTCCTCCGATTGTCGCCGCTGTTTTATTTTAGACCTGTCTATTGTTTTCCTACCCTTCCCCTTTTCCCTTTGTTTTCCCCAGGGTGTAGGTCTGCATGTCCCTTGCTGCATCAGCCACCGGTCTGGGCTGGGCCAACCCCTAAACCGCCGACACTATTTTCTCTCTCCTTTCTCTCTTTTCCAGGCCTGTGGGCCTGTGGGCCTCCTGTCCCCCTGTCAAGGACACAGATCCATAGATAACACCGTGACACTGCTATTTCCTTTTCTTGTAAGTCTTTTTTTTTTTTTTTCCTTTCTTTCTATTGTCAGGTTTTGGAAAACTGCTGACCATTCTGTTCTCTGAATGCACTGCATAGTACATAGCATTTCTACTTAAATGCAGTATTTTCTGTGATATCTCCCTTGGCCAAAATTCTCTTATTGATTAGAAGAACTCTGTTTGTTGACTCTGCGCTTGACTCCTCTTTCACGAACATGCAGGGACATACAGTACTTAGATATTATATAGAAATGCATATAAATTGCCCTTTCCTGTATAAAGACACATTAATATTATATATAAAGGCACATTTTATTCATTTTTATTTGTTCCAGATGAATAGAGTAGTATCAAGAGCATTCTTCCCTGTAGTTGGAACAATAATATATTGTCAATGGAAAGGTACCTTAATAAGAGAAAAAACCCGTTCATTGACAGGAACAATAGATTTCATAGGAAACTACGTGACAGAAAAGAGGCATTGCATTGTTTGGAACACCTGTGGTTAATTATCATAGCTGCATACATTAAAATCAGTTTCTAACCTCATATATCTTCATAGACTGTTTGGCGATATTAAGTGATAAAGGCTTAATAATCAAAAGTACTGAGTTAGCAAATGTTTTCTAATTTTAATAACTTCTTGTTGTAATTACCAAGTCTTGGAGTGAAATGATTTAATTAGAAAGTAATCAAGAAGTGTCTACTGTTAATTGAAGGAATTATAAAAGATCTACATTTTTAATATATTTCTTGGTAATAAAATTAAAGTCTATGATAATTATTTTTTAAACCGATAAGAAAAGTTTGATACTAAAATGAGATATTGTGTATAATAATTCCCATAGCTGCATTTGCCTTCGGCAGGTATAAGCCAAAATAAGGGTACTCAGGACATATTCATTATCTGTCATTTTGCATCTTATCATACTTAAAGAACGTCCATTCATGCTCACAGTTCTTACAAGAATATCAGTAATTATCATTATTTCTATTTTCTCAACTAATAAAGTGAAGTTAGGTACATCATGATAAATCATGGGTATTTGTAGGTTAGACTGAAATGTTTCTGTCTAATCTCTTTGTGATAGAAAACTGGATTTATAATTGAGTTGTTTTTAAAAGAAATGGAGACAATTTTCTTTTCATGAACATTTCAGCTTTTGGAAAGGAGAATGGTACATCTCAAATCAAAGTAAAAAAGTGAAAAGTAATGATTCAGAATGTTCAGCTAAAACCAAAAGTATTTGGATTTAGAAAAGTCAGCAAAGTGTGTAGTAGGTTTTATAGCTCAGGTTCTTCATCTTCACATTATTCTCTGCCAGCTGAGTTCTGAAAATGGATGATATTTCCCAAAATCCTCTCTGGTTATCCATTTACATGTTGAACCATACACAGCAAGTGGGGTGTCAAAAATGTTGAAAGTGTCATATGGATAAAACCTTTTTTTCCTGACAGCTACTTTTTCTGTTAAACATTCCAAGACACTGATCATCCAATATAAAACTTCTGTGGTGAAATGCAATTCCCTCTTGGGTGTCTGTTGAAGTTAATTTGTCAATGCACAAGGAGCACAGGATAAAGATCTTCTAATACTGGCTTGTCAGAATAGAAATGGTATGTAGGTTTCTGAAATGGTACATGTTCTCAAGTCCTACATTTGTGTGAAAAACTTGTAGTCTCATAAATAAATGTTATTAGAAAAGATGTTTTCCATGAAAGGTAAAAATTACCTGCTTGCAGGAGAAATGACAAGTTAAAACACACACCCAAATTTTTTCCAACCTGCAGTGGAAATATTTGGAGAAAATAAATAAACTCTAATAAAATGAGAATTTAATTTATCTTTCATGAGAATTCTATTATTGTTTTATACCTTATAATTATTTCCCCTGAAAAAAAAATCATGTGATTAAAGAAGAAAAAGAAAACCCACACAACAAAATCACTGTTCCTATTGCTGCTGCTTTTAGTCCTGAAGGACTTTTGAAACTGTCAACAAATGATGTGTATGACACACATGGTATACAACTACTAGCAGGATGGAGTGTGACATCTGTACAGCTGAAGAAAATGTAAATGATCTGTCTAACAAGACTGCAATATCTTGAAGAGGTGATTGACAAACTGTCAGACACTCCAGACCAAGTTCATGAATACATATACATTTTCATTGTTAATTTACGCATGATATTAATACAATGGTAGGTGCAAATAAGACACTCACATGCCAAAAATGTACTAAGAGCTGAAGAAACCTGATTCACACATGCATTTTTTGTCTTGCCAGTTCATCTTTTAGGCACATATATCTTTTATTAGTTTGTTAAGCATCTAAAAATCAATAAAGTAAACAAAACATTACTTTTCTGGAAGTGATCAAATCAAACTAAATATAAATTAGTTGTTTTTTTGTTCAGCATTAAACAGAAGAGATGAACTTGACATAGGGCATATATTTGGAACTAATAACTAGATGGTGATAATGCTCTCTAGGTGTTCACTAGGCCTTCAGCTTCTCCTGGCTGTTCACTATTCCCCAGCCTTGATCATTACTGCTTAAACAAACACATCTTGAAAACTTAGGAGGTTCCTTTTCATTTACCTGCCACCTGAATTCAGAGACATTCTGTCAGCAAAGGAGATATGAGCCAATGTCTTCACTGTAAAAAAAAAAAAAAGGAAGAAAAATCTTACTCTATGGCATGTTTTAAAAAGAAAAAAGGTAATTACATGTTACCTTTTGCAAGAAGGAAGTTTCTAGATGACTTATTTTACAGAAGGAAGAAGTCTATTTTGGAAAAGGAAATATAAAAGGTAAACAAACAACAACAAAAAACAAATAATGAAATGAAATAAAATTAATACAAACAAACCAATATGAAACAAAACTGGAGGAGTGGAGGCATTGGAGAACTTTTGAATCTATAAGGTAAACAAAATGGGGAGAATTACAGAGACTGTTCCCAGCTGGGCATGGCTTTGTAAGTTACTCAGAGCACCTTATTTACTGAAATGCAGATGTATATGCATAAGAAATTCCTAGTTGCTGACATTTTGTGAGCTTTTAATAGTACCATTAGTCAATATATCAGTATGCAGCATATCATATTGACTAGAGTTGATGTTTATAGTGGAAAGCTATTGACTTATAGGATGAAAAAGTGAATATAATTCAGCTTCAGGCATTATTGCCCACTGGAGATTACTTTTTCATGTATAGGGATGATAATTTGCCCCGTAAACTGAAAACTCCTGGCTTACTATATATTTTACTGTGCAATTTAACAAGACTTTTTTTGCCCTAAATGTGCTCTACATAGAACATGGAACTTCAGCAGTAGTGTCCTCTATTTCCGTAACTGGTACTAAAAAAAATGTAAACAAACAAATTAACAAAAGCCTTTCAGTGACTAACTAAAAATTCTTCATTTTTGAAATAGTCAATAGCATATTTAGATATAGAAGGAAAGGAATATTATCCACCTATTTATCAAATTGTATGACATTGCCAAAAGTGTTCAGGTTGAATTTTAAATCTTGGCTGTTACTTACTTATACAGATTAATTTCAGCTAACTGTACCTGTTCCAAGCAGTCAAACAGGTTCTTCAGATAGAATGTGAAATCCTCATCCACAAAGATCTTCAGGACAAGATTAAATAAAGCATTCATGTCTAAGTCTGCTTTGAACAAGAATTTGAGCAAATTGGCTACCTGATCCGTTTCACTTTGAACTCTTTTACAGTCCTATGTACTCAGTCACTCTGTAACTTTATACAGGCTCTTTCTCTCTTTCTGCATTCAGTAGAGAGATAGAGACAGTTTCAGGCGTTAGTTCACATCAGTAAAAGAAAATGTCAGTGATAGGTAGGATGAAATGCTCTCTGGAGTCACAACAGAAGGGACCCATAAGATTAACCTGCATTTGATAATTAACTTTCAGACAGTTAAAAAATGATAATATGGCAAGGCACTTCATCTTGACCTCACAGACTATTGGTCAGGTAAGCATTGCATGGCTATTCCAAGATGGTTTTTTTTGTCTGTGTCTCATTCATCTCTGATCACAACAGATGACTTGGAATGCTATCAAATCAGTATTAAATAATTGCAGAGAGTAAAAAATACTATATGCATTGACAAACTAATTGTCAGGATTCTACAATTTTAGTAAAAGATTGGCTTGCTAGCTGCAAGGTATACACACTTCATCTGACAATGGATTTTGATAAGCTGAAAAAAAATGTCAGAATTAGCTTGTCAATAGCAGAAATGAGTCAATAGCAGAACAACTGCTATCCACTTCTAATCATAGTAATGGCACAATAGACAATATTCATTATCCACCTGCCAAACTTGGAGTGAAAAAACAGCCATAATAGATAAAGAAAAATATAACAATAACAGGAATAATAATAATAATAATATATAAAAACAACAACAAGAGAAAGATCAAAACAACAAAAAAAAATCATGTCCTAAAATTAATGACATAAATCTATGAATGTTTTATTCTATCATTTCACATTACAGTACCCTGTAAAAAAACAACCCGGAGTATCCTAATACAACATGATATCCTCTTTTTACTTCATGTATTATAATTTAAGAATTATTTCACCCTTTGGATAGTTGTTTACTATAGTGCAATATGTTCAGGTATTTTCCTTGGCTTTCTTGGTAAGATACCCACATACATACGGTATTATTCATCCCCTAAATTATTCTATGTAATAGGACCAAATCTTTTCAATCACAGATTGACACCTCAGTGCTCAATTCTTCTCATAGGGGGTCAAGTCATTTGAGCCAGAGTAGAAGTTGGGCTGGTTTTGTGAGCTCAGGTAAACCAGCTTTTGCTCTGTGTGGAGTTCTTGCGTTGTTTTCCTGTTAGACAACTTCCTTTTTGGCCCCTGATTAGCAGTGACAGTATTGCAGAGAGGGCCAAGATAGAGTTGATGCATTTAAGAGTCATTTGAGATGTTACATTGTATCTAAAATATTTGTAGGGTGTTTGCAGATATGGCAAAAGGAGGGTAAAATTCTTCTGTGTGTTTGAAGTGGCAACAAAAAGGGACTGCCAGGGGCATCTCAAATGACACTAGATAAAGGTCATAAAATCATAGAATCATAAAGACCTTAGAGTTGGAAGGAATTTTTAAAGGTCATCTAGCCCAGTTCCCCTGCAATGAACAGGGACATCCACAGCTCAATCAGGTTGCTCAGAACCCCTTCAGCCTGGCCTTGAATGTCTCCAGGGACGGGGCATCCAACACATCTCTGGGCAACCTGTTCCAGTGCCTCACCACTCTCATTGTAAAAGACTTTTTCCTTATATCTAACCTAAATCTACCCTTTAGAACTTTGAAACCGTTTCCCCTTGTCCTATCACCACAGACCCTGCTAAAGAGTCTGTTCCCTTCTTTCTTGTAGCTCCCCTTTAGATACTGAAAGGGGATGTCTGGGCAAATTTACTTCATTCTTAGTGTCAAATTTATGACAGTCTTTAAGAGTATACATACAGTGTGAAATTTAACTGGATGAGGAACATTTCTGATGATGGAGGTTAAGAAGCAAAATATATCTGGGACTACACTTGTGAGTTCTCTAAGCTTCCACATAGGCTGAATACACCTGGAATGGTAATTTGCAGTGGGTGGTTCTAACTCCTAAAATCTGCCACATATTACATTTTTTTTTTTAGTTGTTATTTATCAAAACTGAGACAGAGACAATTCTGATAGATCCTTAATATGCTCACAGATGTTGAGGAATAATTCTGGACATTATTTCACTTAACAGTCATAGATTTACGTGTTTAGGAATCCAGCCATGTGGGAAGACATTAATAGATATATATTCCCTGTTCAGACACTAGAAATCACAAAAATTCCAATCTCCTCACTCCTATCTGCATCCTGTATTTTAAAAAAAATGATTTCAACCCTTTTAGATGACATAACTCCAGATGCACCAAGTTTTGGTGTATTTATTTTTCTCCATTTCTCTTGAAGTAATTGCCATTCAGTTCTTGAGTTCAGGTATTACAATAGGCCTGTACCTTTTGAGTATTTTCTTCATTCTTCTCTCTGTTTATGATTTTCTTTTTCCATTCAGACACAGAGCATAAAAGAATTGCCACTGACAAAACACTCACTCCACTGGAGTGAAAACCATTCATTTGTTGTCTCAGTTTTAAGATTTTTGACTCCAAATGCAAGGGTATTCTCCATGGACGTTATGGGACATTTAGCAATTCATTCATTTCCCACACATGCTACTTATTTAGACACTCAGTAGTTGGCAGCTTTGATGTGGAGTGGTAGAAATTATAAAGACATTACGTATCATAAAAATATAAATGAAAGAAAACATTGTCCCTGTTTTATATCAGAATAAATTGACTTGTGTCATACTCAGGATATTCTATTTTATAAATTACAATCATTGGAGGAAGTGCTCTCCTGAGCAAAACACTACCTATCTATTTCATATATAACACCAACTCTTTACTTTTTCCTCTGCAAACAATTGCTGTGTAAGACAAAAGTACACAAAGAAGTAAATGTATAAAGTCAGCTGGCATGCATATGAATACAAAAGAGTACGTTTGTGTTTGAAATTTTAAATGTAGCTAAGGTCTCTGAGTGTTATTGAAGGAAAAGAAATAATATTGTATGGTAACAGCAGACAAACAAGTCCAGAAGTAAGGCTATGATTGTTCAGATATATTTGTACAGAAGGAAAATATAACTTCTTATGTTATTATTCTATCCTGTTTTCTGTGGGTTGACCCACAAGAAATTAAGCATCCACAGAGATGCACATTCATACCAATACCTGCAGTGGAACTGAAGAGAAAAGAGGAAGAGCAAGAATCAGAAAACTCACAGATAAAGATAAAACGGTGTAAAAAGTGAAGGAAAGAGAGGAAAACAAAGAAACAAACAACAACAAAAAACAACCAACCCCAAGTGATGCAAGAATTATGTACCACTTGCATAATCAGACTGTTTGTTTGCCAGTCTCTGAGCAAGAGCTACAACTTTCAGCCCCAATATTTCACTGTGTATCATGACATTAATTGGCATGGACTATACTTGTGGTCAATTGGAGCCAGCTGTCTTGACTGTTCCATCCCAAATTCTTGTCCACTCTTTGCCTACTTGTTGCAGAGGTACAGTGTGAGAAGAAGAATACCTTGATGATGTGCATCCTAAGGTTAATCAAAGCACTAGTGTGTTATCAACAGTTTCAGTCACAAATTCAAAGCACTATACTATCTGGGCTCCTATGAAGACAGGTAACTGCATTCTAGACAGATTCAGTACACCATTGTAAATGTTGGTGTCAAAGTAATGTCTGCCTTAGACTATAGTACTGATACAGTGAATACAGTGAGATGAAAGAGATAGGTCCACTTTGAGATCTATCATACACTTTCTGATTTTGATTTAATGGCCTTCTTAAACTCTAATTAGTTTTCTTATTTTCCCCCCCTTTTTTTTTTTTCTTAAAATCATATAATTTCTCACTACAAGCTCAAAGAGGTTTATCTTTTAGATATTCAAAATTCTGACAGCCCAACATTTAACAACCTGATCTACTTTGGCACAACTTTGAGCAGTGACAGAGAAGACGACTACCAGAGGTCCCTTCTAGCCGATACCACATGGTTCTGTTCTGTTTCCACACTAGTCCACTCCTACTACATCCAGCAATATTGTACACAGCTAGCACCATTTGGATCACCATTTCATCCACAGTTTTTTGCAGTATCTTCAGATGCCATGACTCTCAGTGACTGCGTATCTTATCTGTGGTGATGCTCTTACTGCAGTTTTCACATTGTAACTCTGAAATACTGTGAAAAAAAACCACAGAGGTAAGTAGTAATGTTTGTTAATACTTGTACATATGTCTAAATTTAGTAATTGTCTTGATCTGCAGAGAGTTTGTCCACAGATATGGATTCTGAAAAGTACTGAGTAAATCTAAAACCTTACAAAACCTACTAGTTGAAAGGGAACTTTAAAGGTCATGTAGTCCAACTCTCCTGCAATGAACAGGGACAGCCACAGCTTTATCACCTTGCCCAGTGCCAAATCCAGCCTCACCCTGGAAGTCTTTCCTGACCCCATCCCCACAGAGCCTAGCAGCTTCCTCATACTCTTCCCATGGTATCTGTCCCTATTTCCACTGCCTGTGCATTTTTTCTTGCTCTTCAGTTTGACCAGCAGGGCCTGATTCAGCCATACTAGTCTCTTGCTTTCCTTTCCTGACTTGCTACACATGGGGATGGAGAAGTCTTGCACCTGGAGGATCACTTCCTTAAAGATCTGCCAGCTCTGCTCTGCACCCTTACCTGTGAGGACAGTTTCTGAGTGTTTTGTTGACTCCCTGAAGAGCTGGAAGTTAGCTTTCCTAAAATTTAGCATCCTAGTTTTACTCTTTGCCTGTCTCATATCCCTTTGGAGCATGCACTGAAACGTAGTATGATCACTACAGCCTCCAAACTTGATGTAACCAGTCAGTTCATTTGCAGTGGTGATCAACGGGTCCAGTATTGGATCCGCCCCTAGTGGGGCCATCAGTTATTTGACTCAAAAAGTTATCTTCAATGCATTCCAGGAGCCTCTTGGATTGCCTGCAGCTCACCATGCTACTTTTCCAGCAGATGTCTGGGTGGTTGAAGTCCCCCAGCAGGATGAGCACTTGTAATCGTGATGCCTCCTGTAGCTGGAGGTAGAAGGCCTCATCAGCATGCTACACTTGATCAGGTGGTCTGTAGCAGGCACTGATCACAAGGCTCCCTTTGTTGCCTTGCTCTCTAAATGTCATCCGTAGGCTTTCAGCTTGCTCATGACTATTCTTTAGGGACAGCTCTTCACATTCTACTCCTTTCCTGATATAGATAGCAACACCTTCCCTCCTCTTTCCTTGTCTTACCCTTCTAAACAGCTTGTAGCCATCGATAGCCATACTCCAGTCAAGGGAATCATCCCACCAGGTTTCAGTGATGGCAACTATATAGTGGTTTTTAGGCAGAACAGTAGCTTCCAGCTCCTCATCCTAGTTTCCCAGGCTGCATGCATTGGTGTAGAGGCACTTCACTTGGGCAGCTGGTCTTGTCACTCCCTTAAAGTATAACTCCTTAGTTCCTTTTAAGTATTTCCCTTGATTTTTCCCTCTGCCTTCTCCTGTTGCCTCAGCAGTCACTGCCTCATCATCATAGGATTTCATATATGCGGTACTGTTGCTGGCACCTCTCAAGGCAGCAGGTCCTTCAAAGACCCTGCTAGCACCCTGTCTCACTAATATAGCTATGCCATCCCACACCTTGTCATGGGAAGGCTCACTGTCCCCCTTGTCCCCCTTCAGACCTAGCTTTAAGCCCTCTCAATGAGCCCTGCTAGCTTTACCCCGGGGACCATTTTCTCCCTTTGAGAAAGGTGAAGTTCATCCAGTGCCCACAAACTCAGTGCCATATAGGCCATTTGATTGTCAAAAAAAACAAAGTTCTGGCAATGGCACCAGCTACGAAGTCAGGTATTCAAAGCTAAGATCCTTTGGTTTGTTTGTGTCCTTACCCAGCAGAGGAGGAAGAGAAGAAGAGATGCATTGAATTCCTTTAGCTGTCGTCTCAAGGCCCAGAGGTTCCTTTTGATAGCCCTTGACCTGCATGTAGCTGCTTCATCTGGAGTAGTACATCCAGATGTGGAGTCTTCAGTACAGGAGAGACATAGACATAGAGAGAGCGTCCAGAGGAGGGCCACAAAAATGATCCAAGGGATGGAACACCTCTCCTGTGCAGTCAGGCTGAGAGAGATGGGGCTGTTCAGTGAATATGTTCTACAAAAACATTTATTGAGGCATTTTTTACTCCAAACATTGAATTATTTTAATATCTACAAACATTGCTTCTATGTTGCACCCTCCTAGTTTTTCTATTCTGTCCTCAGCTGAAGGACGTTCTTGTGACCACATGCCATGATATACTGGTTATTCTCACAAAAAGGGAACACTATGATATGTCTTGCTTATTTTGTTCTGCAAGAATTAATGGTTTATACAGATACAGTAATATCTCTATAGTAAGATCATTCATCCGCATTTATTTAGTAAAATATAATGGATGTTTTCCAAAGGAAGTTTTCTTCCTCTTCTAAACAAACTTTGTTTATTTTTTTCAAATTTAAAAAAATATATAGCATTAAAAATAATCAATGTAGATAATTGCTTCTCATTGAACTGAAGTTAAAATTCTGAATGGCAATCATCTTAGGATTCATTATTAATGAAACTTTCCATTTAAAACAGAATTTTGGAGCATTTCATTACGGGGAATTACATGATACAGCAATGACGTAAATATTACAGGGTTTTTTTTAATGGTTTTTCTCTTGATAAATAGGCAAACTGCTCATATGAAAACTGCCTCTGTCAGATTTTATGTCAATCATTAAACAAACTTAAATCCATCACTGGTTCTTGAAAATTCAGACACATGTAGTATCTGTCCTTCTTTCCCCAAAGCTTTATACTGGAATGTACTGAAAAGTTTTGTTTGTTCGTTTGCTGTTTTTTAGGTGTTTGTCATTCCAGTGTTTTTAAAGTCATGCATTATTACATCCTTTATTCTTTCCTCAGAGCTAGATTGAACTGATAAAATGTATGGCTGGAATATACATGAACAATTTATGTTTTTGCACTTATTCTACTTGTTTTTCTCAATTCTTCTTAATATTTTAATATACTGTGAAAATCAGGAATGTATTTATTTTTGCTACTGATGTCTGATAAGTTTTTCCTTTAACTCTTCATGTATTAATTTGTTATCTCTTAATTTCTTTCTCTCCATATACAGTGTTTCCTTGCTAAAGACTCTTGAAGAACATCAAGAATGTTTATTTTATTAGTCTTTTGACACTGGTCATACTTCTCCTATGTCTAAAGTTTCTTTTTCTTCTATTGCTTATTAGCGTTTCCTTTCTCCTAACTCAGTTTTCTATTATCCTTTTTTCAGCATAGCGTGACAACATTGTATTTATATAACTTTTGTCTAAAAGACAAAATTCCAGTGGTCTTCCTATGTTTGAAAAGGAAAATTATAATATAGACTTGCTTAATATTCATGTCTGGATCTGTTCCATTCAGCTGAATTCTCTGCCGAATTTCTTCTTGTTCCTTTTGTTCTTTATCATTGAAAATCTTAGTTACTTACCTATTTTCATCCTTTCATTTAATTTAAATAGAATCAACTTAAAATCACCCTGTCTAGTGTTTATTTTCATGCCTGGCTTATCTTCTCAACAAACCACTACCACATGTAGCAGTGAGGTCAGAAATCTTTCAACTCCGGTGTGTGACAAACCTGTAGACAGCTAGGACTGATATTCTATCACAGTGAAATTATTCTGAAGAAATGATATGGACAATGCAATTTTGATTTTCTATGCTCCTAGAAAAGTACAAAAAACAATAAGCTTCTCTAACTAAGATTAGTATGGAAGGAGGCTAATTGGTCTTTCACCTTATTTTTGCTGTCATTTCCTCAGGGATTAGGTTAAGCCTCAGTGTATGTTTCATCAGGGAATCACAGAGATTATACTTTGTCTTACTGTCTATCATCCAGACACTTCCTCTAATGTTGACTTGATTTTTATAAGCCTCACAACTCATCACGCATTTTCTTTTAGTCAAACTAAGTATATAATTTATGGCATCAAAGGCAGCTGTTAGGGCAATCGAATGCAATGCATGAGATAGTATCATGCTTACTAAATCTTCATTATGCTTACTGATTTCCCACCTTTTACCCAGGCCAAGTCTCATCCTACCTATCACAATTTCGCATCTTTAAATTAAGAGGATGCTAATGAGGTTGTCCATGAATCTGACCTCAGACATATCACGCATTCTGGGTAGAACTGAGGCTGCCTACTGTGAAGTAATATAACTAAAAGTCATGCCCTGGTCCTTTAAAATAAAACCCCACTCACTGACAAAATTGAACTGCTGTAGGAAAATGTTAATTACAGCAATGTTTAAATAACATGGAAAGATCAAGTATTTTTATTTTGGTTTCAGCCAGAAATCCTCACTGATACTGTAACATTTGCTATCATTGAGATATCTAAGTGCTTAAATATCTACAGAATTTCTTGTTGACCTACAGCTCAAATCATTTTATTTCTTTGAGATAGAACTCATCTCATTCAGCTTCAAAAGATGGCAACTTCAGCACCCGGGATATCACTTTCAAGCCAGTAAAATAAATAGCCATTTCTTAGGTAATGGATCCTTGGCTCTACTTACAAATTATCTTTGGGATGAGCTGAATTCTACTCTACAAATAACAGTTCCTTGTTTTGACTACAAGATAGACCAAGGGAAAGACTGAACTAAGGAATCGATGATTGTTCAAACAAATCTTAACCTTTGTCCCAACAAATCTTAACCTTTGTCCCTCTGCACGGTCAGTGGAAATAGATAGCTGTGGAAGATAAATCATACTAACTACAATGCATGTTTAAGGAAGGGAGAGTGAATATCCATTTGAAGGATATCCTTCTGTACTGCATATGCAAAAAAGATCTTTCATATAATCAGCTTAGAAAAAAATACCTAATTCCTAGTTGATCAAGGTACATGAAGTGTATTTGAATTTTTAACTGTACACAATATTCATAAATAAATCAGATTAGGGGATGACCTGCTGGAGATGAGCTCTGTGGAGAAGTACCTGGGCATCCTAGTTGACAACAGGTTGGCCACGAGCAAGCAATGTGCCTTTGTGTCCAAGGACAAAGGTATCCTGGGGTACATTAAAAAGAGCGTGGCCAGCAGGTTGAAGGTGGTGATCCTCCCCCTCTACTGTGCCTTTGTGAGGCCACATTTAAAATACTGCATCCAATTCTGGGCTCTCCTGTTCAAAAAAGACAGAGATCTCCTAGAAAGAGTCCAGTGGAGGACCACAAAGATGATAAAGAGCCTGGAGCATATCCCGTATAAGGAAAGGTTGAGTAACCTGGATCTGTTCAGCCTGGAAGAAAGAAGACTGAGGGGGGATCTGATTAATGTTTATAAATAACTGAAGGGAGGTGGAAGGCAAATGAATGAGGCCAGGCTCTTCTCGGTGGTGCGCAGAGATAGGACAATGAGTAATGGCCTAAAACTTGAACATAGGAAGTTCCATGCAAACATGTGGAAGAACTTCTTTGTGTTAAGGATGATGGAGCACTGGAACATGCTTCCCAGAGAGGTTGTGGAGTCTCCTTCTTTAAGGATATTCAAGACTCGTCTGGATGCCTACCTGTGCGACCTATTGTACGGTACCTGCTTTGGCAAGGGGACTGGACTTGATGATCTCCTGAGGTCCCTTCTAACCCCTGCAATTCTGTGACTCCGTGATCTATGGTTGAATTTGATAATCTAAAGTTTGACTAGATAATCTCCTGATGTCCCATCCAACTTTAACCATCCTATGATTATGTGATACAATGCATTATACTAACACTTGATTTACTTATTTGAAAATGACAAGTGGTGAATAATCTATTATAATTCTTGATAAGTCATTCTATTTTTTCCATCATTTTTGCTAATAAAAATACGATCAGTTTGCTAAGTTTCAATTCTTGACCACTGAATCTTTAAAATTTTTTTCCTTCTAAAACTGAAGAAATTTCTGTTATAACATTTTTATTCCCTTAGTGAATATTTATAGACCACGTCTAGTTACCCCATTATTTTATTTTTAAAAATTAAATACAGCATGGAGTAATTCATCTCACAGTCCTTCAAAATCTGTAGTAAATCTCATGGAAATTTTATGAATGTTTTCCAATCTTTTCCAAAATCTTTTCTTACGTGTCTGTTGAAAGACTGATTAGCGTTCCTATAACGGCCATGCTAATCCAAAGTACAACCTAATAAACAGATTCCTTTGTCTTATTTGATACACTTTTGTTTATGTGTTTTAAGATCATATTAGTCCTCTGCAACATCATGTTGTTTTCCCATATTTTTTTGGAGTAGGTACCACAGATTCTCATTTTCTCCTACAAATCTTCTCCAAAATCACAATTTCTCAGAACAGGATTTTCCATCTGGTAAATGTAACATGGATTTTCTGATCCTGGGGACAGAAATGAAGCTCACTGAGGTCAGTATAGTTCTGTTCTATGCCATTTTCTGCTAGATTAGGATCTGAGCAAGGAATTCATTTCAACACCCTGTTATATAACTGTTATCAATTCCTTTGCTTAATTTTACACCAGGAACTAAATCTAACATTAAATAGTCCTAGAATCATTCCTGTTGAACTTCTGAACTGAATGTTCTTCTTTATTTCAGGAGCCACCCATGGTGATCTGGAAAACTCTGCTTCACTTCTGACTATGCTGACCCTATCCCTATTATCTCCATCTTTTAACTGTGGTTGTGACATTCATCTTCACAAAAATCTTTGAAAGGAAAGAGCCCTTCAGCAACAATAACACAATTTTCTGCTCCTAACTTCTTCTCCTTTTATATCCCTCCTATGATTTTCTAATTTGTCTGTATATAAAAATTACAAAAATAATTTTTAAGAAAGAGCCTATTCAGCAATTTTCAGAAATGCTCCACTTTGCAAACAAGAACTGCAATGTAGATAAGACTGGTTTAATTGTACGTCATTTAGGAAAGGATAAGCCCTGGCTACAGGACTGGGAAGAGTAGTTCATGTGGCATCAATTTTTGGGGGCTAAGTGCAGATTCAATTTTATATATCCATGTAGACATACATAGAATCACTCTAAGCTTCAATTTTTTAATGATATCTTCCAATTTCTCAAGATTACTGCAGGACTAAATCGATTAGCAGCTGGTGACTAAAACTTTACAATGATTATCAGGAGGACTTAACTCCAAAGGAGCAGGTCTGCCTTGTTAAGCTGTTCTAGCAGATATAAAACTTCCTGAAAATGATATGCATGCTTCCTCTTCCATTTTGAATAGAGAGCACTTGAGGGAGATACTACGGTTTCCAGTGATGTGGATGCTAATTCACATCTTATTGGCAGCTACTTAATGTTATCAGGTGTACTAGGTGAATCTTAATAAAGGATTAATGAAGACAGCATGTTTCTTCCTGCTTTTATTATTGCTCCATTAGACTTTCAGTACATCACATTTTTTTCCCTCCAGTCTCCTCTCAGCCTATGGAAAACCTGATAGCAAAGGATCAAAGGATATCATGGTGGTATTTTCCTACAAATACCAAAATGAAGCCCTATTTCCATGTAATTTCCTCTTTCCCTCACCGAGCCTTTGAAGCTGATTTCTAAATGGATTAGATCTCTCCTGGTTTTGGTGACATTTTTCATGTCACTATGAGGACAGTGTTTTTCCAAGACAGTGACGGGTACTGACACCGCAACTTCCATCAAGAAGTGCTATTCTGTCTGGCAGCTGTATGTCACACTTGCACTCAGACTGTTCCCCAACATTCCAGTTATGCCTTTCTGCCATTTTGTTTCAGCTGCCATTTTATAGCACAGAGCCATCATTTTTGGCAAGTTCATGATCCATGTACTTTCATACTGCCTTATGAAAGGGCGTAGGTGACCTTTCCAGTTTACCTGGAAGCACATCAGAGTGGGAAGTTCCTATGCACTGTATACATTCAGGCTGCCATTTTTTATATCATACTCTGATGCACTTTCAAACTGCATCATGTTGTTTGCTATGTCTCGAAATTGCCATACATACATCTTTTCAGAGCTCCTTCTGACTGGCTGCCCAGTTTTATAGATGAGCACTTCCTGTGCTCATTTGTAGGTTTTAGACATGTACGAGCACACACAAATGCACACGGATATATTTATGGTTTCTTTGTACAAAGATACCAAATGCCTAAATGGCAAAACATATCTTAAAATGGCTGGTGCTTTAAAAAAATCTTTTCAGAGGTGTGTGCGTACAGAAATTACAGACTGACCAGAAAAAAAGAATTTTCAGACTAGCCTTTTAACATTTTGTTCCTAATATTTAAGACCGCTAAGATGAATTTTATATCCAGTTGGTCTGTGTGGTTATGTGAACAATCTAGCCCATCCAAGATCATCAATCATAGTACTATGCACAAGACTTCTCCTAACGATGCACAGAAGACTGGCCTGTAACAGCACTTCTGCATAGGTAGTCAGTTCATATGGACTATTTGCAATCGTTTTGTCTGCAGTTCCTCCAGATATGACTATCTCAGCAGAGCTTCTCATCTGGATCAGATGAGAAGAGCTCAAGCAGATCTCAGGAGAGTGGTTTCAATAAGTAAGCTAGCGCTGCCTGGGGAAAGCACTGACCCCCATGGAGTTCCTGGGATATGATTTCTTACAGGAATCAGTATAATCTGCATCCCAGTCCCTCCACACTGAGGTTAGAGACATCTGACTGCAGGCCTGCCGCCAAAGTGAACCTCACCACACAGTATTAATAGCTACAGAGGCTGTCCTTCTGTTTTTTCTGCCCATAAATATCTGGGTCTTCATCTTCCTGGGGACAAAACAAGCACACTGGTGGGAAAGTGTCACAATCACTGAGAACCTTTGGAGAGCCTGAAAAAGCACCATTTTCCCTAAAAAGAACTGGCTTTCTCTAACTTGCTGAGTAAAAGGTATAGCTTACCAGATGAGCATGAAGGGTACTTGCTTGCTCAGGAAAGGAAGCGGCATCGGAAGAACTTGTTTCGGAATATGCACAGACACGAGTGACACGGGTGCCTGGGAATCAAGCTATTCTGGAGAAGGCTATCCGAGATCAGAGTGCCTGCCTACACAGGTTGGGTCACTGCTTTTGCAGCCTAGATTCTGTGCCCCACATCATATCCTGCTCCTGTCTTGATTCTTTTCCCTTACTCCTAGATACCCGCCAGTGCTCACCATGAGGAGAGCTTCTTCTGTAGACTGCTGACTTAGCATGTGTGTATTTGTTTAGCTTTTAACCGGTTGAGAAGATGAGAGGTCTGGATGAAATCTCATCTTCGCTGAAGTAAATTTCAGTGTGTCACTGGCTTCTGAGGAGCCAAAAACCTCATCAGGAGTCAGTATCTCATTCACACCTTCTGTTTAGACCCTGATGTTGGCTTACTGTCTGTCCAGTCCACAGACTCTTAATGTTAAGGTGTATTTGTTCAGTGATGTCACCAGACTTCACATTATTCACTATCAAGGACGCTTGCCTATTCTAGCTTTAGAAATCCAGTGTCCACTTAGTTACGTTCCTTAGAATTCTGATGAATAATAATGTAAAGATGTTTATTTTAGGTACATAACTGATCTTGGAATGAGATGGATCCTCTGTTAGATATATTTCTTCAGGGAAAGAACTTAGAATACCAGATTAACCACCATGTGTATAGTTAAGGGTAAATCTGAACGCACATCATCTTGCAAAAGTCCAAGATACCATCTCTTGATTCTTTCACTCATTTAAAAGAAGGAATAACACCGTCTGCTGAATACTAAGGCTTGATTTATGATTTTTATGTGAAAACAACCGCAAGATTTTTCACCACTAATGTGATTACGAAGCTTTCTTTTCTCCCTAGAAAGTACACTTGACCAAGGAATCACTTAGTTTCAGTGAAAGATGGCATTTGTGGCCAAGTGATAAGAAGAATATTTTGGATATACAGTAAGCAATACCTGAACAAATGCATATCTGGTGACCAAAAACAATATTTAGGGAAAAAAAAAAAAAAAAGCCAAACAACTAAATAATGCAACTAGTCTGACCCAGGAGATCACTTCTTGTCACAGCAAAGAAACCTCTCATGTGAGCTGCAAAGGCACTATGACATTTAATGGAGAGATTTAAAAGTTTTGCCTACATATCTTACATCAAATGATTCATCATCACTTTCCCCACAAAGCAATCAGCATAAACTTTGTGCTATTATCAAAACTCTGCAGATTGCTGCTCTGCTTTTTGAGACTGTTTCTTGATATGAAGCTTCCATGTTGCCCAAAGCTTAACTGTTTGTATCTCACCTTCAGTACACCAAATAGTACATTTCAGCCACACAAGCTATTTGAATGATGCCTCATCACTCATTTGCTTGCCTCTCACCATGGCTCAGCTCTCATCATCAGCTTCAAAAGAGCACGCAGCATGACATACTTTTTCTGCATTCACTCAGACTGCAGTGGTCAAGCTGAACAGTGAAAAGTCTGTGCCAGTTCTTCTCTGGCATTTGGATCTCATCAACTGCCAGACCCTGTAAAAGAAACAATCTCCCAGTTGAAGACAGTTTGTGGTGGAATATGGCGATGGCGTAATTGTTCAAACAGCTTTATTCGCCTTTCGGAGCCAGAGTTTTCCACTGTCAAAGTCACTGATTATCAGCTCAGCCAGTGCAGGAGGCTTTTTTTCCCCCTCCAAGCTACAGGACATTGAGTTCCATAATTGTTTACAGTCAAATGCTTATGCAATTGTTAATTGCCTTCTGTAAGCTGCTTGGCGAGTGGAGCAGGAGGAATGGTTTGATGAGTAGAGCTAGAGTCCAAAACACTGTGGAGCTTGCAGCAATAGGATCCCTGCTGATAAGAAACAAACACAACTGCTTCTGTGTCATTGTTTTTTTGGCTGTATCAGGCAAGTTTGGGAAAGTTATTGTCTCCTACCAGGCGGTGTAATGGGCAAAAACAATGTGCTAGTTCACCAGCCTTTCATCTCCAAACCAAGCACAAATTCTGGCTCTCACTGCTCTTCAAAATGACGGTAGGACGTCTCCATCTATGCTAATTTCAGTGCCACAGTGGCTGGCACAAGCAGGATTCAGGTTGCTTCAGGTTGCTGCTGAGATACACAGAATGAGGCTTGGAATAACTAGACAACGAAATCTAGACAGAGATGTATTGGGAATAGAGAAAGTGAAGAGGGAAGCATTAGATTAAAACACAGAATGGCGGCAAGCTTGGGTATAAAAAATAATAGATGTAAGTCACTCCAAAAGTAATGCCACCTATTTATTCCCATGGAAACTACAACACATACAAAGAACAAAATAGCAGTGTTTGATAGAGCAAATTCTCAGCTACAAAACACTGTTTTTCAACACAATCACCACTATGCAATCTGCATTTGTGTCAGAGATGAACAGGAGCTTGCATGCCATGCTGATAAAAATATGCATCAGTGGAGGTGAACCACTAGGTGTCATAACTGCTGAAATGCACCATCAGCCACCTCACTGCATTCACAGCCACTGTTTGGTCTCCATAAGCATTCAGCCCGTGTCAATGAATGTCAATGGATACAGTTTATTCTACATGGAGGAATTCAATGACCCACCTTTGCTTCATAAGCACTTCCACGTCAGACACCATCTTGTCAGAGTGCCCTTTTGCTGCCATTCGTTACATGACAACAAAATGTAGTGGAATATCGGTGGAAAGATTCAACCTTAATTGCCATTCTGCCAACATTCACCTTTGGCATCATGGGCCAATGTAATAAAATAGGAGGCATTACTTATGAAGCAGCCTTTGTATACACAAGGATCCAGCGCTGGCATAGAATAGAGCTGAAAATTAGGACTTTTTTTATTTTTATTTTTATTTCTTTTTACTGTAATGCAAGGCTGTATTCAGTACTGCAGAAACTGTTTTTGAAGATCAGGAGATTAGCTTTGCTATTACTCGTTCAGAAACTTGAATTTCTTTAACAGATTTTTTAATGCTTTCTTCTTTTGAAGAATCTTGTAATTTATGAAGAGACTAAGTAAGAAAAACAGAACAAATTACAGAAAATGTAGGTGCTAAATGAGTCCTACAGTACTTTGTAATGGCAAGTTAATACAGGCTTATAGTTAATATAATACTATTTCAAGAGTAAAAGATGTTTAAAAATATTATATCTCTTGCTGATGCTTAGCTAGATAATAAGACCACATTTTTAAAACACTTGCACATGATCTTAACATTAAGTAATTAGATAGTTCCATTATTTTTGCAAATATATCATTATTTAGTTCCATAGCTTTAAGCATATTACTAATCTCATTACAAAGTTAACTAAATTCTGTGTAATAATGGTCACCAGTAAAGCAAAGTATTACATCTTTTTAGGAACAAATTTTACTATTCCCACTCTCACTGTAGAAAAAAATAAAATCTTACATGGCTTTGTTAAATTAATAATTCCATTAGTACAATTTGAAAATAAAAAAATTAAAAGATTATTAAAATTTTCTTTAAAAATAGTATTTTTTCCACTTTCGCAGAGGACAAAAATTTTTAAATTTTTCAATATATTGCCTAAAAAAAAGTAAAGAAGGATAAACGTATGAACTTCGATTTATGTTTTAATATTATAAAAACAAATATATAATATTTTTGAGCAATTACAGTGTACTTTGGAGGACATATATAGCTAGAAGAAGAAAGCAAATATATTAAAATAACAGCTGTTTTTCAAGGGACTGGATTGTAAAATGAAAAACCATTTACCTTCCAAGATCTCTCAGAGGTCATTTTTCATTCCATTTCAGCCATTCAGGTTTTCCTGATTGGCTGAAAATTTAAATAATTTGTTAATGATCCATAGAAAGCATTGATTTATTTTATTTTATCTTATCTTATCTTATTTTATTTTATTTACTTATTTTTAGAATGTTTAAATGGCAGTGGAACATATTTTATTTGAAAACTCCCTAGCAGTTTTACTTTCCATTTGGACACTTGCCGTAAGTAATAATTATTCAATTCCTTATATGGAATTTTACCATTCTAATGACTGAGGTGGACTCTGAGAACAAATACATTAGCAAAAAAATGGGCTGGCCAGTTAATCTGCTGCATATTCTACTTGTTGAAGAGGAAAAGTGATAGTAATGCTTCAAAAATACTACCCTTTTTGACAACTTCTGTCATTCTGGATCATAGAAATACTGAAATTAATTGCTGAGTAAAGTTCTGAAAACTTAAATGACTTGGGGCAAAATGCTGTTGCCAGATCATGAATGCCTAATGTCCTTTCATCCATTTAGCAATTGTAGCTGGATGGAGGTAGGATACCTTCTGATATTTAGAGAAACAGATCTTCATCTAAGAGACTTGGCATCAAATGTCTGTTGAAATCAAAGGGAATAAGATACTTTAAGAAGCCTATGTCTCATCATTTTTCATGGATGTATAATCCATAAATTTAAAAAATGTGAACACAGTAAAAATTTGGTTGCTAAAATTTTGCTAAAATTTATGAGTTTATTTTTCTTCATAACAGATTTTGTCATACTAAAAACTAAAATCAAACCATAATAATAATAGTAATAATAATATAACAACAATAACAACAAAAGAACAATAACACCAATATAACCTTATTAACTTTATATATATATATATACACTATACAATTAAGTTTCTTTGTTTATTTTTTGGAGTATCTATTGTGGAGCCCACAGAAATAATGTGTAGCATCTTTTTATTAACTTCAATATTTTGAGGTAGAAGTCATAATTACAATGATTTATGGTAACAGCTCTACTGCCAATCTTAACGCAGTATTTTTCTTACTGCTTAATTGTTCTAGTAATGGTTTAGCCATTAGTTTCTTAGTTCTGAAAACAGCAAACAGAATTTTTCTATTACAGATGCTTGGCTAATTAGTTCAGAGTCTGTCTAATGGGGACTATTAAAAATGCAAATAAGGAGCGATCATATTGTGCAAAGTTTTGTCCGGACAGAGTATACTAATAACTTTTTGCCAACATAGATATATAAAATTATGAAAGAAAATTAGGCTTTATCTGTCACCCTTAACTGTAAATGGGGTGGCTTCAAGATAACATGGATGAAAGCCAAATGGCTTATAACATTTACATTTGGACATAGCTATAAAAACAGACCCTGGAGGAAAGGGGCGGGGGTTAGCTCACGCTGGCTTTGTAGTAAAAGATAAAAAACAACAGTAAGTCAGTGTTTCTCTGTGGTTTGGGCTAATTTATAAAACATCAAAAGGATAGTTCACGAAACCCTCACATTTTATTGCTGCATTAGATAAACATGCAAATCTATGTAAGCAAGAAAACAAACAAGATGATGTGAGGGAATAATAATAAGCATACAAAATTCAGCCTAATTTTTATTTCTTTCTGAAATAAAAAACATTGTAACAACAGCATAAGTTGTACCAAGCTTAAGATAGTCTCTGAATTAAAAAAATGTTGAAAATACTATGATAAATAATCTAAAATCCATAGGTTTATAACTTTTAAAACACGGTAAATATTCTTTTATTTGCTGTTTCAAGAAACTGGTAGGAAGGAGCAGAAATTAACTTGATGAGAGGCCAATCTTATTGGCAACTCAAATTCAGATATCTTAGAATACTTTGATTCACCTTAGAGAACATTACAGACGTAGCACCTTAATGGACTGTGTAAATAAATCAGCTTGGAAAATAAGCTTCATACAGTTTGCACGTTACAAATTGTCCAGACAAGGGATGGTATACCAACTGTATGTTACAGGGTTACTCTTCCTTAAAGAGAAGGTATTTCTACATCAAAAGTAAGTTCAGACAGAAGGAATGAAAGAGGGAAGAAATGCAAAACTCTCAACTGTGCTATGACTGATTTGAAAGAAGAGCTGGGGATACTGATGGGTAGAATGGGCCTTTGTAGCAACTTGGAATCACTCATATTTTTTCTAAGATTTATATTATCTTTTCTTCCAACTCCTGTTCTGCTAGTGAGATTTTTTTTTTCTCTCATGTCACTTATTAGCAAAGAAGACTCGACACCTTTCCCTCCTTTTCCTTTCTGCTCCATTCCCCATAAATCCCAGTCTAGTGTTTCACTGCTCAGTGATCCTTTAGCTGTTCCTCATTATTGTTCCTACTGATCGGACAGTCTTAATATTAATTTCCTCCTCCAATTACTACAGCAGGATTGCTATTTACATGATTGTCATATGCTGAAACCTCAGGGCCAAATTCCTGCCCATTAGCAAGCTGCCTTGTCCTATTTAAAAAAGGCATTTGGTGTCCTGCCTGTCTTCTAAATAGGTCTCTTGCTGGTTGTAGCTCCTGTTGGAAGCGTCTCTCTCTGTTCTGATTAGAGCCTACACTGAACATTTGCTAAGGAGGACCAAGACAAACTTCTATATGCACAGGGTAAGTCATGCATAAGATTGGCTCCCAAAGGCAGCAGTACAATCAGCAATAGTTTATATACAAGTTAAAGACACACTCAGAGGGGAAAGGGTTTTAACGGGGTGTAAACATGAGCAGACAACTAGGCACTTGACCTCCTTTCCTTGTAAAATTTTACTCTTCATCTGTGGTCATGAGCTAAGTGACTTTACCTTCAAAACTTTCGCTTCAGCATTCACCATTCTGAGTTATTTTGATAATTTCTGTTGAAACAAAAGGAGTAGGGTCTGGTGGATTTGGGTGAAAGGGTCTGTAATGAGCAAGCTGTTCCCTCTGTAGATTGCAAATGCCTCTCTGACTTCATAAAGGCGTATGGTGGCTTTAGCTGGGATCATGACCTGCATTCGCTTAAGAGTGTTCAGCATGCCATCATCTTTCTCTCAGTGCCTCTTATTAAAGCCTTTCTACTCTGTTTGCATTTCTGTATGTACTCACACATACCTAAGGAAATGTGCTGCATAATTTGATAATAAAGTAACTACCACACTTCATTCAAAAAAGAAACAGCTCAGAATAAGTAGAAGAGAAATCCAAAACCTCACTGCCCACATATACTGTCTTCTGGGTTACCCTCAGATGAGAAGCTTTTGCTTTCTCTGGTTTTAATCACAAGCCTCAGTGGGGAGCTGAGAAAACTTCTGTGACAAAAGTTTCCTCAGCACTGCTGTATCTTCATGAAAAGTTTCAGTTTTGATGATTCATCATTTTCACACACACACACACACACAAAACACATTGTGTTGAAAGATTTCTGACCAGCCCTAGTAATGAATCCATCTGCTGCAGTCAGCGAACACAATTACGAGACAAATCACCCATCTTCAACGGTAAAGCTGAGAATAGAACCCTGCTTTTTTCAGCTTGGGGGAAAAAAAAAAGAGAGAGAAAAAAAAGAGAGAGAGAAGAAACGAGAAGGAAAAGGCACAGACTGCTATCTTTTGATCTTAAGGAGCTTTTTACTATCCTCTATTAGCAGATCACTTATTCTACTCTCCTAGGCATGACCCAGCTGTCAGAGACAGACATGATCTTATTCCCACACACAGATGCATACAGAGAAAAAGAGAGAGGGAATCTGTGTATGTCCTTTGTCTAATCTGTGATCATTAAAAATCTGATAAAACTTCTGTTCGGGAATGAAGGTTAGACCCCACCTGGTAGTCATTCTGCCCAGGTATCTGCTAAACACTGTCTTCTTTATTCTCAGTAGTATGGCTAGGTAGCTGTTATATACCTGCTGTGCTCTGCACAAGAGACGACTGCATATGAATGGGCAGTGAATTGCTCTTCCTTTGTGCCTGGTCTACCTTACAATGCATCAGTTGAAAGCCCATTGCTTCTGAAAATGATAAGAAAGTAAAGAATGTTATTGAAAGATCAAACCTGAGGCCAGATTTTGCCTGAAGACTAAACTGCTTTATGAGCAAAACACTGAGGTTCAGGTAATCGATGTTCGATGTCCATTTCTACCTCAGATTTCTTTCAGCCCACTGGGGACACCATTTAATTTAGCTGTTTGCTGTAAAACAAAGATTGTGCTCATTCTGCCTCTACCCTCCAGCCTCTCCCTGGTCTTCTCAGTTTACGCTGTAAGATCTTCAAGTCAGGGAATTTAATGTTTTTGTACAGCACCTTGCACATGGGGACCTGTTTCCCACCCGGGGCCTTTACACATCTCCCCCCAGAAAACCTACAGAAAGTGGTTGGAAATGAGAAATTAAACATAGAAGTTGGCAATGCTTGCACCAGTGTAGATAGAGTTAACCCCTTCCAATACACTTATTCTTCTCTCCCCAAAATACAAATACTCCATTTTAGCAGATCTGGCTTTTGGGGATGGTGTGGAAACCAGGTAAAAAGAAAAAAAAAATGAAAAAAAAAGACATAATCACAGAGTAGATACCACCTGCCTGGACTTCTCCATGGGAATGACTGATCTGACAATTATAGACTTCAGGTACCTTGAGGAATCTTCTTTCCAAACTGCTGCCAGGCGAAAAAGACTAGTTCTGGTCTGATATCCAGAAAGTCTGAGAGTTATTTTTGTCCTTGAAGCCTAATAGTGGGTTATCTGTAATTATAGGAAAAAATAACCTGGAAAAAAAAAAGGGATATCTTTTTTTATTTCTTCTTTATCTGTTCAATTTTACAAAAATACTGTGGCACTATACAGTGCCACTATAAAGAGACTTTACCCCTATGAGTATTTCAAATTAAATGATACCTGTTCTATGAAATGCTCTTTTTTCTTTTTTAATCTTAATGTTTATATTACTGTCTTTAAACTGCTGTGGAAAGCTGCTACAACACTGCTCAGAGAAATAGCTGTTTTACACAGCAGTGCATTTGTCTCAAAGAGGAGGGGGAGATACGCCTGCAGTTCTCTAGCTGCAGAACTAAACACAGAAATGAAAGCCGAGAACAGATGGGAGAGGAAGAAGAGCAGCTGAAAAGAAGGAAAGTGAGGAGGAAAGGTTAGGAGAGAAGAGAAAAAAAAGAGGAAGTATAGTACAAAGATTGGGAGAATAGGATCACAAATGTCCCACATGAACTTGGGATAATAGAATTGTAGAACTGTTAGACTTTGATGACTATCTCGTTTAAAGGTCATTTAATCCAGCTCCCCAGCAATCAGCAGGGACATTTACAGTTAGATCAGGTTGCTCACAGTCTGGTTTAGCCAGAAGGGAACAGGGCTGTCTATTATTTGGCTCAAGAATTTATCCTCAATGCATTCCAGGAGCCTCCTGGATAGCCTACAGCTCACCACACTGTTTTTCCAGTAGGTGTCAGGTTGGTTGAAGTCCTCCAGCAGGATGAGACCCTGTGAACATGATGCCTCCTGTAGCTGGAGGAAGAAGCCTTCATTTACAGGCGCCTCTTGATCAGGTGATTTAAAGCAGACACCAACCAGAGGGCTCTCTTTCTTGCTTTAGGCTCTGATTCTCACCCATAGGCTTTTGACTTGCTCATAGCCATTTCAGGGACTGCTCTTCACACTCTATTCCTTTCTTGATGTAGAGGGCAACACTTAGTCTCCTCCGTCCTAGCCTGTCCCTTCTGAACAGCTTACAGCCATCAGTAGCCACACTCCAGTTATGGGAATCATCCCACCAGGTTTCCATGATGGCAACTACATTATGGTTTTCCAGCAGCATGCTGGCTTGCAGCTCCTCCTGTTTGTTTCCGAAGCTGCATGGTTTGGTGTAGAGGCACTTCAGCTGGCCTTGTGGTCTTCTTGGAGGGTAACTTTTAAAGTATTTCCCTTGACAAGATGCCTTAGAGTAACCTTTCTAGGTCACATCTAAACATTTTATTTATTTTTATTTAGAAATGGGATCAAATGCAGCCTAGAAGGAGGATTTTTAAGAGTGCCTGTGGCTCCCACTGGCTATTCAAGCTAACCTGAACAGGCATCAGACATCTGGGTTCCTTGTTGGATAGCAAGGAGGAGGAATAGACTGCCAAATAAAATAAATAAAATAAAATTCTAAAAAAAAATCTCTTTGTTAGTCTGTCAGTACAGTTTGTTAAATTGGCAGGTAACCTAAATCCATTGACACTTCTGGAAACACCAGGGGAGAGGCAAAAGAGGTGCAGGTTGAAGCTCCTTGTTGAATAGTCTGCAGAGATCTCCTCAATTTCAATGAGAGAAACAAGCCTATTCATTATTGAATCAGACCTTTAATACTGTACATCTTAAATAAAATCCAGGAGGAGAGGAGTGATACGATAACAAGCAGGACTGTGGAGAAAGACTGAAGAGGATGAGTAGGAGGCTGTGGAAGTTGGAGGAATTAAAAGCATGAATCTGAAGCAGGCAGCAGAGGGTTCTAACAAGGAAATCTGCTCTTCAGCCTGATTCAGTTGCACAGATGCTGCATTTTTTTTTGCTGAGCTGCCTAGCATTGCTTCAAACTATCTGAGAAACCAGTGGCATTCAGGGCAAATTACATCTAATTTACTGTACAAATTGCCAAACTATCGGACCCAGCAAATGTGTTTATTAAAAACCAGAGGCATAGGCATGGGTCACATCTTTGTGGCACCAGATAATCAGACAGAGACTAAGCCCACTAATATGGTAAATTGCATTTGATTTTTCATGCTGGAAAGGTTACCAATAAGGGCTCCTTCATCCTTGCATTCACTATCCTGAAGTATACGTGGCCCAGAAGGGGGTGCTTGCCTATTCCAGTACTATTGAATTATTTTGGGATCTCAGTTATTGACCCACACTCATGATTAGGACTGAGTAAACATTTCTCTCAATTTGTAACTCATGGTGTTTCCTAGCAATGAAGATGTAACTACAGAAAACTGGGATCAAACTGGAAGAACTGTTTGAATGGCTGTGTCTCTTCAGAAACTCTTCTCTTGCCTTGCAATGGAAAGACACATGAGGACTGGTAATTAGAGGCATTCTGGAATTTACAGAGGTATCCAAATGAACGGTTGACATTGATAAACATGCAAAGCTAGATAATTTACTATTATCTAGCTAATTTATCTGTTTTCTTCTGCAAAAACATATAGGAAAAAAGATCTGCTTATCTTTTAACCTATTCTTAAAATCATCTAATTTTGGCATTAAAAATGTGTTATAGGAGGTCAACAAATATATTACAACTAGCAAAGAATCTGGGACTTGGTGCTGAGCTTAGGAATTATATTACAGATCAAGGAGTACAAGGAGTCGAGACAAATTTTTCTCTCTCAAAAAGGTAGAAGATGAAGTCAGTAGCTTTTTGTTTTGTTTTAGTCAAGGAAAATTTTTCATAGATTTTAGAGAAATAATTCTGGTTAGCGAGATAATGCAGAATCTTAATGCATCTTAATTATTCTACACATGTGCAAGAAAAATCTGAATTATTTCTAAACAATATAATATGGGGAAAAAAACATCATCTCTGGATTATGGTAGTACGTCAAATAAATAATTTTGAATTAAGTCTCTATGGTAGAGACTAAACATAGAAAGTAAAACAAAGCAAAAAGTATGCAAACAACAACAACAACAAAAACAAATATAAAGAACAAACAAATCAGTTTTTGATTTTTGTTTTTTTCATGTCAGGAAGGAAATAGGGAATGACTCAGTCATCCTGATTCTTTCTGTCTTAGCATATGGAGGTCCAAATTGGAAGCATTCACATATGCCACATCAATTATGTAATTGAACCTTGATTGCAGACCTAGATTGGGTTTTGAGATTGGAAATTAATCAGTTTGCATGAATTTACATTGCTCTGTTTAAAACCTTGCTTAAGTGGATCATCTCATCCTAAGTCTTGTTCCGTGATGTACTGATCTCCTTTTGTAAGAAACCTGTTTCACTGCATAGTCCCAGTCTCTTATTACTGTTCTTATAGATGAGAATTTTACTGTTCAACTGAAATTAACTGAGAGCTGGATAGTATCATTTGGAATGGAAAATGAGTGGCAAGATTTTCCATCTTGATTGGAAAGAATATTTTCTGAAAAGGATGAAAACTTGCAGAGTGTATTTTGCTGAAAAAGGAGAAGATATATGCAAAGTGAAACTTAAGAGCAATAGCTTTAATGAAATAAACAGCTATATAGCAATTTATTTATTTATTTATTTATTTATTTTAATCTCAACCTTAGTATCAAGGGACCAACTTGAAACTGGTAATGCAATTCTTCGCACTAGCATGGTGCCAAATAATTATACAGATTACTGTATAATTATGTACATTCAAGATTTTCTTCAAAAGACTGGTTTATTCAGAACTGTAAAAATTATACTTTTGATTCCAAAGATCTTTGTTTCGATATCTGCTTACTAGTAGCTACCATCTTGACTGACATTTAAGGCTTGAATTAGATGTAGTCAATGTGAAAGTGTAAGCTATTATATCTTGAGCTCAAGTTCCAGATTTTGTTTGTCAGGGCTGGAAGAGAACCAGAGCATCTGCAGATTGAGCATACAGTGAGGCCTATAGCACACATTATCCAGTCTACTAAGATTCCTGTGCTCATGAGTTTTGCTGGAGCGTGGTTTAATACACCATAGGCATCTATGGTTCCTATTTGTTTTCATAGAGGTAGAAAAAGGATATTTATCTTTTTTATTTTTCTTTCTCAGAAAATCAGAAATATTATCAACTCCATATTTTTAAATTATTTTTAACAGTAACTGTGGGGAAAATTCATTTTCCATATTGTATTCTAAGAACTTAAATATTTAGTGTAAAATAAAGGTGAAGGATAGACAGAAGTGTGAATTTCATCATGATTGTGATGCAAATGATGGATAATCAATGAATGTTCTGCTTTTGTGGAAATATGAATTCTATTTGGAATGTTTTCTGATTAAGTTCTTAAAGCAACAATGACCACTTATGTGCCTGTGTGCTCTGATGAGATTTGAAGGCTCAGTTCTCAGTAATTTTGTGAAGTTTGCTGGGAAGTTGTGACCTGTTATTGAAAACATAGCAGGGATTAGCCTGCAAGTTAATCAAATTTCCAAATTTATGCTTTGTGCAATTCCTAAAATTTCTACATAGAAAAAAATCTGTTCCCATTTATAGACGTCCTTCTCATCCAGAGAAATCAAGGGCAATTTTGTCAACCAGAGTTCAAGGCTGAGGTGTCAAGGAAAGATTGAAAGCATCAAAGTATCTCTGTATAGAAAGATTGAAAAACTGGAAAGTGATTATGTGTACAAAATTGAGTAATGTGCATTGGCACTAAATATAAAGAAAACTGTCAATGAGGTTTCTCTGTATCACAGTCATTTTCTATAAGCTATTTCCATGGAAGACACAGTAGGATATTTTTATAATAAATATCTCTTTAATAAAAATATGTGTGGACAGAGAACTTGAATTGTTTCCAGAAATATCCAGATCTGAATTCTGCGTATATCCTTGGTACAAAAAAATAGATCTTGTTTTTCTCTATGTGAGAAAAACCTGTAAACTTTCTTCGTCGTAGTACAATGTTCTCATTATCTATTTTGATCTCCCACAGAACTTGGAGCACTGAAATGACCTGTGAAAGCTGACTTAAGCATTTTTTCTCTACTGGAGTTCATTGTGGTCACTGTTTGAAATGCAGCTACTCTGATGGCTGAATGTTGGAACACATGTTGGCATCTGAAGAAAATACTTTGAAGAGAGAAGTGTCCCTAGAAAAGTCCCCTTTCGCTGACACTCTTGTAAAGTAAGTCAATAGTTCAGTATTTCTGTTAAATATCTCTGACGTGCAAAAGTCTGTTTTCTTTCCAGCATTTATTAATAACTTTTTCAAACCTGTTTGCATTTTAAAATCCTCTGTTCTGTTCTGTAATCAATAACCCGTTCTTAATTAAACATGTTTAAAAAAAGTAATGCTTTGTATCCAAGAATGACACTGTCAATGCCTGTGAGACTGTCTTGTATGTTTAGCCAAAACATGTCTGCCTAGAATCATGGTAGTTTGGCTGTCTGTAGTATTTTAAGTAGTGGACAGGCAAAATTTATGGTTACAGTTGTTATTTGCAAGATGAGCTGTTTTCTGTCTATGAGAACAAATTCAAGGTCTAGATATATGCAGTGCTATCACCACTATCACACAACTGTCCAGCTTGTTTAGTTGTTAGCCTACTTCTTCAAATGGTTTTAGTTCTCCAGTCAAGGTCTGCCATAACACTTTTAATAGACATTGCCCACCTATAGAATGAGACAATGAAGATGGCAAAATTTACTTAATGTTTTACTAGAACATTCTAGATACAGCTCTGATAAAAAAGATTTGAGAAATCATTGAGAAATCAGAACAGTACCAGTATCCTGGATTATGTAGACTTCTAGGTTTCTGTCAAATTAAATTTCATAGGTTTGTAGTCAGTCTTTCCTGGATAAGGAGTTGCACCAGAATTTTGTACCATCTTGCTCTATGATATAGTTTATGATGTTCCATTGGTATGTAGGATGTGAATTAAATTTGCTAGTAGAAATAAGTATCATTTCCACAGCATAACTACACATGTGGCTCTCAATGACAACAATATTATAACTAATGTACTAGCAAACTGTACAAGACCTTACCATGATGCTTTTTATTTTCCAGGTGTCTGAACTCAGCTAGACTCATAAATCATGATTGTTGGACTCTAGAGAGTTTCTTGGTAACTCCGCCATATAATGATGCCTGACAGAGTTAATTTTCTTTTTTAAAGACCCATGTTTTACATAGGAAATCAGTACTATTGAAGGTCAGATTGTACTTATCGTGATGTTGGATACTAGGAGGAGTATTAAGGCTGCATTTGGAGGTTGTCTCTGACTAGAATCAAACTGTGACTCTCCAGAGTTCTCTGCATGTTTTCATTAGGCTCGCTAGCCCTGAAGGATTTACAGATGCATGAAGCTTAGGATGGATGTACAAGATGCACACCAATTTACTAATTGCATGTATAATGTTAAAAAGTGAAAGAAGCCATGGTTTTCTAATGCCAACATGCTCATTCTCCATAAGGTGAACTCTACATTTTTGCCTGTTCTGTCCTATATTTATATGTACCCACAGACTACAGAAGATAAAATATAGTTGAGCGCTCTTTACCATCAGCTAAGGATATTATGAACAATTCCCTTGATTTGATGGCTACATCACTGTGAGTGAAGGAGGCTTGTGCTTGTCTAAGTCTGTAAATGACTGTTAGGAGGACACTCATGTTATACAGTATGTCCTGCTAGTATGCATTGCTTTTCATAGCTGTCTCATAGCATCCTGTGGAACAACAAGTAGTAGACTCTGACTTGCATGGCGATAGATTGCAATCCAATGACACAATGCCCTAGCAAAGTCCAAAGGCAGCAATCTATTGGTGACATCTCTGAAAGAACTATCATCCTTATATGAGATCAAACACTCTTCTAGCCTGAACTGAAAGAGCATAAGAAACAGGGCAGGTACAAAATTAGTGTTTTTCTGCTGCAGCACTTCACCTTCTATCATTCTTCTGACAAACTTCTCAAGCTGATGGATTTAATAGCCTCTAATAGCCCTATCCCTCACAAATTTGTTTAATCCTCTTTAAGCTTTAGATACCACAGCATCATGTGGCAACGAATTTCATACTCTAATGACATAATTCTTCTTGCTTGTTTTCAATCTGCTTCATAATTATTTAATCGACTTATTTTCATTCTCTGAAAAATACTGTACCATTGTTTCCCATTTGCCTACCTGATATTATTCACATCCTCCCTTCATCCACTCTTTTGCTCTTTTACCTGATAGACAAATAAATTTTAACATACTTTCATACACAAATATTTTCCTTTAGATGTTTGTTTTTTTTTTTTCCAAGGAAACATTGGCACTTTTAGGAGATCAAAATAATTGTTTTCAGATAGAAATGTCATGCCAATTCTGTAGCCTACTGTTTTTCATAGCCAGGTCATGATTTTTGGAAGTCTGTAAGGAATCATTTCCATAAATGGGTATTTCGAAGATATTGTTTCTCAATACACGTCTAAAACGATACTACCTCACAATTCTAAAAAAGTTCTTCTGAGTAAAATGTTCTAATACAGAGGATAGAATAATAGTGAAAGTTGTCATTAAACTGTTCACATTTGAGATATAGTACTAAAAAATAACCTATTGTCACAATCTTGCATAGTCAAGTATTGATTACAAATCTACAACCCAAATGATATATACCATCACTTCTTTTTTTACTACCTTGCATGAAAGAAACTTGTATTTCAGAAAAAAATAGCCTTTCTGCAACTGTCTTACTGGATCCTTCTAATTACATACATCATGATTTTTCATAAATAATGGCTCATAAGGATGGGAATCTGAAAGAAATGGGTTTCTCTAGACTTAGGGGGAAGCTAAAGGGTAGGTAGTGGACAACTATGTATTGGTAGGCTGTAGAGAAAGTGGATCCAGACATTTCTTTCAGGTACACTATGGAAGGATGGGAAGCAATGGACACAAACTGGAGCACAGGAAATTCTGACTAGATCTATTTGTCTTTTCCCTCCGTAATAAACACCCACAGAGGTTTTAGAATCTTTGTCCTTTGGGATACCAAAAACTTTGACATTCAAGTCCTTTAACACTGCTTTAACTGGATTTTCTTACAGCTAACCTGCTAAAGTCACTTCCAAATTCTGTGATTTTGTCAGTTTTTGATGTGTATGTCTCTCTCCCTGCATCTGAGTCCTAAATGAGTTTCATGTATTCATATGCAACAGCAGGTGGTGATAGTTTCTTACAGTTAAAGAATAATAATATCTAGGATGGTCCTGCACTTTCGTCACAGCAATGCCAGGCAATGTTACAGGCTTGGGTCTGAGTGGCTGGAAGGTTGAGCAGTGGAATCGGACCTGGGGATGTTTGTAAATGCTTAGCTGAACATCAGCCAGCAGGGTACTCAGATCACCAAGAAGGCCAGTGGCATCCTGACTTGCATCAGAAACAGTGATGCCATCAGGAGCAGGGAGGTGATCTCCCACAGTATCAGCTCTGGCAAGGCCACACCTCGATTACCGTGATCAGTTTTGGGCCCCTCACTGTAAGAAAGACGTTGAAGTCCCGGAGTATGTCCAGAGAAGGGCAACGAAGCTGGTGAGGGTTCTTAAGCACAAGTCTTAGGAGGAGTAGCTGAGGGAACTGGTATTGTTTAGCTGTCCTAACAGCTACGCTGTTTAGATTGGATATTAGGAAAACCTTCTCCAGAAGAGTGGTCAGGCACTGGAACAGGCCCAGTTCTGCTTTCAAATGGGTTTGTTATTTGAGGCATTCCTCCCTCCTCTTTACTACTAATGTAGAATTCTCTTCCTATCAGTGGGATTGGAGATCACACAGTGGGTGGTGGAGTCAAGACATTAGAATGGCAAATGGCCCTGTATCCAGTCTACATCAGATGTTCTTCACACAGGCATCCATTTTTGTTCACCATGGTATTCAATCGTTTACTTTCTTAGGATAAAGTGATTGGAAGAATCTTTTCTCCTTGTCTTTATATTGTTTTCCAAACAATAACATGTATGTTCTATACAAAATACCTGCTTAAGAATAGATGTGTTGCTTGTTGGTTGTCAGCATGTTTGGAGGAATCTAGTAATGAAAGAGAGAAGTAATACAAACAGGATTTTTCAGCTCTAGTTCGTCCACAGCTGCTTGAAGACAAAATTACTTGAAGTAGAGGACACATACACAACCTTATTACAAACTTGACACATATTCCAAACCATTTCTGGATTTTGTTTCTTTTGTATTACCCTTATGTTTAGGGATACTACTTTAGTAGTGTTTTGGATTGTAGAAACTTTTAATAAAGTCATACAAAGCTAACAGTTTAAAAGCAATAACTGACAATTATCCACTTAGGGGGTTAGAAAACAGCCTTGAGAATGTAAAGTACACTATCAATCATATCTTTGTTATTTAATGGAGAGCTACTGTAATTTAGTTGTTGTGACTGTCATGTAATGGGCCGCAGTAAATTCACTTGAGAAGACCAAAGGCAGGATATATACCACTGTAAGGGCTCTGAGGGTCTTAAATTTATATTTTCCTGTAATGCTAAAGAGGTTTTTCCTCTCATTTTCCATTCCGAAGCCTAAATTCTTCAGACTGAATAAACCATAACTCGTAAATTCACTGTGACAAACAAGGAGGCAAGTGTATGTACATGAAATATAGATTTAATAAATATTCCTCGTATATGGGGAAACTGCTGGTATGCGTAGAGTCTGCTGGTGTCCCGTCATGGACTTTTCACAAAGTATGACTGGCAGTGTGCCATATTTTTTTTGTAAGGCTGCTAAGAACTGACTTTGTTACCTTATTTCAATACTGCTTTTTCCTAATACTAAAACATCCAGAGGCCTATGTTCGTGAGAATAGCGGAGTGACACACCTTAGAATCAAAAGATTGATTGCAAGTTCCATTCAGTGCTTGAGTAAAGGTTGAAATATTTCATGTATTAACCAAATCCACTTAGAAATGCCTAGTTCCAAAGTTTTCTCGGCTTATTAACTCTCAGGTCTACTTGCATGTTTTAATTATTAATGCAAGAATTAAACAATGTGGCTGTTTTGGACTGTTGAAGCTCTGCCAGTTAGCTCTACATGCCTGTCTATCTAGATCTAAGCCCACAGCCTAAAATTGTGGACATTATTAAAATAAGAAAAAAAATACAGATCTGTCTTCTTCTCCCAGACTGTAAGCCTTCAGCTAAACCATTCAATAATATGATTTGTATGAGTTGTGCTCATACCATCATGCATTATTATTACACAATTAATCATCGTGACTGTAGTGAAGAAGATAGAGAATTGAATAGACCTGCTTGAAAATATTGCTTGTACATTACAAACATTTTATAAGTATCTTATCAAAAATTTTTTACTAAAAAGTATCTTCAACAATCATAGGAGAATCCAATACAGTACATAGGTTTTTTTTTGTTTGCTGATTTAACTATTTAACATTTTTACCCAGATAGGAATTTTTCTAATGACTGGAAAGAAGAGGAAAGCAAGAAGCCATTCTTTACAGCATAGGAAAGCTTTAGCAAAGTGTTTCATTCTGTAATAATCTTGTCTTCTTGCTGCAGATGCAGGAAAGTTCAGTTTATGGAGCAGTTTTTGAATAAATATGTCTGGAAACAGTATTTTTACTGTTTTCAGTCTATAAACATATTTGACACAAATCAGTGTTACACTTATCCAATCATTTTCTTACTAAAGAAATCCTTCCTCACTTTACTCTTTAGTAATGGGTAAAACTGTAAAAGAATGAAGGTTTTTTTTTTTGTTTTGTTTTGTTTTGTTTTGTATTCTCATTTTATGCTAATTTTGTTCAAATTCTACATCACATACCACTGCCTGCCTGTAAAGAGCCTACTGCATTCTGGGATTAATGTGGAGTTCAAAATGTGCCAGTGATTGACTGCATATTATAGCTGGAATATTTTAAAAGCTGTCTCATTCTAATTAGCAATATGAAAGATTCTTTACCTGGCTTGACTTAACAGAGCAATGATTGCAGAAGAGGTTACCATTAATGTAAGATACAGGAAGGACTAATCACAAATGAGTAGAACAATGTGTCACCTTACAAGTGCTATGATGATTTACCATCAGAATGCTATTGTCTATCTCTTTTCATCATCCTTTTGGTGTGAAAAAATCCATATGAAAATATGGTGGCTGATTAAGTAACCCAAGCACACATCTGTAAAATAAATCTGTCTTCAGGAAAAAAAAAAAAAAGAAAAAGAGAGAGAAAAAAAGAAAAAGAGACTTAAAAAAGTCCTGCAGCTCTGTTTGTGTAGTATTAAGGACACTTATCTTACTCACAAAGCCATTTTTTCTCTGGAATGTAGACATTAAAGATATTACAATTTCCAATCTGCTTGCAGTATAATTGATTCTTTGATGTCCATTTTCTGTATTACAAACATTAAACAACTTGTCTGCAGGTCAGTAACGATTTTTATTTTAGTGGGATTTTTATTATTTTTTTCTGTGTATTTGATGTGAAGTTTCATTTATTTACAAATACTTATTTTCATGAGACTAGTGTATGACTCCAAAGTCTATGCTTAATAAAAAGGAATAAGAAGTTTCAAGTCTCTGACTTGGGCAGGTTATTCTCTGCTTTCCTTATATCAGAAGGATATAAAAACATTGCAGGAACATATAATTGAAGACACTGTGAAAATGGACAAATCGAAATATACTGCTATTTAAATGGAAAGATTAGACTGGATAAACTAAAAACTGATGAACTTTTTTTTTTGCATTCTGTTAAAGGGAAGAATACTGAAACATTTCCTGTCATGAGTAAGACTAAGAAGTCAGCATTTTGAGAGCTCTTTTCCTTATTTAAAATGTGCAATAAAAAAATCTTGTGTCTGTCAAACTATTCAAACATTAGTGTTTTGTCTTGACCTTCAGTTCTTTCCAAAATGTACTTCACTTAATATATATGAATAAAAGCAATTTCATATTTGGAATAAAGTTTTTTTTGTTTTTATTTTTTTTTATTTGTATTTTTTAGTTTGGCAACATTGAAATGGGATCCCTGAAAAATTTATTTTCAAAAATGTTCTGAATCATGACATTTCATATGAATCTTAAGTGTTCTTTATAACAAGTGAAAATGAGATATACAGGAAAGAAAAAAGTTTAAGCACTCATTCATTATAGTGAATATATTTTTTCTCCTTGTTGATTTAGTTTGCTTGCTTTGCTTTGATTTTAGGGCTATTTCTGGATGTTTACTTTCTTTTTTTTTTTCTTTATTTCTAAATGATCAAGTAAATCATTAGACTGTATGTTTTCCAAAGAAGATTGCCATCCGTTATTATATTTAAAGCTGGTAAGGTAAGGATTTGAGCTGAAGGAAATCACATATTATTGGTTATTAAACTATCTCCAAAAGGGAAAAATATATTTTTTATTATTTTATTTTTTAACAAACTTGGTAGTTTCTTGGTAGAATAAAATGCTATTTTGAGTGATGAGAGGAAGCTGTTATTCTGGACAGCACCAAATAACTTGCTTATGCATTTCTATAAACCAAAAATCTTGTTATCAGAAAAATTAGTGCTAACACTAGCAGAATTTACACATAGTAATTTTTTTGGTCTATATCCACTGTATTTTCCTTTTACTTTTCCATTTGTCTAATAGAACGATATTCCATCATGGATCTTGGAAGACTGTGTGCTATAACCTGGATAGAGACTGTTGAAACCACTCTGCTTTCCTGAAAATCAAAGTCAAGATATTTTTAAGAAAATTTCTGGGGTATCATCAGTTGTAACCAAAGCAACTTGGTGAACAAACAGGAGAAGTTGTAAGCCATCATGCTACTGGAAAGCCACAATGTAGTTACTATCACTGAAACCTGGTGGTATGATTCTTGTGATCGAAATGTGGCTATTGACAGCAAGGAAGGAGGACAGAAAGTGTTGCCTTCTTCTTGACATCAAGAAAGGAAAAGAATATGAAGAGCTTTCCCTGAATGACGGACACAAGCAATTTGAAAGCATATGGGAGAAAGTTAGAAATAAAGGCAACAAAATGAGCCTTCTGACTGAGGTCTACTACAGGCCACCTGATCAAGTAGAGGCTGCTGATGAAGCCTTCTTCCTCCAGCTAAGAGGAGGCACTGCATTCACAGACTCTGGTCGTGTTGGGGGACTTCAAGCACTCTGACGTTTGCTGGAAAAGTAACACAGTGAACTGTAGGAGGATCCTGGAATTTACTGAGGATAAGTTCCTGAGCGAGGTAGACAGCCCCACCAGAGGTGGTGCAGTGCTAGACCTGTTGCTCACCAGTGCTAGGGAACTGACTGGTGGCATCAGAATTGGGAGCTTCCTGGGCTATAGTGACTATCCAATGGTGGAGTCGTGCAAATACACTGTTTCTCTATAGCCGTGTTATGATTCAGTGCTTTGCATTAGCTTGCACAGAGAATCATGTAGGTATTCTACAGGTAATATAGTTTCTGTTCTGACATTCTCCAGGTGTTTCTACAGGTATTTGGTCTTGTAGGTAAAGCTATGTACACCAGATCGTACAAGAGTACAGGTCAAGTTTCCAAGCCTGCCATATGCCATGTTAACACAATTCAAACTCCAAGCAAGGCCTTACACTTAAATCCCTTCAATAGATGTGGCTGGGCTACGGAAGATCATGACCAATGTAAAATATTGCCTGTTAAACTTTCTTTCTGATCATCTCTTCTTTGGAAGTACAATGAGAATATCGTGAGTGGCTTTCTAAGGTTAGGAAGCAAATTGATTATGAACTAGAGTTTTGTCTACCAAAAATTTTTAATATGTAATCTTGTCATGAGTGAACTAAAGTCATTAATAATACAGTAAGCAAAATGTGCTACAGTTAACCTTAAATTATAACTTACAAAGAGCATTCTTGCAGTTTCTGCTATGATTTATGGGCTCAGTTTATTCTATGCAAATTCATGCACAGTTTCTAATAAGAGGGAGGAGGAAAGATAAAAGAGCCCTGAATATTTTATAAGCTTTTTCCACTTACCTTAATTTAGAAATATGAAGCTGAATATGTAAGTAGAGAATAATTACCTATTACTAATCTCCCACATAGTTTATCTATTTCAGCCCTGAACATCCTGAGCAATGCAAAACATAACTGTTTTACTACCTGTACCACTGTAAATATGATAATTAGGTATACTTCAGTGCTAGTTTTTGCTGATACATGAGAAGATAGATACTGTAATATAAGCAAGCAGTGCTGTGCTATTGTTTTATATCCCTTTTAAAAAATAATATGCCTGCTGTTCTGTATTTCATTCATTGGACACAGTAAAGTTAACTTTAAAGAGGTTGGTGCCCTACATATGTTCCTTGAGTGTGCTTTTCCAGATGCAACCCTTCAATTTTGGAACTATTGTAACACATTTGGCAATGTCTTAGAAGTCCCTGCAAATGTCTGCAGCAGAACTACTCTTTTCTCTGTAGCAGGAACACTTCAGGCAATTGGATTTTCCCACTAACCACTCTCATTTGAGACCCTGACTCATAAAGGCACTTAGGTACCCATGTTTAATTTTAAACAACTCACTATAAAGAGCAATATGCAAGTTGTCTAGCTCTAAAACAGCAGTATGCAAACCCTGTTCCAATCTGCTCTTCCCTTTCCCCAGCTACTAAGTTATGACTGATCAACTCTGAAATTTAAACAGAAAATTAATTGATGAGTCTTGGGAATGTATATCAGATATGCCTCTCAATTCAGGTTCTCTTTGGAGGACAGCCATAGTACCAAACTCATACTGTGTGTGAGTTTCATCTTGTGACAAAACAGCAGAAGAATAAATGCTGTGACTTTTATTTTATGTCCAAAAATCTGAGGCAGTCTTACTTTTTGTTGTTATTGCATAATGCTAATAGAGACTAGTGGGGCCCATTTGTGGAATTTGAAGGTTTTAGCAAAGCAAAACAAAAAAAAAAAAATTGATTCAATGAAGAAATACAAGACTACTTTTTCCAGAGTGTCTAACCTGACAGTAGCCCTCTGGCTTATGCTTCTTTTCAAGCACCATGAATAATTTGAAAAAATATTTGAGTTAATCACCTAAGCTATTACTTTTTAAATTATTAACGAGGGAGGGAGGGAGGGA
>NC_034438.1:6128745-6142818 GCF_002078875.1 Numida meleagris | reverse complement strand
AAAAAGGGAAAGAAAAGGAAAAAGATAAAAATAAAATGCATCTAACTCTTCCACAACATGGAATGACTGTTTCTTTTCCCACTAGGGAGCAGCTAAAATGGCTTGGGTTAATTCTACTTCCTCAGCTCCATCTTCCTTCTTATAACTTATGAGAATGATCCTACAGTGTATTACATACACTTTTCCCAGGATAATCTAGTAACGGCTGAACAACAATTCCTTCCATCTGACTTTTGGCAGGTAACTGAAATGTCTAAATTATGAAATTACTTGCTCTCTCTCTTTTCCTATGGTGATGGACAGAAATAGTCATCTCTAGATACCAGATTCCTATGCTCCACTTTTAATTCCTGAAGTAAAAAAGCAATACTCACTTATTTTACAATATTAACCTTATATAATAATACAGTTAACAAAATGAGATCTTGAAGGTGGGTCATAAAATCATAGAATCATAGAACGGTTTGAGACCTTTAAGATACTCTATATCCAACTCCCCTGCAACAGGCAGGGACACCTCCCTGTAGACCAGGTTGCTCAAAGCCCCATCCAGCCTGGCCTTGAATGCTTCCAGGGATGGTGCATCCACAACCTCTATGGGCAACATGTTCCAGTGTCTCAACGCCCTCACAGTAAAGAATTTCTTCCTAATACCTAGTCTAAATCTACCTTATTCCAGTTAAAAGCCATTTCCCCTCATCCTGTCACTACATGCCCTATAAAAAGTCCCCCCCAAGCTTTCCTGTAGGCCCCCATCAGGTGCCAAAGGGCTGCTATAAGGTCTCCTTGGAGCCTTCTCTTCTCTAGGCTGAAGAGCCCTAACTATCTCAGCCTGTCCTCATAGTGGAGATGCTCCAGACCTCTGATCATCTTTGTGGTCCTCCTCTGGACCTGTTACAACAACTCCATGTCCTTCTTGTGTTGGGGGCTCCAGTTTTTTTATTGTTATTATTTATTTGATAGAGCAAATTCTCAGCTACTAAACACTATTTTTTCAAAATAGTTACCACCATTACCTGTGTATTTTCATCTGTGATCAACAAGAACTTTCACGCTGTGCTTGTAAAAATCTGCACCAGCAGAAGTGATCCAGTGTTTCACAGCTGCTGTGATGGCATCATTGCTAGGAAAATGTTTCCCACACAGTCCATCTTTCATCAGCCTCAACAGAGGGAATTAGAAGGTGCCAAATCTGAACTACATGGTGGTAGTACAGTCTAGCCAAGTTTGGCAATGTGCTCCATGGTCCTCAAACTGATATGGGGCCTGGCACTATTGTGTTGCAAGGGAAGGGTTGTCCTCTGGCCTGACTCTGGAAGTTTGAGCCTTCAGTTTAGTCAGTATTGTGATGTGGTGGTCGGAGTTGATGTTTTTTTTTAGGTTCCGGGAAATCCAGAAGGATCATCCCTTTTCTGTCCCCAAAGACTTTGCACATCACTTTACCCACCGAGGGCTGCATCTTGAACTTTTTATTTGATAGCGATTTCACGTCTGCACTCCATGAACTACAGATTTGACTCTGGCTTGTAGTGGTGACACAACATCTTGTCATCAGTAATGAATCAGCCTCATATTGGTTCAATAGGTCTTGCATGTGGTGTTCTTTCCACTCACGTGTGAACATTCATGGTAGTCACCTGGCACAAACTTTATAATATTGCAATGTTTCCACCATCATATCCAAAGCATTGAAGCCAATATTTAACTCTGTACACCTTTCTCTGGTTGCAATCCTTCCATATACATGGATGAGCTCATTGAGACTCTCTTCATTTAATGATGTAACAGCTATGTATGACTGTGTGAAGTGTGGGTTGTCTTTCACATCTCTGTTGTCACTGCTGAAATGCACCCATTATCCTTACTGTGTTTACATCCCTTGTTTCTTCTCCATAAATGTTCAGCAAGCATTAGTGAACGTCTATGGATGTATAAAGGAATTCAGAGACATACCTTTTCTTCATAGTCACTTCCATGGCAGACACTACTGTGTCAGACTTCCCCTCTGCTGCCATCTGTCATATAGCAACAAAAATTAATGGAATAATGGTTGAAAGATTCAACCTCTATTGCCATATTACCATCATCCATCTCTGACTTCAAGAGCCAACATAATAAAATAGGAGGCATTACTTTCAAAACAGCCCTTGTGTTAGAATTCTTACTTGGAAACATTTCAGAGGTCTGACCTTTTGTCTGAAATTGCTAGACATATAGAAGTCACAGAAGTCATAGTATCATGGATTCATAGAATGATTTGAGTTGGAAGGAACCTTAAAGATTGTCTAGTTACAATGGCATGGTAGTCACTTAGTAGATCAGGCTGCTCAGGATCCCATCCAGCTTGGCCTCGAACACCTCTGGGGGTGGAGCATCACAATTTCTCTGGTCAATCTATTACAGTGCCTCATCATTCTCAGAGTTAAAAATTTCCTCTTAAATATCTAATCTCCTCTCCTTTAGTTTAAAATCATTCCTCCTTGTCTTATCACTATTTGCTCATGTAAATAACTATAGAACAGACGAATGCAGCTAACGTCTTATGTTTTCTGGCCACAGACTGAAAGGTACTGAAGGTAGCTTTAGCAGCAGACTGCTGGAAATATTTACCAAACTCGTTTGGGATGTAGACTAGAAGAATTTCTCAGGTCTAAGGTGAGGAAGAAATACAGAGAAAAATACAGCTTGAAAGTAACCATGAGATGAAGAGCCACATACAACAAACAGACTGTAGAACCGAAGTTCAGACTTCTAAATTTTGTCCAGGCAGGGATCACAGGACAAGTTACTGAGTCATGCTGTCCTGGACAAGTCTGTGGGCATTGGCTGGAGGAGTGCCACGTCTCATGGATTAAATGCTGAGGATCATGGTAACAACTGACCTGAATCAGGCAATCATGATATTTGCACCTGCTGGGGTTTATTAATACTGAGCTAGCCTAAATGACTCAGAGGGTGAGCTTCTTGGGCCATCCTTCTTATACAGAAATCTTGCTTATCTCTCTTCCAAGGATTTTCATTAAATGACAAATTCAAAAGGTCTCAATTTACACAGAATGAAAATATACATAGAGACTATTTCAAATATATTTACATGTATATGTGTATGTGTTAGCTTTTAGCCTGTGTCTTGCTGATGAAGATGTAAATGCTTGCCACTTCTTAGGCTTCATTCCCAAAGACAATACTAAAGAAGAAGCTGTTAAAATAAAGCCAGATGTGGCAAGTGTTAAGATTGTCAGTGGAGATTGAGAGGACTGTCATTTCTGACTGCAGCCACTGGAACTAGAAGGGAACAAACACATTGCAGGATCAAATACATAGGTCACGAAAAGAGAGGTGGGAGAAGACCTCAAATTATTGTACTGATTGGCAGTCACTGGAAGAAGAACAAACAGGATTATTAGCCTTTGTTTGATGATAGAAAATTGATAACAAACTGAATCCTTGGATGAAGTGAAACAAAATGAATGTCTCTCTCTATTTTACACACACACACTCATGCACACACACCTCCCTTTTTTCCTTTTTTTTCTTCTTAAGATTTAAGTGTTCTGGGAGAAAGAAGATTGCATTTCTTCGACGAGTGCATTGTTTATAAGAAGCTGTCAGTATTGATCAGTGGTTAAGGCTGGTAGAAAGAAAACGGTTTACACTTTCCATTTTAAATGTGAGAAGACTAAATAATCTTACAAGCTGTGCTGGACAGCAGCTCCTTCTCACTAGCATTTCCTTTATTGCCACATGGATGTCTGAGTACTACAGGTCTCCTAAAGCCAATTCAGCCACTGGATCTCCAAACCACAGTGAACAGTAGAACCTTCTCCCTCCCACTGCTCCCTTAGCCACACAAATATATCTCTGCAATAATAATAAAAGTCAACAAGATATGTCATCTTAAAGGGCTGTGTTAGCTAAAATGAGGATAGGTATGGGAGCATATTGCACAAATGCATAGGAAGTAGGTGCAAAGTAGAAATTCCTTGATTTTACTAAGTAAAGAGAAAAACATAAGACTTGCTCCATTACCCTTCCTTTCAGAGCAAACTTATTATTCTCTTATGATGTAGTTCAATTTTCAGAGGAAGTTAAATTAACAAAAGTTTGGTCAAATTTTGGTAGTTTGATCACATTTTGATCTGGAATAACTTAGTTTATTTTTTTTTTTCCTGTGAAGGAAAAAAAACAGCTTAAAATGTTTATGTTTGCTTGTTTGTTTATTTGTTTTAGCTCTGCTCCACGCTCAGATTTTCAGCTCTGTCATCTGTGATGTAGGAAGGGGATTTTCTGGAATACTGGTATTGTTCTTTATAGTAACTCATTCACTAATGCCAACATAACAACCAAACATCATATTTTTAAGAATTGTAAACTTCATTTAACCTGCATATATCTTCTGGAGTACCAAATTTTGCAGAATGTTTTTTGATATTCTCAACTGCGTTTGTGAGGATGAAAGGTAGTGTGTACCAGAGGAGTTCTTTTTTTATTTTTTTTTATTTTGCTGGCTCATCCTTATTACAGCTACTCAAAAACTGGAACTTTTTTGAATAATCAAATGCACTGGGGAGCACTGAACATAATATGGCTAATGAAAAGACATGCTAGCCGCAGCAATTTCCAACCTAGACAGAATTCAAAGAGATAATTTATCTACTGGTTCTCCATTGTTTTCTTGACTATTTCAGTGTAAAAGGAACAAAAAGCCAGTGTTTTTATTTTAAACCAAATGGGTGTAGCAGGCAAGAATCATATATTAATTTCTGGGTGAATAAAAATATGGACACTCTTCAAGGGTTAAAATGTTACCGGCTTGTTTTCCAGACAGCAAAAGAGATATTTTAATTTATTTATTTATTTATTTTAAGTATAAGGATGAAAAGAAAGGAAAAAAAAAAGAAACAAAAACGAAACCTACATTAAACAGAGACACTGCTAGGAGGAAAATGAGAATGCCAAGTAAATTGTTGGTATAGATGGTACCTACCAACCAGTCAAGTTGTTGGATAACATTCTTCTTTAGACCCATGAGGGAATAGGTAATGTATAGTAGAAGGGTTAGCAATACCTTCTACGGCTTTTATGAGGCTTACTATCGATCACAAACCTTTGTTGTCTAGGAAGAAGGTAAAAGAATATCTAGATAAATTGGAATTGACAAAGCTAGGCAACTTAGAGAGAGAAATCTCTTGAGTCGCCTGTAACCACAGAAGAAATATTGAAAGTGATACAATCAATGTTGCCTGGGAAGTCTCTGGGGAAAAATGACTTTACCCATCAGGTATCCATAGTTGGAGGCATGTGGCTGATATCAACTTGTTCTCATGCTCATTGAGGTTTCTATCCCTTCTCTATTTAATGCTGTAATTTCAGAATTTATTGAGAGTTCCTTCCAGTTTTAGGGGATCCAACAGTCTTTTCAGCATTAGGAGAGACATATAACTTTGTATGGGACAGATATAAAACAGAGGAAAGAGAAAATGGATTTACTCTGTGTTACAAATGTCAGTCTCAACTTCAGTGATTGTTAAAATTATGGAGGTTATTCTCAGAGTTCTTGAAAAACACTTTAAAGACAATGCAGTCTTAGTCTACGCAATTTCATGAGTGGAAAGTCCTGTTTGACAAAATATATGATAAAATTTCCCATCAAGTTAACCAAGGGAAGCTAGTTGATGTAATTTTTGGGGAATCCAGCAAAGTTTTCAATACCAATTCTCAATATGCAGCTAGACAAGTATATGGTAAACAACTGGCTGATAGGTAAGGTTTAAAGGGTTATAGTAAATGGAGTTACATTAGGCTGGCAAACACTCACTAGTGAAATTCTGCAAGGCTTCATTTTAGGAAAAGTTCTCATCAATGTATTTACAATAGATCTGGATGCAAGACTTGAATGTATACTAAGATTGCAGAGAATATTCAATTAGGAGGAGCTGCTGACTCCTTTGAGGATAGAAAGGCCTTGTGGAGAAACCTTGACAAATTAGAGGACTGGGCAATCACCAGTCACATGGACTTTATCAAGAGTAAGTTTCAGATTCTGTAGTTGAGATGGGCAACCTTGAATATAGGTACAGGCCAGAGAGCACCCCCATGGAAAGGGGTCTGGGGGTCCTGGTCAATGGCAAGTTGAATGTGAACCAACAGTATGCCTTGGCAGCTAAAATGGCAACAGTACCCTGGATTGCCAGGGATACTGGGTACTGGGCCCAGCACTGCCAGCTAGGTGAGGAGAGAGTTTTACCCACTCTGCGGGATTGACCCACTCTACTCTATGCTGGTGTGGCTTCACCTCGAGCACTGTATGCTGTTTTGGGCATCATAATATAAGAAGGACATAAAGCTATTCAATAGTGTCCAAAGGAGAGCTACAAAAATAGTGAAAGATTTAGAGTGCAAGATGTATGAAGAGTCACTGAAATCCTTTTATTTGTTCAGCCCAGAGAATAGGAGACTGAAGGGAGGGCTCTTGGCAGCCTACAGCTTTTTCATGAGAGGAGAAGAGAGGTAGACACTGATTTCAGCTTTCTGGTGGTAACATTATCCAAAGGAAAAGCATGGAGCTGCATCAGGAGAAGGTCAGACTGGGGAAAGGTTCTACACCAGAGAGTGGTCAAGCACTGGAACAGGCTCCCCGTAGCAGTGATCACAGCCTCAAGCTGCCAGAGTTCAAGAAGGCTTTGGACAGTGTTCTCAGGCATAGTGCTTGATTTTTGGATCATCCTTTGTGGGGCCAGGAGTTGAATTTTATGATCCTTGTGGATCCTTTCCAACTTGGAATATCCTGTGGCTCTGTTTATTTACTCCTCCAGAAGAAAAAGGAGAGATATCTGAAGCGAACAGATGCCTTCAGAAACAGCTTAAGAAAATGAGTAGGTCACAATCTGTAATTTAAAAGACACTGAAGGAAAAGGAAGACAAAAACTAAATACAAGCTGAAATGAGACAGCCTATCGAATTCACAGATACAGAGAGGACTAGAGTCAGGAAAGAAAACCTACCTTTTCCACCAGGCTTGACTTTTTATTCTTTATCTACCAATGAGGCTCATCTTGCAGGAGTATTCTGTAGTCATTCACCTCATTTTAGTTGCTTTTTTTTGATTCTCAGTGAACTGACAATTTTCCACTCATTATAAAGAGTTCATAAGGGACTTAACATGGTAACTTAGCTGGACAAATCAAAAGACTCTATCTATATACAAGCACAGCACTTGAACCACAGTCTTAGAGGCATAGTTTAAGAGCAAAATGAGACCGTTCCTTGTTCTCATATGTGCATGGGCTATATAGAGCTATAGTAATCTGTTACTGACTTAGACTTAAAAAAAAAACAAAACATTTTTCTTAGTTTAGTGGAACCATGAAGTTGGAGATCTCAGGTGCAATATGATGTCAGTACATTTTACAATATTTCAGTGGCTTTCACAATAAATATATAGCTTTGCCCTGAGTTGTAATGATAGCTATTTTCTATGTAACTATTGCTATCAAAAGCAAACTCAGGTAGCATTTAATCCTGAGGATGTATTTGAATATTATGGTGTTATATTAGCAAGGCCTCAATGCTGCCTGCTGCAAGTAATCTGAGTATGGACATTCAGTAATGCAAAATGGATATACAGAAGTTTTGAGAGATCACATCTGCCACAGGCAGATAGCATTACACAGAAATGTAAGTGAAATGCTTTATCTTTTAAAGGTTGTTAATAATATCCAAACTCTTGTCCCCTCTATAACTATTAGGTCTTCTTAACTCAGTGCTTGATATCTAAATGCGAATATTATAAAACTTTTACAACTCACCTTTCATTGCTCACCTGAATTAGGGAAGGTCAGAAGTTGCACAATCCTTTGAAATAAATGACTTTTTTTTTCTGAAAAAGTTCTGCTTAGGCAGATGTTTGGGAAATAAAGGCTGAAAATTATGAGGGCTTGGATTCTACACTCAAAATTTGTCCAGGCATCATCAGGATATATTTAAAAGTGAACTAGAGTTGTCCCCATCCCCATCATATGTTCCCGTAACTGCTGTATAAATGACTCCCATGACTCAGACATCCATTGTGAACCAGGTGACTCCAAGTGAACTGAGACTCCCATAGGAAAAGATCTCTTCCAGTGACAGCTGACCAATGACAAGCTGTTCAAGATGACTTGTCTGAATGTCACTTCCTTCAACACTCTTAGGTAGAGGTACATTTTGACATGAAGAGAGGGAGTAAAGAAGCAAGTGAGACCAGAAATCAAATGTAGTCTTCTCATGTAATGAGAGAACAAAGCAGACCTGCGCCACAAGTGTCAAGAGTAGAGATGCAGCACTCTAGGGTCATCTCATGTTGCGACTGGGAGAAAAAGAAAAAAAAAAAAAGACTAATGCAGTTTGATTGGGAGTCTGAATAGGTTTTGGCTTCTGATCTTTTGTGCCACTCATTTATTTTTTTTTCCAGAGAACTTCCAGTGAAGAAGGATTTCAAGTTTAGAGGTGGTTCAGAGGAAAAATGTGTACAGAGATATTTACTGAATGCTGTGCTTTACCCTCAGCGGTATCCCGGCCCCACACAGCTGTTCACTCACTCCCCCATGGTGGCATGGTGAAGAGAATAAAAAAGGAAATAGTGAGAAATCTCATGGGTTGAGATAAAGACAGTTTATAAGGTAAAGCAAAAGCTGCATGCATAAGAAAGACGCTGTTCAACTGTTTCCAGAAAAGCAGGGCCCATTGCACATCATGATTTATTGGGAAGACAAAACCCATCACTTTGAATGTTCCCCTCTTTCTCCTCCTTTCCTCATAGCTTTTATTGAATTTATTTGCATATTGTCATATGGTACAGAATCACAGAATTGTAGGGGCTGGAAGGGACCTCTAGAGGTCATTGAGTCCAACCCCCTTGACAAAGCAGGCTCCCTAGACCAGGTTGCACAGGTATGTGTCCAGGCAGGTCTTGAACATCTCCAGAGAAGGAAACTCCACAGCCTCTCTGGGCAGCCTGTTCCAGTGCTCCGTCACCCTCATTGGGAAGAAGTTCTTAGGTACATTTGTGTGGAACTTCCTATGCTTCAGTTTGTGGCCATTTTGCCTTGTCCTGTCACCATGCACCACTGAAGAGTCTGGCCTCATCCCTTTGCCTCCCTTACCTTAGATATTTATAGACATTGATCAGATCCTCTCTGAGTCTTCTTTTCTCAAGGCTGAACAGACCCAGGTCGCACAGCCTTTCCTCCAAGAGAGGTACTCCTGGCTACTAGGCACAGTTCTCCAGGTGAGCCCTGACCAGGGCAGAGTAGAAGGGGAGGATCACCTCCCTTGACCTGTTGGTCACACTCTTTTTAATGCACCCCAGGATGCCATTGGCCTTCTTGGCCACCAGGGCACACTGCTAGCTCATGGCCAACCTGTTGTCCACCAGGACCCCTAAGTGCCTCTCTGCAGAGCTCCTCTCCAGCAGGTCATCCCCCAACCTGTACTGGTGCATGCAGTTATTCCTCCCTAGATGCAAGACTCTATGCTTGCTCTTCTTAAGCCTCATCTGGTTCCTCTCTCTCCAGCTCTCCAGCCCATCCAGGTCTCGCTGAATGGCAACACAGCCCTCTGGTGTGTCAGCCATTCCTCCCAACTTCATATCATCAGCAAACTTGCTGAGGGTGGACAGTGTCTCCTCATCAAGGTCATTGATGAAGATGTTGAAGAGGATCGGACCCAGCACTAACCTCTGGGGAACACTGCTAAATACAAGCCTCCAACTGGACTTTGTGCCACCAGTCACAACCCTCTGAGCTCTACCAACCAGCCAGTTTTCAACCTACCTCACCATCCACTCATCTATCCCACGCTTCCTCAGCTTTGTTATAAGGATTTTGTGGGAGATAGCATCAAATGCCGTACTGAAATCAAGGTAGACTACATCCACTGCTCTCCCCACATCCATCCAGGCAGTGATGACATCATAGAAGGCTACCAGACTGGTCGAGCATGACCTCCTCCTGGTGAACCTATGCTGACTGCTCCCGATAACCTTCTTCTCTTCCAATTGCCTGGAGACGGCATCCAGAACAAGCAGTTCCATCACCTTTCCAGGGACAGAGGTGAGGTTGACTGGCCTGTAGTGTCCTGGATCCTCCTTCTTGCCCTTTTTGAAGGCCAGAGTGATTTTGGCTATCCTCCAGTCTTCAGGCACCTCTCCCATTCTCCAGTATATACCAGAATATGCATTCTGTCAGTTGGGATCAGCTGTCCTGCCCGTGTCCCTTTGTGTGCACCCAGAGGCTTCTTTGCTGTCAGGGCAGAGTGAGAAGCAGAGATGGCCTTGACGCTGTATAAGTACTTTCTAGCTAAAACATTGTAGGTTTTTGTTTGTTTGTTTGTTTTAATCAGTACTGATTACACTTCAAATCCAAAACATAGCACCATACAAGTCACTATGAAGAAAATTCTCCAAACCAAAACCAGTATATTAAAGTCACTCTGATTTAAGAAACTTAGAATTATATCTACAATAGCTAAAGTCATGCTGGAATAGGCAAGGTTCCATTTCATTCTTAGGCAAAAGACTGTGTGGAAACCTAGATATCATAAAGCTCAGGACACACAAAGGGTGAAATGAAGAAAGAAGTGTCAGGACTTTGTAAAGTTACAGAATGCTCACTCAGCGAGTAAAATGCCTTTGTAAGGGTTATGAAGACACAATGCAGGAAGCCAATGCCTACTTGGGTTTACCTCTCTTCAAGAAGCGGCCTATAGCTCCAAAGGTGTGGAGATGCCCCTCTCTCTCCACTAATTGCAAATAAAGCTTAAGATGCCCCCTTTTCTTTTCTGAAGTACTAAGCAGTCCTTTTAAATTTAGGTGAGGAGAATCTAAGCCTTCATTCATGGAAACTTTGATCTGTTAAAATTAATTCTCTCAACTTCACTTCATCCTGCCACAGTTCCCAGCCACTCCAGGTTTCATATATAATGCTGAGTGCAGGGGGGAAATACAGCTAATGAAGGAAGCCATGGACACGATGAATCTTCAGTTTTTCTCTTTTTTTGCTTTGTTTTGTTTGCCTATAAAGACTGCTGACTGTAATATTTTCTCCAGGAATGATGAGACAATCAAGTCCAGACCTATAGTACTTGCAAGAGGGAACATACATGTATGTCTCTGAGTCCAGATCTGATTATCTTTAACTATGTGAAGATTCATCCATGTAAATCCAAAGGTACAGGGTGCTAGGACCAGCACACTTTGAGGAGAAAACACAGATCTGCATATAACTTCATGCTGTAACGTTTAAAATTACAGCTTTGTTGGAAGAACTGCAGTTCCTAGAGTGGTCCTTAGGGCATAAAGCCCTGCTGTATCAAATGATACAGCCTCAGCATGTGAATATAAGGACCATAATGCTGAAGGTTTTACATATTTAATTTCCTGGCAGAGAACAAGCTACAGTGATTTAAGCACTTGTTTGCCTTATCCAGGACCATTTGCTTACGCTGCTTTTAGTACCAATGATGATATACGAAAACCTTTTGTTTGTGGAGGTACAAAATAAGAACTTATCTTCTAATAGCAGCAGTTTTGCTATGTTTATGTCAGTGCCGCAGTACATGAGGACTGGCATGTCTCTGCTGATTTAAATTCTCCTGAATACAAGCCTTCCAGAGCTGTAAATAGGAAGAGGTTAAGGCCAGATCTTCCAGCTCAGATGAAGTTGCTTCATTGTTTATTATTGTTCAGTTACAATCAAATTATTGATGTTCTCAACATTGCTGGGGCTACTGCATGATGCAAGCCAAGTGAGTGAGATAGTGGGAAACAAAGAAGAGCAAAATAATAATGCAGAGAAGAATAGAGCTCTTAACGCTTGCATACACAATCATAAGGGGACTAAAGCCCAGAACGGTGAAACAAAAATAGCTTTTTTTTCTTTTTTTTCCCCCCTTGTTTATGCATTACTTGAAAATCTTTTGCATGAGAGAGGGAGAAAAATAAACATTCCCAGGAATGTTGGGATGTCAAAGTGTAGGTTTTTTTTTTTTCCTTAAGCATATAAAATATTAAGAATGCTCAGTAAAAGCCAATAGGGAAGCTGCTTAGATAAGATGAAAAATTAATTTTAATGCACAGAGGGCTAAGTAATACACTTGTTTCACAACCTCAATCAATTTTAATATTTAATATTTGAAAGTAGTATCTCTTCAATAATATTTTTAAAGTTGCTTGCATCTCTTTACTAACACACAAAGTTGTTTTTCTCTTTGCCTCTCTTGCACGCATTTCTTTCCAATACATGTAAAAGACTGTTTCTTGGTAACTAACAGTATGAGGTGATTAATGGATTCCTTCATTTTTTGGTGTAGTATTTCTTCTTTACTGTTATTAGGTCTGAGAATAGAATGTTCCTCCAAATAAACAGAGACAAAAATAAGTGCACTGGAAACATCCTAAAATCAGTCCGATTAAGTTGCATTGAAGGACTGCATGGACATTGTCAGAGTACTCCCCAATTAATTACATTCAAAAAAGCAACCTATAGGAGCCAAGGGTTCAGTGCAGGCTATAAAGATGCAGACTGGAACTCAAGTGGAGATAAATGTGTTTAGGTCAAACATCTCCATGGCTTTAATTGTATTATCATTACTGTCTGAATGATCTAGCTTAAAGCTATCTCATACATAGCTGCTTGGGTGTGTTGCCCCATTAGTGTACTGTATAGACATGCTTTAAGAGGAGAACTTTACATGTCAATACAAGGAAAAATAGAAAAGCAAAGAAGAAAGTAAAGAGGAAGAAGAAAAAAGAAGCAAAGGAACAAACTATCAATTCACCCATTCTTAATCCAGAAATGGCTCTAGGAAAAAGGTCAAATGAAAAACAGCTTTAAGAAAAAATTTAAAAACAACAGGGTCTGTTCTGATTTCCAGGTAGACCCCTAAGGTTCAAGGAATCTTCTTTTATTTCTAACACTGCTCCTATTGGGTGCCATCTAAAATGCACTTATTTTCATCATTAACTGCTCAGCTATCAGTGAAAGAGGTTAAGTTGTCTGCGTTGTATCTCCTTTCAGGCATTTATCTCTAAAATCACGTACCTGACTCATTTTATAACACAGATAGTGATGGGCAAGTCATTTCCCTTACATTTTCCCCATAATTTTATTTGAAAGCAGAAGAGATTTAAGTTTATGTGAAGAGAGAACTCTCAGAAACCATGTACTTCTCAGGCAAAGGAATACTCTATTTGTGCCTAATAACCTCATACAGAAGTAGATAGTATAGAAATAGAACGGTGCACATTAGAAAAATTTCAGTGTGTGCTACAGACAAATATACCAGGCTTTATCGATCACATCTGCCACTTCATTATACAAAATATCCCATCCTATTGGAGATAGATTTCCTAATCATCATACCATCATAGTACTTAGAGAACGAAAAGATTGACTTAGTACCATTTATAGTGTTATGGCAAAGAGAACTGGGATTTTGTTTATTATTATTATGACATTGTATTTTATTTAAAAATTTTAAGCCTTCATTCACAGCAGCCATGAAATTAAGAGTGATTTTCAGTCAAGGAGGGATTTAAGGAAATACAAATTTTTCGCTAAATGTCGCCATTTCCACAGGAAGAAATCCTTTCACATTCAAAGATACAGAACAAGTGAGATCCTCCTCACCAGAAGCAGCATGTAGTACTTCCCAAATCTGGTCTAATCTATTGTTATTTCCTAAACCTTTCATTTCCTTAACCTTTCCTTAACAAACTCATAAAAATAGGAAGAGTCTATCTATGAATAACATCCACATTTTATGTTTTATCAAATACTTCATAGGCAAAGAGGTTTCCTGAATTTTCCAAACAAATCTAGCTATATTATAGGTATATATAATGATATATATATACCATATATATTTTTTTATTTTCTTTCTTCCTTTCGTCCTTTCTTCTTTCCTTCCTTTCTTCCTTCCTTCCTTCCTTCCTTCCTTCCTTCCTTTCTTTCTTTCTTTCTTTCTTTCTTTCTTTCTTTCTTTCTTTCTTTCTTTCTTTCTTTCTTTCTTTCTTTCTTTCTTTCTTTCTTTCTT
>NC_034438.1:6112847-6128155 GCF_002078875.1 Numida meleagris | reverse complement strand
CTTTCTTCCTTTCTTCCTTTCTTCCTTTCTTTCTTCCTTTCTTCCTTCCTCCCCACTCTCTTTCTCTCACATATCTACAATTTCTGCTCTTTTTCTTTACTTGCTTCTTGTACACTTTTCAGTTATTATGATTGCTACTTATTTATTTATTTTTGTGATACTTAGGTATCTGAACCTCTGAACCTGTGTCTGATAACCCAAGCACAGACTCCTTAACAAGGCAGCTGTTCATGAAACAAAGCTCTCTTGAGTATTATTATCACAGGAACTCTGGTAAGAATGTATCTCTGCTCCATAGAGTCTAGTTCACTCACATCCAAGATGGACACATAAGGAATCAGGCTAGAGATAAAACTTTATGATGAAAAATGTTTGATTACTGCTACATTTGTCATCTGAAAAACAAGTTTTTGTCATATACAAACTTGCATGTAGGCACTCTCCATTTTTATGATCTTTCTGTTTTTTAAAGTCAGTGGTTTGAAATAGAATAAAATAATTGTTTTAAATTCTTAGTTCAGACCTAACAGCTTACTTTTGAATTGACATCTGAATTAAAGCAGAATGTGAGTGGCATTTTAATTTACAATGTCAATTTGATATAAAATTTATGTTTCATGTCAACTTTTCAAAATGAAATGTTTCATATCAAATTAACATTTTGATCCAATGCTTTATTGTAATCTGTCAAAACATTTTGTTTTGAATGAAAAAAAAAGATAATTTCCCCTTTCTGTATCTGTTTCTTTCTGTAATTCAGTTTTTTTTTTTTTTGTCACTCCAAAATAGTATAATTATTTTAAAAAAATAGCTGTAATAAGGTTTTCAAGGTGGGATGTTATTTTAGCTAATTATAACATAGATTATTCTTAAATACATGAAATTGCTATAAAATTCTGAAGACAGTTTTGGAATGTTAAACAAACACCTTAATATGGCTATATAATTTCCTAAATTTACCTTTAATTTCCTTTTGATGAAGACTCAAGTAAATTAAATAGTTTTATGCATGTTCTGTTCACATTGCAATGAAGTGACTTTCAGGTCCCTGCAAGATCTTAAAATACTGTGAAAACTATTGTTAAAATTTTAAGTATAAGATTATTATAATGAAATGAATTATTTACATAACTTATAAACAAGTGTTTGTTTTTTTTTTAAAGAAAACAACTCAAACAGGATTGAATTAAAAGCAGAGAGTTTCTAAATTTCAATAATAGTAACGTTTATCTACCTTTTGGAGTTTGAATTGGCATTTTTAATGTCCCTTCTAATTCAAGCTACAGTTTAGACTGGGATTTTTAGGAAGATAGATGAAAAAGATACTTTTGTTACTTCTTGTTTGTTTGTTATTTTGTTGTTATTTTCCAATATGTAATTAACTTTTTTTTAACAACAATATTATATGAGAGTTATAACAGCTTTGAAAATAAAATAATAACAAGTGTTATAAAACAGACTGGTCTTAACAGAGGCAAAATGAGTTACTTTTGTTATTAACCAAACCAATTTACTCATTTTCCTATAGTAATGTTTCTAAAATAGGAGTAACTTCAGGCCACAGTCTTATTTATACAGAAAGGTAAAAACAATGAAGCTCTTACTCCTGTTTATGCTTTTTCCAAATAGGTTTACTTAGTATTTTTCATCAAGGGACCTAAGATAGCCTTACACACTTACTATGGACAGTATTTTGCATATGAACTATAGTAATTGATAACTAAATGTTGCCCAGATAAAACCCAAGCCTATTAAAATATTTACAAATCTTAGCTGAAATAAATATTCATAATAGACTTCATCATGGACTCCCTCTGACAGCCATTTTGAGAAGATCTTTTCTATTTGTACAATGAATTAAAGCAATTATTGTTTATACTACTGGAAGCCCCAGAGGCTCCATTATGTTACAGTCTCTGGAAGGATATTTTAAAATACAGTCCTTGCCCCTGAAAATCTTGTAGCTGCATAGGAGGAAAAAAGAAAAAAAAAAACAAAAAAAAATAAAAAATAGTAGAGAAAGAAAGAAAAATTAAAAAAAAGGAAAAATGAAGACCAGTGAAATATGCAAAAAATGAAGAGGTATTCTTATGGCTGCACAGAAGGCCTTGGTAATTACAAAGGAGAAAATGAAGGTTTTCTTTCCTTGGTTCAACCTTCAGATCTGAACAGAATTAACTGTTGTTGTTGTTGTTTTTTAAACTATAGAGTGCATGTCTGATTTCCCACATGGGTGACCTTGAGATCCATGCTCATCGGATACACCCTGCAACTCATGGCTACCCGTCCTGTGAGTAGTTTTACCACCTAACACACTAATTCTCTGAAGATACCAGTCTGAGTACAAGCTGACATACGTGGGGATGAGGATCCAGGGTGGTGCAGTTAATAAACTGACTTGGCTTTCAAACCCACCTCAATGCCCCTCACTTGCTCCTCCAAACTACTGTGCCTATGTTAGGAGATGGGTGTTCTGTACCAAAAATATGGTGAAACATCGCTTGACATGAATTAAGTCTCTAAAAGCTCTCATTTGATAGAAAAAAAAATATGCTGTTCCTGATTTCTAAAACTGTATGCGACATCTAGACATTGAGATGTAAACAGATTCACTACAACAGAAAAAGATATTTTCTTGACAGGGGGAATCACTATAGCCTGGATTATACAACATCATTATGTCCTGGCTACATCCGGGACAGAGATGATTTTTCTCACAGTGATAAGATGCTGTGTTTTGACTTTGGGAGAAAAACAATGCTGATAAAACACCAATGGTTTAGTTGTTGCTGAGCAGTACTGCACAGAGCCAAACACGTTTCAGCAGCTCATGCTGCCTTGCCAGCAAAGGGGTTGAGGGTGCACAAGGAGCGGGGAGGGGTCAGAACAAGGACAGCTGACCCAAACTGGCTAAAGCATGAGTGTCCAACCTTTTGGCTTGCCTAGGTCACACTGAATAGAGAAGAATCGTCTTGGGCTGCATACCTTGCTCCAAAAGTAATGCCTCCTATTTATTTCCATGTAAATGACAACAGATAAAAAGATCACTATAGCACTATTTGATGGTGCAAATTCTCAGCTACTAAACACATTTTTTCAACATAGTCACCACCATTAGCTCTGCATTTTCTTTAGCAATGAACAAGAGCCTGCATGCCATGCTTGTAAAAATCTGTACCAGCAGAAGTGAACCACTGTCATCACAGCTGAAACACACCACTCAAAGTCTCACTGTGCTCACAACCACTGTCTGGTCTCTGTAAACCTTCAGCAAGTGTCAATGAATGTCAGTGGGTGCCATTTTTTCTACATGGAGGAATTTAATGACACCCATTGTCCATCTGCTGCCATCTGTCACATGGCAACAAAACGTAATGGAACACTGGTGGGAAGGTTTGGCCTCTACTGCCATACCACCAACATATGCCTCTGACATCACAGGCCAACATAATAAAATAGGAGATATTACTTTTGGAGCAGCCCTCATAAAAAATACAATATCCTTAAAATATAAGTAACAAAAAATATATATATTTTAATATTTTTCTTAAAATATTAAAAAAAAAAAAAAAGAGAGCAGCAAAACCATAAACTAGTGGGATATTTGACCTTATTTTTGTGAAACTAATGCATCAGGCTGATTTGATGGCAACGGTTGCAATCCTTAGTGAGCTCTCAAGGTGTTTATTAGAGATTTTTGATGAAATTTTATTCTTCCTGTGCTTCATCCTTGACAATTGTTCAGAGAATTGCATACTGCCAAAAAGCGATTATATGAATAAGGTGTGGTTGCAAAGCAATGGAAGTTTTTCTCTGGTAAGGGAGGTCTTATGAATCAGATTTGAATATCTGACTGCAACTCTATACATTCTATTTGAAAACGTGCAAGTCATGTATTTATATCAACTGAAAACTGTCACAAACAGAAATTGATGATTATTTTGGCAGTCTTGAAACCAATTGCCAAGCTCCTTTATCAAAATAGAAAGCGTGGTTGCGTATTGTTTGCTGTTCAGAACCCTGTGTTTGGCCAATGTATCAAAATGCATACAATATTTGCAAATCACATGAGTCAGCTCTGCACAGCACTGCCCCATGCCCTGCTTTCAATCAACACTGTTACCAACATGCTGTTGCTGTGAGATGGGTGCATATGCCAGGCAGGGGATGGACTCATTGCAGGACATACCAGTCTACAAGTGGCCCGTGGGCCGTGGGTTGGATACGTGTGGGCCAAACAGATGTTCTATACCATATGGTGTCAAGCAAAAGCTATAAAACTGAGAGGAGTTGGCCAGGAAGCATAGGGAAGTTTTATTTACTCATATATATGCACATATACATGTGCACATACACATATATATACATGCTTACTTTACAGTTATTTTTTATCTTTCTTTTCTGTATTAGTAGTTTTTTATCTCAACCCACAAGTGCTAGTTTGTTTTTTTTTTATTCTCACCCTCATCTGAGAAGGGGGAGTGAGGGAAAGGCTGCATGGTGCTGGGCTGCCTGCTGAGTTAAACCACAGCACATTGAAAGCAGTTGTAGATCTCCACAGATATCAGCACAGTTTGAATTTTCATTAAAAAGAGCATGTTTATACATATGTACATGTACATTAAGAGCAAGTACAGGGTATTTTTTCTCACTCAAAATTTCAGTTGATATCAAAACATGCAGAGGGACATGGTGCTGAAGTGCTTCAATAAACTCAAAATGTAACATTAGAGACTTAAGGTTTACCTGAAGGCTTTTTTTGTTTGTTTGTGTGTGTGTGTGTGTGTGTCTGTATGTGTTATACACCGAGAGAGAAAGGCAAAACAAAAATGGAGACATTTTGCTTTAACCAAAACAGAGCATTCAGTTAGGATGGAGATTAAATTTTTTAGAGGTAATTTCCTAAGGAATAATTCAAGTAAATCTTTTTTTTTTTTCCTAATCTAGATCAAGTAAAAATAAGTGAAATTGGTGGCATTTAATGCAAAAACAATTATTCTGATATTTCTTCAGTAATGCCTACTAGATGTATGCAGCTTTTTTCTTTCTGTAATTTCAGGCCAGTATTTTGAAGCTGTGTTTCTTTATTATATAAAACAACAAGTGGAATAAATCCAGGAAAATTTTGCATAATCTATATACACAAATCATTGCACGCCACACACTCTTTGTTGTCCCTTCTAGTCCTCCTTCTGTTTCCATGTAATTTGTTACTCTTGTAGCCTCTTAAGAAACCTGCCAAACACTAATTTTCAATAAGCAGTTCTCTAAATTAATCACATACATGGAATCAATTCTCCTTGCTCTGAAATTTCACCGAAGGGGGAAAAATAAATGAAAAGAAATGATTTTTTCTTGTAATTTTGGTTTTGTTATGTTTCTTATGTTCATTTAGGGTCTTTTCTTTTCTTTTCTTTTCTTTTCTTTTCTTTTCTTTTCTTTTCTTTTCTTTTCTTTTCTTTTCTTTTCTTTTCTTTTCTTTTCTTTTCTTTTCTTCTTTTCTTTTCTTTTTTAACTAGCAAGAGAGAAATATTCTCCAAACACTGCATTACTTAAATGATGCTGGTTTTATTTTAACTGATGCAATTTTCAGTACGTTCTTAAAGTCAAAATGGAAGCACTATTTATTTATTTATTTATTTAACTGACGTACTGGGGTTGGAGAAGGCCAAAAGAGTCAGTGAAGGCTGGTAAAGCCTCCACGAACAGGAAGTTTTACTGGAGTTTTTACCATAAACCGTCAATTTCTAAGTGTAATCTCCTTTCTGCTTCATGCAGAGAGTAGTTGGAGATACAGGGATATTTTAAAAACATTGTCTTCTTTACCATATACTGTAGAAGACTGCATCCTTCTCTCCGTCCTCAGCAATGAAGCTAAGCTCCCTATCTCTGCCCCACAACATATGATGGGCATGTTCCACTGAGTGGTGTGCAATGGAAATTGGTTCCCACAGTACACTGAATTAAAATCAAGTCAATAGAATCATTTCCTGAAGATAATTTTATCTAGAAATCTGCCTAGATAAATAGATTTGGGTTTTATGAAGATAAAACTAAAAGCTGGTTAATTCAGAGATGGTTCCCATTAGCATGTGAGCATGTTCTAGCTGGCTGTAGAGTTTGTGCCAAGTCCTGTTAGTACGGCAGTTCGGGATCTGAAATGAAGCTGAGGCCATTTCTGGGTAGCTGCCCATTTGAATCAAGCTGAACTGGAACCTAGCATAACCTAGCATCTGGTGGTAGTTTATGGCAGTATGTAGAACTCCAAAATACAGGACTGCTATGTATTGGGTTGAAAGGATTAAGTACAAAAATAGAGCACTCCACCAGCTAAATCTCTGTTGCTAAGGAGACCTTTCTATGCTGATCTGTAGAATTGTGCCAGTGCTCCCATTCTTTCCAGTAGCATTTTATTTTTTAAAAGTTGTTGGTGCTAAAGTTTTCAGTGATCTGTCTCTTAATGCCATCTACATCAGAGAGACCACAGAAAATGAGATAATCTGCGTGGCCATTCTTCCAGTGATAATTTGTAGCCCAAAGTTACTTTGGATTTCAGAATTAGCTTTTTCTTACCCAATTTTCTCTTATCTCCTCTTAATTATTACTCCTCTCTGTTTTAGGTATTACAGAAGTTAATTGATGATCAATGGCCTACAGAAACATGTGATCCAGATTATGACACTGTATATCGGATAGGACAACAATGATTATTGTTCTGTCAGTATTAACTCTTCACATTTTTAGTGGCTACAGTCAAATAATACTGGTCAGGAGTACACTTTCTACCTTATCCAACCTATTTGAAAGAAATAATTAAGCATGTAAGAAACATATTAAATCACTGAATTTCCACCAGGCATTAATGTAGTACAAACTATCCATGCAAATAGTTATTTGGACAAATTGTCTGCTGGTCCAGCCTCACTGGCTTTAATAAGTAGAGAACTCAGCTGACGTTCCCCAAGGAATGTTGGATTTTAAACAGATACTGTATTTGAATTTAGCTAAAAAGACGTGATGAATTAAGACTATACTCAAACATATCAAGGATCATCTCAGTTTTTCATGTGTCTATGTTTCTCAGAAAATTACTCTAAAAAAAAATGATTTTTTTTTTTTTATTTCCCAGTTTTTACACCCTGAAGTAATTGAAATATCCATTAGTTATTTTTTTAAATAGAATTGTTTGGAGTGATATGCTCAATAATAAAAAAACATTATATCATAAAGAAACATAAAATAAAATACCATCCTCACCTTCCCCAGTCTTGCTCTGCCTCTCACTTCTTTCCCCATGCTCCCTAAAAGCAAAACTTAAAAATAAATGAACAAACAAACAACATTAAAAAAAATAACCAAATTAAAGCCCTATTAATATATAGGAAGAATTTTCCTTCACTAATGATATTCAATTGTTCTAAGAAGAAAAAATGGTACTAAGTATAATGAGATGCCAAATATAAAAGAAAAAAAAGAAAAAAAACCATGCTGCTCATCTCTAAGCCCTTCTGTTCCTTGAAGTGAAAACTCATTTTAAGAAGATTATGCTGCATATATTAGAAGATGGGCTGATATTCTGCATTCATACTCTACTGGGGCTTTGGCAGTAAAAGAGAAAGGAAGAGAAGGAAAATAACAAAGCCAAAAAACAACATTTGTTCCTATTTACCTAATACACTAATATGAGGCATAAGTTTCTTTTCATTCATTTAGACTTTAATGTATATATAATCTGATGGATTTTTCAGTTGAAAAGGAGTCCTATAGTACTTTTGATTAGCAAGAGTGCTACAGAGGGGAATAAGGTGGTATTTGAATGAATTCCAAATTCAACATACGCTACACAATTTTCCTGATTTCAGGGAAACAAAAACTGGGGAAAAAAAAAAAAAAAAAGAATCTTTTGATTAGAGGATTAGATTCTCTACAAAATACTTCCACAGTTGTAAAAAAGAAAGTTTAATTCTTTTACTGCATGAGGGGCAGGGAATATATCTCTAAAGAATGAGTAGTTGAATGCTAGCTTCTTTATGAATTTGTAATGAACAAAGCCCTTTCAATTCATACCCAAGGAAGATATTGCTGGGGTTGGTGTTGAAATCTTAAATTAGAAATTGTGTGTCCGTTCTCTACCTTAATTATCTCTTAACAATATTTTTGCCATGGGAATTGACTATAAGTTTTTAATCTAATAATTTCTTTAAGTTAGAAGTAAGATTTGCTGTTAATTTTTTAGTGTTTATTATGTCAGTTTAGAACTAAACTCTTTGCAGTTGCAACTGCAATGCTCTGTCCTAATCTTTTTCCTAGACATCTAATTTATTTTTCAAAAGAAATTAATACAAAATTGGGACCTCATGTTGTACCTCACATTCTTTAATAGTTCTGTTGTTAGTTAAGGGTTGGGCCCGGTGACGTCCAGCCCTTCCAGAGAAAATTATTGTGCCTATTTCACAGTTATTTTATATAAAGGTTGGTCACCTATTTTATTTCATTTTACTATTTTATTTCATTAACATCAGTAGTAGTGATCTGGAAAGAAGTAAAGGACTGATCCAAAATCATTACATTTTTAACGATCTTACATTGTGCTTGCGAGGAATTAATCTGAGTCGCTACTGGATGTAAAATAAACCGGACTTTTTTTCTAAATTATGTTTTTCACTTGTAAAATTTATAAAACTATAGAACACCATAGGAAAAAAAAAAGAAGCTCAAAAAAAACCCAAATTCATAGAAAATATCTTTCCCTATTGATGATCTGGATGATGGGATTGAGTACACCCTCAGTAAGTTTGTAGATGACAGCAAGTTGGGTAGAAGTGTGGATCTGCCTCGGGGTAGGAAGACCCTACAGAGGGACCTGGACAGGCTGGATCACTGGGTGAGGCCAGTGGAATGAAGTTCAAGAAAACCAAATGTTGTGTCCTGCAGTTTGGTCACAACAACCTCATGGATCGCTACAGTCTTGGGGCTGAGTGGCTGGAAGGTTGTGCAGAGGAAAAGGACCTGGGAATGTTTGTAAATGCTCAGACGAACTTGAATCAGCAGTGTGCCCAGGTGGCCAAGAAAGCCAATGGCATCCTGACTTGCATGAGAAATAGTATTGCCATCAGGAGCTGGAAAGTGATCATCCCATTAGCTCTCGTGAGACCACAGCTCAAATACAGTGCTCAGTTTAGGGCCCCTCATTACCAGAAAGACATCAAGGTGGCCCTGGAATATGTCCAGAGAAGGGCAGCAGAGCTGGTGAGTGGTCTGGAGCACAAGTACTATGGGAACAGCTGATGGAGCTGGGATTGTTCAGTCTGGAAAAGAAGAGGCTCAGAGGAAACCTTATCACTCTCTACAACTCCCTGAAAAGAGGTTGTGCATGATTGGGGTTAGCCTCTTCTCCTAGGTATCAGCAATAAAATGAGAGATGATGGCCTCAAGTTGTGCCAGGAGAGGTTCAGACTGGATTTTAGGAAGAATTTCTTCTCAGCAAGAGTGGTTAGGCTTTGGAACAGGCTGCTCAGGGGGGTGGTGGAGTCACCGTCCCTGACTGTGTTTAAGAAAAAGGTAGATATAGTACTTAGGAACATGGTTTAGTGGGCAGTGTTGGTGATTAGGTGGATGGCTGGACTAGATGATCTTAGAGATCTTTTCCAGCCTTAATGATTCTTTGATTCTATGTTCCTACAAATTTACAAATACATACATATATATGGCCTGAATTAAAACAAATACATTTAGCTGCTAAGGAAGTTAGGGACCAATTTTCATTTTTGTCTTTCATGCTTAAGAGTCTTATTTTAATTGAAATACAAGGGAGTTAGACTTCTGATTATGAGGCTACCTCATAAAATTAAATTTATACTCCTAAATCATTTATGCTTTGATGCTGTAGTAGTTGTTATACAAAAACAAATAAACAACAAATCCATTCTTCTGTTCTCTAAAATGTACATGGTTTTACACAAGTAAAAAAAAAAGATGAAGAATGAAGTTTGTCTTCCATTATTTAAAAATAAATGCTTAGTGAAATGAAGAGAAAGAAAAAAGTCTAACAAAAAAAAAAAAGAAGAAAAAAGAAAAAAACCCACATCATTTAAACTGGTCAAAATACACTTTAATTTGGAGGTTTTCTAACTGTTGTCCAAGAAATTAACTGAAATAAAAGTTTAGTTTAAGTCTTAAGACAGAATATGATTGTGTGTGCATTTAAACATGGCTTTGTTGAAGTACTTCTGTCCATAGAATTAATCTACCTCCTCCAGTCCTGGCGTGCCAGAGCCTAAGCACCTGATCAGAGTAACTTGAAATGCAGTTCATGAAAGTTGAACAGTCTGAAAAACATACAATCCATCTAATGTTTTATGCATATCTACAGGTCGATAATGTTATTTATCATTACAGCATACTGGCATGTAGACAGAGCCCGAGAGAGGACCACAGGGCTATAAGCCAAGGGGAAGTACAAACAAATGACAGCCCAGCAACACAGTGCATCTATTCGGTAGCAATTATCAGTTTGTGAGTAACTACCAGGAAAGCAGTGGAAAAAAAATGACCTAATGGCCACAGGTGATGGTTAGAGACCTCTGTGAGTTCTGTGGAATAGCTGTGGAAGAAACTTGTTAGCTATGGGTCAAAGTAAATAATTCTAAATAAGCAGCAGTAAAAAAATATTTCACAGCTTACATGTAGCAGTTACAGTGACATTCCACAACGTCAAGAAATGCCATAAAATTAACAGAAGAAACAAGTGTCCAAATTAATGAAACTTTACTGAATATTTTGTTTATTTATGGCTGCCATCTCAAGTTTTAATCAGATAAATCAGTAGAAATTTTCCATGTAGGTAATAGTAGCAATACTGAGGCTGTATTACCTAACATGCCACATATGAAGGAATTAATCATACCAAATGACCCTGCAGGAGAGTAATCTACCCACCTGCTGCAAACATTGCTGTGCATATAGACACACTGCCGTGAGTGTCAACCCTACTGACCACAGTCCAGGGCCAGACTCAGTTGAAACAAGCTGAGCACTTGGGAATTAGGAAGGGAAGAAAGGGTGACATGAAATAAAACCACCAGTGGTTTGCAAGAGAAGTGACTTGTAGGCACAAGTTGGCATCAAAGCTCGATGGTTTTGTAATTGCTTTCCTTTAAGCATTCCTCTAAACCATGGCCTTGCAAATGCTGGGCCCTGGAGTGCACTTGGGTATTCTCCAGAGCCACCTCTCAGAATGGAAAGCTTTGTATCACATTTCTTGAGGTGACATTCCCTCCTAATTGCAGCCCAGCCTGTTAGACTTAGGAAAAGCAGAGGTTTCTGTTGGCTAGATATTTCCTTAACATAGTTGCAACTGTTTGATCTTTTGCAGAAAACATCACATTTAAAGGAGAGTCTACAAGAGAGAAAAAAAAAATCAGGTTGCATGAGAAATGAGAGACTAAAGGAACCGTGAGAAAAGCTGCAGAGACAATCTAGAAATCTTTCCTTTGGGGAAATCTAGATGGGTATAGATCAGAGGATGCAACGAGAAAATTCCATTTGTGCAGATGGAAAAAGGTAATTTTGTTAAACTGACTTTTATCATGGCAGTGTGTAGTTAAGTTGCCACAAAGAATGTATAGTATAAGCTCATAACCATCTTGAGAAGCAAAACTTTTTGCACTGGTCTGGTCTCTATGATCCATGTAAATTAGCTGGATTATTCATTACTTGGGAGGAGATTGTTTTTGGTTATATCATAACAAGGAAATAGTTCCTCTCCTACTTTCGTGACTATCAGTTCCACGTTTGTCTATCATGCCCATCTACACAGTAAGCTCTTAACTTTAGGTTTGACTGAGGTTCAGATTTTACTGGGGTCTTTAAACTGGGAGGATTGTTGCCTTGGCTTTTTATAATGACTAGTGCAGAGGGCACAAATAGCCCACAAGATGACTCAGCCTTGCAGTGATGCAGAGAAAGGCTAATATGTATGCTTTTGTTAAGTGCCTAAATTAGGATACTTCTAAAGTACTTAAAAAACTGTGTCTGTCGCTTGAACATTGGCTAGCAGAATGGAAAGAGCTAAGTAAAACTGTAATACAGAATATAGTAATAAGCCGCATAAGGATAAGTAAAGTTGTTTATTACAAATCAAGCCAAGTGACATCTCTCAGCTACAAAGCTTGATTTATTTCCTTTTTCCTGGCATGGCTTATGGCATGTGTTAGCACTGTTATCCATGCATTATAAATATTTATTTATGTATTTATATTTTATGCTTTTACAGGCCAGTAAAAGCAAATAACTGAACAAGTTTACAGGCAGTTACTTTTGTGTTTAATGGAAATAATAATCTGCAAATGTCCTGCTTTGTGAAAGCACTGAGCTGAGCTTCTCCAGGGAACAATTTATAGTAACTGAGTTTTTTCCCTCTGGGTGCTGGGAACCCAGTCTTTGAGTCCCATATTTACTCTTTTTAAGACAATAGAAACAGCAAATTTCTGTCAATTATGCTGAAACTTCTTAGAAATTCTTTTTTCAAGGATGTAAGTATGGATCATGAATGGCAGCAGTTTGCCATTGTGATCTCAAAAAAAGATATAAGGTTACGTCCACTTTAGTGAAAAACAATACTTATGATAATTCATGTTCACACTTTTAGTAATAACAATGTATTTTTATTTTTGAAATAAAATAATACTAAGTTAAAAACTATATATTTTACTTTACTGGTTTCTTTTAAAAGAAGGTTATGGAAAAATAAAGGGAAGAGGAGGGAAGATTTGGGTAAAATAAAAGGAATGAAATGACAATCAAATGAGGAAACTTTTAGAAAATATTAACTAAAGCAAATAATCATATTTTGATTATTTTATTTGATCTATTTAGATTAAATTGTTTGTAGAAAATGAGAACATTTTGAAAGCATTAGATTTTCTGTGGGAAATATAAAACAAAAACAAAAACAACATACATTTATGTTCATATCACAGATTTGCAGAATCGAAAAGTATCGAGAATTGAAAAAGACTCACAAATACCATGACATTCTAGCTCCACACAGGACAACCTCAAATTCAAATCTTATGTCTGAGAACACTGTCCAAATGTTCCCTGAACTTTTGCAGCTTAGTATCATGACCACTACTCTGGGGAACCTGCTCTGGTGGTTTACTCTGGAACATGGATGAAGAAAAATTTTGGCAAAAAACTAATTCCTAGTATCCAGTCTGAACTTCTCCTGATGAAGCTTCATGCCCTTTTCTTTGGTCAAATTTGAACATATGAAAAAAACTTTTTTTTTCTCTTTTTCCCTCTTTCTTTTTTATTTCCCTTAAACCAGTCAAACTTGATTAGACTCTACATATTCTCTTAAATACCACATCTCATGTGGAAGAGTTTTCTGTGTAGCTTATTGAAAAAGTCATCTTACACTATGGCAGGAGAAGTATGGTCATGGAGGGGGGTGGCTGAATACAAAAATATTGCATTTTCTCATCAGTGCTGGATGTCAAATCCCCAGTGTAAATTTTGGTAGGTTCAATAAATCAAGACAGTCAGTTGCTCTTTCTGTACAGAGTCAGTGCATAAAGGAAGAGCAACTGACATCACCTACCTGGACTTGTGCAAAGCATTTGACACTGTCCACGTGACATCCTGGTCGCCAAATTGGAGAAAAATGGATTTGATGGATGGACCACTCACTAGATAAGGAATTGGCTGGATGGTTGCACTCAGAGAGCTGTGTTTGTCACGGCCCAGTGTTCAAGTGGAGGCTGGTGACGAGTGGCCTTCCTCAGGGATTGTTGCTGAGACCAGTGTAATTTAACATCTTTGTAGGAGACATGGACAGTGGTATCAAGTGCACCCTCAACAGGTTTGCAGACAACACCAAACTGAGTTGTACAGTTGACATGCCAGAGGGAAGGGACACAATCCAGAGGGACCTGGACAGGCTGGAGAGGTGGGCCCATGCCAACCTCATGAAGTTTAACAAGGCCAAGTGCAAGGTCCTGCGACTGAGTTGGGGCAATCCCAACATAGATACAGGCTGGGCAGAGAGTGGCTTGAGAGCAGCCCTGAGGAGAAGGATTTGTGGGTGTTGGTTGCTGGAAGACTCAACATGAGCTGGCAGTGTGTGCTTACATCCCAGAAGGCCAAGCATATCCTGGGTTGCATCAAGAGAAGTGTGACCAGCAGGCTGAGGGAGGTGATTCTGCCCCTCTGCTTTGCTCTCATGAGACCCCACCTGGATTACTGCATCTAGTTTGGGGCCCCCAAAATAAGAAGGATATTGAGCAGTTGGAGTGGCCCCAGAGCAGGGCCATAAAGATGATCAGAGGGCTGCAGCACCGCTGCTATGCGGACAGGCTAAGAAAGCTGGGGCTCTTCAGCCTGAAGAAGAGAATGCTCCATTGGACCTTACAGCGGCCTTCCAGTACCTGAAGGGGGCCTACAGGCAAGCTGGAAAGGGACTTTTTATAGGGCATGTAGTGACAGGACCAGGAGAAAGGGTTTTAAACTGGAAGATGGTAGATTTAGACTAGATGTTAAGAAAGTCTTGATTTTGAGGGGGTTGAGAAACTGGATCAGGATGCCCCCACTTTGGAAGCATTCAAAGCCAGGCTGGACTGGGCTTTGAGTGACCTGGCCTAGTGGGAGGTGTCCTTGCCTGTAGCAGGAGGGTGTAACTAGATGATCTTAAAGGTCCTTTCCAACCCAAACCATTCTATGATTCTATGAAAACAGCTCAAAAATTATAAAAAGACCAATCTCTTCCATATTTCTATACTAATAAAAATGATCAGCAAATAAATGATCAACAAATCACCTGCAAGCAAAATCTGTACAGCAAGTTTCCGGCCACTGGGGTCATCCAGTTGTCCTAGAATATGAAATTTTATTATGTATATTCATCAGAGTTATTTATTCTCTGTAGCATGTAAGTGAAAGGAAAAAGACACTGAACATTTCATTATGTTCCTCCTTCTTTTTTAAGCAGTTCAGGATTCAGCCTTCTCTTTGATGGTGGTTTAAGAGGACTTGATAATAAAGTAAACTAATTACAATGGAAATGGAGCTCAGCAAAACTTTTAGAAAAACACATTATCTTGTTTTAGGGTTCAGTTCATATACATTCATTTATCATCTTTGTAAGAGATGTACAGCAGAATGATGAATAATCCCTGGCTTCCAATCAGGAAATGTAAACTACTCTTCCTTTTCCTTTTTTTTCCCCCTTTTGTTTTCCTTCCTCCCTTCCTCCCTTCCTTCCTCCCTTCCTTCCTTCCTTCCTTCCTTCCTTCCTTCCTTCCTTCCTT
>NC_034438.1:6067541-6112837 GCF_002078875.1 Numida meleagris | reverse complement strand
TTCCTTCCTTCCTTCCTTCCTTCCTTCCTTCCTTCCTTCCTTCCTTCCTTCCTTCCTTCGTTTCTTCCTTTCTTTCTTTCTCTTTCTCTTTTTCTTTCTTTTTCTCTTTCTTTTATTTCTCTCACTCTTTTATTTCTCTCTTTCACACTTTCTCTCTTTCTTTTCTTCTCTCTTTCTCTCTTTCTTTCTCTTTTTCAATGAATAATGCATACAAATAAATTAGAAGAAAAAAATGTTGCCAAAAGCCTGGCAGGATGTAATATCAAGCAAGAAATGTAAAATGATGTGTCAGTGAAAAAGCCTCTGAAGGGAAGCTAAACACTATAATTCCTTCAGTCACAATTACATCATCAAATATGAACACAGGGAAAAGTCTGCAAAGTGCAAACCAGAGGACCAATGGGGATTGCACTGTGCTTCATGGGAAAAATAAATAAATAAATAAAAGATCCAACACCTATTTTTTTGTTGTTTCTGCTGTTCTTTTTTTTCTCAAACTGAGTCTCAAAATCATGTCACTGAACCTGTGACATCCACCTACCTACCGAAAGAGCATTAGCATCCTGTATCTCCATAAATCTGCACGCTTGTGACATCACTAAGCTGTTAAATCTGGAACTAGTTCAACTAGCACCCAGACTTGCTCCAGTGTTGACAAAAGGAGTTTCAGGTGATTAGACTTTCTTACACTAGATCAAGTCTTCAAATTCCTAAACTTACATGGACTGAATCTAGGTTATAGCTTCATCCTGCTGTCATACACAGGAGTCAGCTATAATGAACACAGCTGAATAATAACAGTTTAAACACAGCGCAAGAAGGTGTTAGTGGAAGATGTAAAGCTATGTTTGTAGCAAAAACAAAGAACTATGTAGCAAGGTCTTATGTTATCATGGTTTTATGATTTTTGTTATTGGTATTCCACATCATAGCATCATGTAGTGCATACGGAGTTAAAGAGTTAATGCTCCAGTTCTGTAGATTGTCAATATTATTGGGGACAAGGTTCTCAGAAGAGAAGAACTACATCTACCAGAAGACCTTCAATGTTCTGTTTCCGTTTTCCATTCAGAGGGAAAGATAAAAATGGTTGCAAGTCACAAGATTGACTTTCTTTTACTGCTCATCTCTGTGGTGTGTGCTCCCTAACTGTCTCGCCTTCAGCATTAGAGTAAGGCCTTTAGTCTTGGAATCTCTCTCTCTCATTTGATTTATTAGCTTCAAATCCTATTATTTTGTATGATAGTGTGTTATCTCGCATTCTGCTATCATATTTAGTAAATTGGTTTTCTCCCCTAGTTCGTTGCCACTCTTTTGTTTTCTCCCTACGTTTTTTTCCCCTTCCCCCTTCCCCCTCTCACAGGGTGTGGATCTGTGGGTCCCTCCACCCCACTTATACATGGAACTGGGCTGAACCAGCCCACAAACTGTTGACTCATGCATTTCCCTGAAGTGTCCACACTCAGTGAAGGCTTATTCCACTTCTGCCTCTTCAGAGTCTGTGACTTATAACTTAGCTCTTAACAGTAAAACCATAGCAATAGCAATAGCATATCTGAGTAATAAAATGCATTGAGAAAGCTTTAAAATATCTATTTTTTTCTTTTTTCTTTTTCTCTTCAATTTTTTAATTTCCATCTCCTTAAAATTTTAAAAGAGAGAAGGGTTATAAAAAGGTCATGCTGTAGTACCCCAATCTGTCACTATTTTAGTTACCGTCTTTAAATCTGTTCTTATGTTCTTGAAAAAGAAACTACAACACCGCTAAGATAAACCACAAACTCATTAGACTGAAGGCTATCTCCATCTGTGTCCTCTAAAGGCAAGAAGAACTTTGACAAACAGATTAGACAAGATGAAATGCACTGCACAGTTATAGGCATTGATTACTAAATGTAACACAGCAACCTGTAATCGCTTTCCTCCCCTCTTTTTAAAACCTACACTCATTTTGGAGTATAAGTTTAAACTGTTCAGCTACTCAACTCCTCTGTGGCATTTGCTTTGTGAACAAGACTTACAAGAGTTTATCCTACCTGAAGTGGTTGAGTATATTATAATACACTAGAACAGCTTTTACTTTTTTTTTTTTTTTTTTGGTAAACAAAAGTGTGGTTTGAAAGCTGAAAAAGTTCATCAAAACAGAGTCAAGACAAAATCCAATTAGATCAATTTTTAAATTAATTTGTTTTCAATATAACTTCTTATCTCAGGATTTATAATTTTTGATTTTGAACTGACATTACCAATTAATCATATGAAATTAAGGTACATGGAAGAATTGGAGGAAGAACTGAGTACTTCGTTTAGAGATAAAATTACATTGGACTAAATTTCTTTTGTGTGCATCTCTCATTTTTCTTACAAAGCAAAAAAAAAAAAAAGAGAATCTCTCTCATTCAGTTGATTCTCTTTTGAATGTTTTCAAATTTCTTTTGATTGTTTGAGGGTTTAATTTTTGCCAAAAAAAGGAAAGGACAAATAAACAACAACAACAAAATTTTTCAGAATTATATGTGGTACATAATATTTTCACTAAAATATTTTTTTTTATTTTAAAAAGAAGCGCTTTCTGATTTCTAAGGAATTAGCTGCTTTATTAAGCTGCTTTATTACTAATATTTGAAATCTACAGATCATTTGGTGTGTCATTCAGAGGAATGTTTATGATAAATAGGAAAAAGCCAAGCAAAGCAGCAATAGTAGAGTCATGATGATGTATTATCCAAAATTTCAACTGTTCTAAAATAATAACTGTAGTAATAATAATAGTAATAAATAAAATCTTCCTTGATATATTTTGGTCATCCAGACAGCACCAAAAAATGTTGTGTTTCAATTTTGCAAACAGTGATGTATTTCAGGCACAGGTTATTGTACTTCAGAATAAGGGCAGAACTTTAAAGGTAACAGGCTGCTAAATCATATTGGATTTCAAATGGTTTTTGAATCAGTAGACATCTATAGGTGTCTTTAAATTCTGAGCTCTACCAACACATCTAGGAATGTAAGTCAGCATTTGAATCTTAAAAGCCAAACCAATTGAACAACCAGTTCCTACAAGAATGTGCCTGCACCAGCTCTCCAGAAGGAATCACAACTCAAACCCTATTCTTCCTGACAGCTGCTAGTATTAACAGAAAAGCTATCAAAGTTTATGTGTTTATCACAATTTACTGAAATAATTTTTAATTCCACTGCAAAAAGCTATTCTCTCAATACTGAACAGATGGTTTGAGTCCTTTCTGATGACCAAGTTACACTCATTTTTTTTACACTTAAATGTACGTTCAAGACATAGTGCTGATTCCAAACATAAGCTTTCTTTTCCTTTTGGTAATGAGACTGAAGTTACAACTTTTATTCTTTTGTTTTACTGTTGATAATATCTATCTCTTCCCACTTACCTCCTTTCTATACCCAAGGCCACCACAAACCCCTGAATTCAACTACCAATACATAAAGAAACATTTAATGATGGATAACGGCCAACATAAAGATATTCCATTAAGGCACAGAAAAATCTCTTTTGGCAGCCCTATAAAGAATAAAGAAATCAAGGAAGGATGGGAGCTCTCATTGTGTTAGAAGCCAAAATATATTTATTGTCCAGATGCAATTTCAATTTTATTGCCCAGATCACAAGTCATTGGTTAGCAGATGCTGGGCAGGGAATCTAGCCGGTCAGCTAATAGCCTCCCCACTGCTGAAATTAACTAACAGTCAAAAGATTTAATAACCAAAGGTCACAATAGGCTATTTGAAGAGTCAGTAGGAATCCAGCTGATAAATTATCTTCTTCTCTTCTGGGGAAAACACTGCCTCACCTCCCTCCGTGATATAAAATGAGAATTAGAAAAGTAAACTCTTACTTCAGGCCAAAAAGTTGATTTTCACAGCTTGCTAGTGTGTTCCAAGGAGTGCAGTTCCTGTCCTAAACTCTTGTCTATGCTGTTGTTATTTCTTCTGACACTAAAATTAGCAAGAGGAGCTAAAGTACTGATAAATGTATTTGATCCTTAGGTGTGAGTGGAGATTTTGAAGTCTATTTTTGTAAAAGATTTTGAGAATATCAAAGAGAAGATATTGTGTGTGTATGTAGAATACTTGTAATGCTTATTTTTGTATTTGTATCTCAATTCTTCTCACAATCTGTCATGATAGGGTTAAGAAAACCTAGCAGAGATAGGATGGGAGTCCTCAAAAGTGTTATGATATCAGAATTTACCATCAAATTATACCGACTCATCAGACTTCAATCTAATTGCTAGGGGCACGTAGAAGTATTTTTTTGTCACGTTTCTTATTAAGTTCATCATTCCCATCTGAAATGCCAAGAAAATGACAATCTGGAGCCTTGATAAGCTTCTAGCATTTTCAGTAAAAAGTGACCATTAGTGAACAATGAATGTTTCATACTTATTAAAATTACATATTTTTTTCACCTTTAAATTCTCCCTGAATTTGGCAGAAGCTGATTTTGACAACCTTAAACTTGGCCTCACAAAACATCAATGTCTGAAACAAATACTGCCATTATGAAGTAATTTCAAGCAGTGAGGAAACGGAGAAAACTTTCCCTTACTCTGCCTTCATTAAATCCATCCTTACGTGCTCCCTTATTCACATGTTAGAAGATCTGCAAAAGCATTTCAAGCCCTCCTGTCATTCAAATTGTGGGACTTTGTCCATGCTTTACTGAAAAAGCCTGAAGTGCAAGATGGTTAACACCATAATGTTAATGCTAGTGGAAAGACACACTGGATTCCACTATGTTTGCCTTACAATTGTAAGCTAGTGCTGGTCTTCGGCTTGAGCTTGATCTGCAAACTATCTTGACTCAGATCTGTCCTGTCCACATTGTCAACAGAGGGCAGTTTGAATTCAGATACTCAGCATCTGAGTTGACTTTTGTGCCTCAGTTTACTTATCTGGTTGACCTCTTGGCTTGTTCATGATTTTAAACAACAGTGTGAACAACTGAAAAGTATAGTTTAGAGATTCAAGAAGGCATAAAAGCAAAGTTAAATGTTGAGCATATTAGTATGATTAAATAGTAGAAACAGGCTTGAACACACAACTTTTGCAGTGGCCCAAATCCAGTCACTGAGATTTGATTTTATAAAACAAATGATGGAGTTTCATGCACAGTACACTTCATTAGAGAAAATATTATTGTTATTATTATTATTAATACTAATAAAATCTGTTGGACAGAACTTGTGCTATTGTACCAAAATATCATCAAAATTTGATGTTTTCAAAGTGGCAACAAATCTTGAGTCAAGTCAAAAAGAGTATTAGAGACATTTGTCTTAATAGATTGCAGTCCATAAGTGGAAAGGAGTGTCTCTTGCAGATTAGGCAATACACATAAATTCATGATTTCAGTTCAAGGGATTCTTAGTGCTGAAATTAACCTAATTCATACATGTTAAAAGAAAGACAGTGGTTTATTGTGGTTGAAGGTCGAGAAATAAGAAAGAGAAGGAGTGTAAAAAAAAATGAAATTAAAAATCTACATCTTTGGTGGAACAGTTTGGACTACAACGTGGGACTTGTTTGTCTGAACATAGACGAACTGATCAATAAATGTTTCTAGGAGTGACTGAGTCAGTTTAAGATAGATATCAAAGCTAGGTTAATATGAATCAATCTCTGGAAATGTCTGCTTTTTTTTTTTTTTTTTTTTTCTATTCTGGACTCTCATGAAGAAAATGTTAGGTAAGGAGAACAGATAAAGACCTCTAAATTTTAGACAGTGGAATTTGGGGGATATTAACCATGTCTTTACTTATTAGTGATAAACCAGTCTTCAGATAATCCAGCTCCATTCAGAGGGATGGGCACAACACATTATGGTAACAGCATAGTCAAGGGCGGCGGGGTTACTCTATAAAAAAAGAAAGATTATTGAATGGATATTGAATGGGTGCTAGATAGAGTATCTAATAACTCATTACCAATATGGGTGTTTGCATAACTATTTCTAAGCATAAATCCCACAGAAAGCACTGATGCTTATGCTGCATGTGAACAAGGTTACTTGTTTCAAAACTTCTGTGAGTTTTTATAAGGTTTGGATCATCTAGCCTCAGTTTAATTTTTAGACAACAACTCTACTTGTTAAAATGCTGTGAAATACTTCAGGAACGGAGGGGAAATATGTAGATTTCTCAGATAGGTAAAGAGCTATTCCACATTCAGAGATTGTCTCTGCACTTGCACAGAGATTTTGGTGCCAGCGCAAGAGATGAGCATTATATTAGCGTCCCTGTCAAGCCGTTACTTTTCCTAGTCAGCAGTTCTTCTCTTTTAGTCCCACACTTCCCTTGGCCAATTACATTAATGTGTGTTTGTCAATACTGAATTTCATTTGCTGCATAACAGCTCTGAGCCCAGCAAATCTTGTTGAATTTTCCTTGCCTCTTAAGGCTGAGTTCTTGCTTCTCCCCAGCTTTTTGTTGTCAGCAAAACTTAACGCATTTACAATCGGTCTCTTGATCTAGGGCAATTACAGGGAGAAGCAATAGCAGGTGCAGGAGGCTTAACAAGCAACGGATGTTGTACTATCACTATGGTCTCCAATCCTGTGTTCGTATCAGGGTTGTCAAATTGGTTCAAATTAAATTGACATGGTGGTAGAGTGGGTATCACAAAGTCGTTATAAATCTGAGACTTTCTTGGCTCTAATACCTTCAGAGGAGACAAGGGGAATGAGACAAGCATGTGAAGAGGCAGCAGAAGAAGGCGAGACTGAATGAAGGGGAAAAAAAAAAAGAGAAAAAACTTTAACGGGCTATCTGCTATATCTGTGGATTGTCATAAAATAATTGATGAGAACACGCACAGTACAGAATATAAGTAATGCATACATCATTATTCAGTAATAGTTTTGCTATTCTCAAGGCAAAGAATGAGCAAGATAGAGCTTGCAAAGGATGGAAGACCCTGCAGCTTGGTGTCTCCAGCTTTTCCTGATCAGGCCATCCTCAGCTCTGGAATGTGGAGTTCTGAACTGAGCATGTGGGACACTTCAGAGGAAAGATGGTGCTTCTAGATGAAGAAGCAATTATATCAAGGTTTCCTATATCCTGAATAATTCTTCTGGGTTTGGGGGGACATTATTGCGGCCTTCCAGTTCCTGAAGGGGGGTGGAGAGGGACTTTTTAGAAGGGCATGTAGAGATGGGATGAGGGGAAATGGCTTTAAACTGGAAGAGGATAGATTTAGACCAGATATTAGGAAGAAATTATTTACAGTAAGGATGGTGAGACTCTGGAACAGGTTGCCTGGAGAGGTTGTGGATTACCCCACCCTGGAGGCATTCAAGGGCAGGCTGGATGCGGCTTTGAGCAACCTCATCTAGAGGAAGGTGTCCGTGCCTACAGCAGCGGAGTTCGAACTCGATGATCTTAAAGGTCCCTTCCAACCCAAACCATTCTATGATTCTATTATTCTACGATTATGCTACTATAAACTGTCATTTTCTAACTATAATTGAATGGTTTGAAATGTTTCATTCTTTAAGCACTCAGTAGATTATACAAGATTACTTTTAACAAACTGAATGCTTCTAAGGACTTATGGAAGAGATATCAAATAGGAAAAAAGATAAGGAAGTTCTTAGACTGGTACATTCCCAGGCACAAGCAGAGAGAAAACTCCAGTTCCCCAACTCCAACAATGAGCCTGACAAAGCTCATTTTTTCACAGATTCTCAAGTCATAAAGGTGGTCATCATGGACATCAGACAAATAAATATTTCCAGAATATGAAGAAATAATCATGAAATGCCATAAGTAACTCAACAGAGGAAAATGCAAATTCTTGCACTTGAGGATAAATAACTCCAGGCACTAATGAATACTGGCAACCATTTCTCTGGAAAGAAAAGACTTAGTGGACAAGAAATTTAATATAATCCAGTAGTGTGCCCTGGCAGTGTAGAAGGCTTCAACATCCTGGGATAAATTAGGAACAATATAGCCAGCAGATCAAAGGAGGCAGTCTTTCTCTATACCGTGTTGGTGAGACTACATCTAGACTTTGGGGTCCAGTTCTAGTTTCTGTAATACAAGAGAGATGTCAGTGAGACTGGAGTGTGTGACAAAGATGATGACCTTGGTGTTGTCCACACGTGAAGTGTATTTTAAAGTTTCTGTGGTATTCCACAGAATACAGGCAGTCTAGAAAGCTACACAGTTTTTCCTAAAGTAGACATCTAAATTTGGTTGGTTGTAAACTCTGTAGGCTTTACTACCTTTTTTACAAAGAGATTTGGTTCTGTTATCTAAATAGAAGCATCTAGTGTTATTTCAGATTATGGGAGAACATGAAACATCAAGATGGGTCTGGCAGAGCTATCTATAATCCCCTGTACTCGAAGCTGGAAGCCAAAAACAATTATCTGGTGTACCTTGAATAGCATTAGACACCTGATTTTGGTCTAAACCTTGATTTCTTTTGTGAAAGAAGTTTAGAAACCTATTTCAGAGGTAGATCTTTACATCTAAATATCTACAGTTATGTTTACATTCTGTAGGTTAAATCCCATCCTAACACAGAAGTGGATGAAATCTCACTCAGGATATGGTGAAATGCATTTGTGCAGAACCAACACTGCCCTGCTAAAAACACACTACTTTTTTTTTTTTTTTTTCCAAATACTGTAATAAGGAAAATAATAAAACCAGACAACAATTTCATCCCATGTTTTGTGCAATGAGAATTCTATTTTACCCCCAATTAGCTTGAATCCTTAAGAACTTTCAGGAGGAGTTTAGTAAATTAGCTGTTAAGTTAACTAATCCTGCTTATTGCTGTTAATTTCTGAATGCTACCCTGCCTTAATTTCCATAGTCTCAAGACAAATGGCCAGCTCTTGAACTAGCGTATTCAGTGCTACACTCTGTGGTTTAGGGTAGAAATGAAATTTTTTCCCTGATGAGACAACAGTGTTGGTAAGTCTCCTAAACCCTACATTCTGAACTATCTTCTTGTGAGAGGCAGGGGACTGCTGTTTAGAGACTGGCTTCAGACTGAGGGAAGAAAGAACAGAAAACTTGTCAGCTGAAGAGAATCTTTAGACATTAAGGTTGTTATCATGAGGCAGATAGACTTGTTTTTCATTTCCATCAGTCTCTTTCACATAAAAAGCATTTACTATCAGGACATACTAAAGCTATCATTGATTGAGTGCCAAGCATCCAGTACGCATCTTCTTCATAGATTTAGTCAGTCTATGATACTTAACTTTCTGTGTTTCACTACATGTTTTTTATTTCATCACCATCTCTCCCTTCTTTTTCCCTTGTTGGTTTGACTTTCTCAGATTCTAGGCTCTGTATTCTTTCACCCCAAAGTGTGCATGACGTTCAGATTATAATCCTCTCTTAATGGCCTATCCAGAGTAATTTGAGAAAGTAACACATGCACACAGATTATACTCATGCCTTCTGCAGTTTAACTATTCTTTAGTAACCCATCCAAAGGATCCAATTACTTAAGCAAAGCAGAATCCATTACTCATATTTAAGTCCTGTTGCAATAATGTACTGCTTTCTATCAGATTCCCAGTTCCTGACATCGGTCATTGACTTTGGATTTAATACACTGAAATGATTCTGCATATGTGTAGATCTCATGAAAGTACATCTATAATTAGATTTATTACAAAATATCTGCAAAAAAGTCCCTTCTTTGGAAAAGTGCATTTTGGTTGCTGAAAATCCTGTCTGCGCATCTATGAGTGCAAGGAAGATTTCCAAAGTCTTTTTAATAGTTTAAATATTGTTAACTAATGTAATTGATTTTTTTTTCCCCACAAGAATATAAGGAACTATAAGAATTCTTAGAAAGTTCTAAATCTTTTTCTCCAGTTCATTCCACACCCAGAAGGAAATGTTTACAGAAATTACTTGCCTTTACTGATGAAGCTTTTAATTTTTGTTTATTTTGTATAAAGAAAAGGCAGTGACAAAAAAGTAAAAAAAAAATATATATAAAATGTTATCTGAAGGAGTATAGTCACGATGTGGAAGACACAGAGCATTACATAGAACAAATGATCAGCTGAAATGCATACTGTGGAAATATTTGCTTGGCTTGTATGATTCTCCCAGGGAATGTTGGGATATTCTCCAGCAGATGTTTCATTGTTCAGACATTTAAAACTAGATTAAGAAAAGCAATAGGAAAGCTAGTGCAGTGAATAAGCATTCAAAAACTGGATGAGATTGCAATTGGAACAGATGAGCTCAGTGTGCCTTATTAAATATTTGACTGTTCTGATCCTAACATGACCTATAATTCTTTGTAACTTGTTTGTATGTTCTTAAGAAATAAATTAATACAATAAATTGTAGAAATGTGGATTTGATTCAAATCTATCAGTAGATGATATCTTTTGAATGTTTAACTAAGAATTATTAAACAAATACCATACTGAGTTATCTGCCTGGATTATGACCTTGTTCACTGGTGTCAATTACCCTTATACTATATACATGTATTTTGTTTGTTTGTTTGTTTTTAATAGTATTTACATGTTCATGTAAACACAGACAAAGTTCAGTAGAGGAGTTATTCCTCCTGTCTGTCATACATTGTCTTCCCTCACAGTAGACATCCCTAAAACATCCATCTAAATTAAATTTTTTTTTTTGCACTCTTATGCCACCTGTAGGCTTCTAGCAGATGGTATAGTCTCTGTCCCCTGAAAAATGCAAATAGCAGAGGTACCACTAAGCAACTGAATCCATAGCGTTAATACATAAATGATTGTCTCCAGTCTACACACTGTTATTTTTTTGCATGTGTGAATGTGTGGACTGTGTTCGTTGGGATGAGAAAGGTGGAAATTGAGGAGAAGAAATGAGACTGCACTTGAAAATTAAAATTACAACCCCACCAAATGCAAAACAGAAAGAGAACAGAATTTTAAATAGGTTGGTAGATAACATCAGCTCATTAGCAGTTCTATTACAACTTACACTGGTGTGTTTTCTCTCTGAACATGCATACAAAAAAAGTCATATGTTTGTGTCTACGTGACTGTTTGTGTATGGAAGGTAGTAAATTAGGCAGACATAGCAAAAGTTATTTTAGGACAGTCTGAAAATTAAAACATGGCCTTGAAGACTATGGGGGAGGGGGGGAGTAGGAGGAAGCAAAAAAGATTGCTGAAGCTGATTTTGAGAAATTTTGATGTATCTCAGGTGGACAAAGGTCTTGTGGACTTTACAGCCTGAAACTGACAATAATTTATTTCTATTTTAAAACGATATTGTTCAAAGCTGGAACATATCTGGATAAATGGAAGCTGGGGCCTTGCTCCTGCAGCCTCTGCCTCAACAACCAAGTTCAAGAGGTCAGCACAAAGCCGATCAAAATAAAGAATACAAAACCTATTTGCCTTTCTAAACACAACTACACCACAATGCAAGATTTTCTTCAGATTGTCCAAGAAGAAGTGATATAGCAACAAATTTAAGCTGTTGCAATACCAGAGATGAAAACAAAACAAAACAAAACAAAAAACACAACAATTTTTTCTTTAAGACTAAAACTTCCATTTTTGCTAATAGGTGCTATCATGAAAGGTCTGTGAACTCTGTTTGCATAAGATGTTACTGCTATTGTCTTTGTGATAACGAGTCAATATATATCAGCTTAATGAAATGAAGGCTGAACAGCAGCTGCATGCAAATTTTAAAGCAAGATCACTGGAGATTGAGAATAGTATATGGACAACAGAAATGTAAACTGGGCTTGAAAGATTTTAAGGGGATCCTGGAAGGAAGAATTAGTGAAGTTTCAATGATATACACAAATAAGATGAAAATAATAAATGCAGATATAATATTTATTTTGATGAAATTGGGATTCATCAGGAATTTTATTTACCGTAGTCTTTAAAAATATCCTTTTTTAAAGGTTTTTCCATTTAGAATGTCAAAAATTGGCATAGAGTCTAATCACAGTAATCACTCATATATTGATGGGTGATTCCACCCCTCCACTCTTCTCACATGAGACCCCACCTAGAGTACTGTGTCCAGTTCTGGGGCCCCCAACACAAGAAGGACATGGAGCTGTTGGAGCAGGTCTAGAGGAGGGTCATGAAAATGATCAAAGGGTTGGAGCACCTCTTCTATAGGGATGGGCTGAGAGAGCTGCAGTTCTTCAGCCTGGAGAAGGTTCTGGGGAGACCTAATAGCAGCCTTCCAGTACTGGAAGCCGACAGGAAAGCTGGGCTTTTTATAAGAGCATGCAGTGACAGGACAAGGGTAAATGGCTTTAAACTGGAAGAGGGTAGATTCAGACTAGATATTAGGAAGAAATTCTTTACTGTGAGGGTGATGAGATGCTGCAACAGGTTGCCCAGAGAGATTGTGAATGCCCCCACCTTGGAAGCATTCAGTGCCAGGCAGGATGGGGCCTTGAGCAACCTGGTCTAGAGGGAGGTGGGAACTAGATGATCATAAAGGTCCCTTCCAAACCAAGAGCAGCAGAAATAATTTTGCAGTGGGTTTACCTTAACTTCAAATTGGTTTATAAAAGCAACATTTACTTTGGTTTGGAAAAAACCTGCATATGTATAATCAAGGACATGGCCCATTTGCTATCTATTGCATTTTTTCTGAAAAATATTTTGGTCCCTATTTCTCATTGAGTCAACAGAATCTGAAAGTAAATTCAGTTCATACAAGAAATCTCTACTTAATGTGAGGAAGTTAGAAAACCTAACATTTTATTTATAAATACTATTAGTAGGCTGAATATGTTCCTGCATTCATTTACCGACAGTATAATCTTGGCTACTGGATGCTTTATTCTGAGTGTATACAGTGGAATGAATTTCTACAATCAGATTAATGTTCTTGATTACCTTTAAGATTTTGTTTGTAGTATTTAACCACTGGTGTAAGGGGTGCTGGGGAATAAAGCTTTTTTACTACTTCAGATTTTTGGGGATTTGGGAGGACTTTCCCCTCCTGGGTCCTTAGACATCTGCATGGATATATGTGAGCAGACCTAATTATGCACCAACTAGAGTACAGGTGAATCTTCAGAAAGTACAAAATGAGATAACTGAACTAGGTTTGTTAGAAGGACACTGTCCAAAATTGCTGTAAAAGCATCAGCGAAGAGGTGCTTTCTTGCTAAAAGGAACTATTGGCACATTGTCTAAGCTCCTTTGATGCTTCTAAGAGGAATTAGAAGCATTAGAGACAAAGACGCATTGGAGGTCTTCATCTAGTCCAGGTAGTGAGATGCATTTAGGGAGGCACTTTGCTTTTCACCTGAAATATCATCTGACCAAACCAAAGCATTTGTAATTCATGCCACTGAAGCAATGAATCAGGACTAGAGAATGGTTTCAGTGTCAAAGTTAAAGCAGACAACTAGACACAATAACATCGCTCCTGTTACATATAAGTGAAATCTTCTATTCTGTAATTTCCCACTAACAGCATTATATGTTATTCACATCATAATTTCCCTTCCTCGCCAGAGCAAGAAATGACACTGAAAGGCAAGTGAAAAATAACTTTAAAATGGTATACAGATATAACTTCATACAAGATTAAGGCATTTGGAAAACCTTTAAAATATAGATGTTTATTTATTTATTTATTTAGTAACCTGTCTCTTTTACTTGATAGAAGCTATTTCAGAAATCATTCAGTCAAAGACAGATACATATATGAACGAATACAGTGACAGCAGAAAAGGAGACAATATCGGCAAAGATACCAGGATATTGTCTTATTTTGTAAGTCCAAAGAAGGTTTTCATTCCCAATAACAGTTATTCAAACAGTCTTAGTACTTTGCCATGTTCCACACTGAACTTTAATCCTATGATTTCTGGCACCAAGGTATTATTTTCACTTCAAAGAATTGCTTTGTGTTAGTAAGAAAAAACTCAATCTTTCACAGCAAAAGTACTATATTTTCAAATACATAACTTCCACTTAATAATAAAAAAAGGAGTTGTATAAAAGACCTTGTAAATAAGGTTTAAGATAACTTCACTAAAAGTAATATACAGAGATGGAAATCGGGAGAAGTTGTGTTTCATGGAAGCTGAAATAATGCTCTTGGGGTAGGGGATATCAAAGAAAAGGAACTGATGATGGTTGAAGTAATCTGGAGTAAATCCTCCTTTGTATTGCTCATGGATACATAGAACCTGTATTGTTGCTGAATGACTGCTAATATTTTTATTCTTTTACTTTTTTCCCCCAGAGTGAAAAAGAGGTAGCTATAGGAATATGGATAGGCACTTTGCATGGCCTGCACTGCGTACATACTTCTGCCTCAATTCTGCAGAAACATTGGCATTATATGGACTCAGGGGTTCAGAAATTCTAGTTTCCTGGTATTGTGAGAACAATAAAATCACCTTCATAAGCCCAATTCCATTTCACTCTGGTGAAAGATTATCTGAGAATTATTTGCAATTTTCTATTTAAAATCAAGATTTAGGTTCATCTAAATGCTAGCACTGCTGAAATAAATCCTTTTCAGAGGAAGCCAGAGAAGGTCCTTTGATTTCAGTGGATCTTCACAGACTTATGTCATCCAGAGTTCTGACTCCTAAAGTCTTAGTGTCAGAGAGGATCATTTTCCTCTCCAGACTGTGTACAAAAGTAAATTTAGACCCCTTAATCCAGTGCCCTTGAAGATCCACTAGTAATACTGATAGTGGAAATGCCAGTTTAAAGCAGTGTTCAGGTATTATTTTTCCATCAAATAGCTATAATAGATGATAACCCTTGAACTTGAATTATACCCTATTATTTTCCATTCTGCTTATGGTTGTGAATCCCTATCCTTAGAACCTCAATTGAACATATTTTTGCCATGCAGAAACATCATTTTAAATTTCTTCTAGAATTTTTCTTTCCTAGTCATTAACAGAGATATTTTCTGCATTATTTTCAGAGAATAATTTTTTATTATAAAATTCACAAGCCATGAACCAGTGTAATAAAGAGGAAAAACAGATGAAATGGAATTATGTCATTTTTACAAAAAATTCTATTTAATCTTCTGATCAACATTCAAAGTAGATAGTATACAGATGATTCTTGTACTAGCAATTTTTTTTTTGTTTAATATTTCTGCAGTATCAAAATACAAGTCAAGATGGATGATCTTCTCCCCCACCCACACATGAATTATAATCTTTTAAAAAAGTCAAAACAACTCAAAAGATATAGAGATATTCTTTCTGAACTGAGGAGACAATAGTCATGTTTGTCAGTGCTTATATGCAACCACAACCTGTGACCTGAATACTTATGAACATCAGAGTGGCTAAAATAAGTCAGACTAAAGGTCTGTTCAGATCAGTCTCCTGTCTGTGACAGAGGCATTAAGCAAATGTCTCTCAAAGAGTATAAGATCAGGACAACAAGGTGAAGTAGAACAAAGTTCCTTTGATTTCTTTTTGATCTCCTTACCATTTGGGTCTCAAAAGATTCCTGGTCTAGAGTAGAGTCTCCATATTCAGTAACCTGTAATGGATTTATCTTAGAGAATCATAGAATCACAGAATGGCTTGGGTTGGAAGGGACCTCAAAGATCATCTAGTTCCAACCTCCTGCTGTGAGCAGGGTTGCCACCTACTACATCAGGCACCAGATCAGGCTGTCCAGGGCCACATCCAAAGTGGCCTTGAACTCTTCCAGGGATGGGACATGCACAGCTTCTCTGGGCAGCCTGTGCCAGCAACTCACCATGTTCTCAGTGAAAATCTTCCTTCTGACTTCTAATCTAATCTCTTCGAGGAACTTCTAGTCTCCCTTGGAAATGTGTTCCTTGTCAATATTATGCACCCAAAACATCCGGGGCTAAGACAAATGGGCTGATGTGCTGCTATGTTGCTTTGTCTCCAGTGCCACAGAGAACGAAACAGGAAAATATGGAAAAGCAAGAAACACAAATATTCAAAAAGAACTACAGGCTAAGTCTCTCCAGTATATTGTTGTAGATCTCAGAAGCATAACTTCTGAGGAAGACTTATAGTCATGTCCTACAAAGAGTACAGGAACACGGAGTCCATATTCAATCCATAAACTACCAAATTTCAAAAATTTTTTTGAACACTTTGGAGTAATCTTTAAGCAAATCTAGTTCCAACAACCATCTTCTTAACTCTTAAAATAACACAAATGAAGAAGTAAAGCCAGAGACTTTGAGAAAAATGGGTCATATTCTCCTCTGTTAAAAAGTGACTTACACTGAAGTTTATAAACAAGCCAGCTTGCCCAAAATGGAGATTTTGCCTGGTGGTGCTTCTTTATATTATTTTAGCCCAGTTATCCTCTTGCAACATTTAAATTAAGAGTAATGTAGAATTTAGTGATGCGACACAGCACAACACAAGCACAAGCCTGTTCATGGATATCACAGTTCAAAGACAATAGAGGAACAAAATAGCATTCTTATGGTATAACTCATTCAAGCAATTTCAGACATCTATAGTAAAGTTAGCAAATCACCTCCCAGGAGTGCCTATTTCTCTCCATTGAATATAAAGAAGTCTAGAGTGATGAGCTCAGCAGCTAACACAATTTGCTGAGCACTACGTGTTGTTGTCTTTCTCTCAGAAATGACAGAACTGAAATATAGCAAAGTTTAACTAAGCCGTCACACTGCTGGAACACAACTCAACTTGGCAAAGCACCTCCACTACACTCCCTGATGTTGGAGAACACTGCCCACTGTGCACCACAAATCTGATGTTACTCTGATACACAATGGGTCTGGAAAGAGCCTGTCTGAATATATGGTTTCCTTTGTTTAAGAGATTTTTTGTTTTCATTTTCATTTGTTTTCTTTACTCCTTTCAACAATGGCACTGTGAGTTCCTCTTTCCATTAACTTTGGGAAGCAAGAATCAGTTTTAATAGAGCTTGACATGTTTAACAGCCAATGTAGACTAAGCCTTCATATTGATTATATGCACTTTAGACAATTTTATTTCAGTGAGGACTTTATGGAGGGAAAAACATGCTTCACATTTTTTCTCAGCATGATGCAGTTATATCCTGTAGGGCTTTGTATAACGTGCACATCACAATGCATTTGGCTTCCTTGACAATAATATATTTTCAGTTGGAAGAAAAATGAACCACCGCATGATTCATTTTGACTTTGTACACTGGGTTTATTTCACCCTTTGTAAACTTCATATAGCCAAGCCCAGAATTAGCTGTAAATGCCAGCATGATATATTTTTTTCCTACCATTTACAGTAATTTGAGCTCTGAGTGGGTCCAAAATTTATTGGCTGGAGGCAACTGGTCTGCCTTCAAGGATAATAGATCCCTGCATTGATCCAGGAACTACAATTTGTTTATTTGAGAATTTTCCTCGTTGGAATGAGAAAAAATGAGTATTCATTTTTTTTTAATTGTCTTAATTGCCAGTCTCAGTCCTGCTGCTGCTGGTCAGGTGCATCTGTCAAAGACTCAGCCATTGTTTCTAGCAGTTGTAACAAGGTGATAAGAAACTCAGCGTGCCTGCACACACAACTCTCAGCTTCTTACTAGAGCTGCAAGTCAGGTTTTCAAGACTATGTGAGACATCACAGTTCTTTTGACTTAGATCTACTACAAAAAATGTAGGCAGTCTGGATAGCTGGTGAAGTAGCTGTTATCATGTGCTTTGCCTTTTACTGGACCTTCACTGAGAACTCTAGATTATAAAGAATCAAGTCCACTGTACATAAACAGCAAGCCTCTTCTGAATAACAGTGGGAGAAAGAGGCCTTATGGAAAGCTTTGTGTTGTGGTCAGATTGTTCGTGGTGTTGTTACTTTGCTCTACCTGTTTCTTCCAGGAACACAAAATTATGATCCAAGAGGCAATGTCAGAGGGAGGGTGTAGGGGAGAGTAATAGTAATATGGCTTTTGAGGTTTACTAATAATGTAGAATTTTCAATTTTTTTTTTCCTACAGAAATCTTAGAAATGTAAATTAGTTCCAATTTATTTTAATAGTTGTCTGAGTTTAGAGAGATGCTAAATTACTTCTCCAAAAGATAAAGTGTTTTTCTGGTGGTTTTTTGGGTCAGAAAAATTTGTATTTCAGAAAATCTCTTTCTGTATAAATACACAGAACTAGAAAGAAAGAAGATCATACGAATATCATTCACTGTGACGGTGAGTGAGCACTGGAACAGGTTTCCCAAGGAGGTTGTAGAGTCTCCTTCCCTGGAGATATTCAAAACCCACCTTGATGTGACCCTAGACAACACACTCTTAGTGATCCTACTTGAAGCAAAGGGATTGGACTAGATCATCATAAATGGTCCCTTTCAACCTCAACCATTTGATTATTCTGTAATTTTGTGACACGTGGCAATACTGAAATTGTGCTGGGCAGATCTCATCTCCCCAGTTTGTTCTGCTGAGGAACTGTAAAGCTGCACAGACTTGCCTGATAACCAGTGCAAGAAGTTTGACTGTTCCTTAATGATTTCTGTAGCATGAGGCACAGAGGACTCTGAGGGAAGAACTAAATGGAAAGCCATTGAGTGTAAAGAGATGCATTTTGAGAAAGGATTTATAGAATGACCCAATAGATGGACCTTTGCTGATTCAAATTTGTATAAAAGACCAAGTCAGGAGGGAAAGAGACGAACAATCAACACTAGACTAATTTGCCTGATAATAGAAAATTAAAGAACTGAAGAGGAAGCAGCAGCCTGAAAATTTGCAGAGATTTGGATCTGATGGATAATTAGACACAAGAGTTAAAATAAAAAAAAAGAAAAAAAATGAAGGCATTGAATTAGAGAAAGAGTTCTGAAATACGCAATGAATTAACAGAGTTTATATAAAAACAAAAACTTAGATAACGGGGGGAAATTTAGAAAGCTTGCTAAGTATTCATAATCTGAACAGTTAAAACTTTTGATATAATTAGACAAGCATCTGTAACTTTACAGTCAGTACAGGTTGTAGTGTGATAACGAAGTGAAACTGATGAACAATACGCTACCACAGAACAAAGCCACCATGCAAACATATACATCAGGGATGGATTTGAATGACAGTCCAAAGAATGTAGTGCTAAGAGAAGGATTTTGTAAGCGGAGTTTTGCACCCTGCATACATCTCTAATTATATTCTAAAGGTGACATGCAACAAGGTCTTATATTGTTATGGATGGTGAAGATGAAAGTTAAGCTTCCCTGAAAATTAAGTAAATTTATTGCAGTATTACTGGCTATATCTGTCCTTGGGACAGGAGCTTCCCAGACAGCATTAAGTCCACATCTTTGGAAACCAGAGGAAAAATTGCAGCTTAAAATGCTCTAAAGATTCTCTTGTGCTGCTCAGTCACAAGAAATTCTTCACTGTAATCTCCCTGTGTCATCAAGTTGTGGACTATATTTTGGGGACCAGTGACTTAAGGGAAAGATAAAACGCCTTTCTTAGGGCCGTAAAATCTGTAACTGAGTGAAAGGCAATATTTTTTTAGCAATCAGTCCCTCAGCTTAACATCTATGTCACTTCTCCCTTTTCTTCTCTATTTATTTCACTAAGAGCTAAGAACATTGTCTTTATTTGTTTGTATTCAACTGAACATACTAAGTACATTTTTCTGCTCATTCCTATATATTTTATACTGTGATTGGAGAAAAAAAGGTATTTCAAGCGTGCTTTGCTCTTATATTTATTATCAAAGAGCTGATTCATAGACAAGATGCTTGGGAATATGCACAATAATCTCTGGATTTTGTGGAATGTCTTGTATCTCTGTCTTCTCTTTTGAGTATCCGTGTATCTGAGTACTCTAATACCTATACCTGGACTTGAATCTAGGTAGGATATGTCTATGAATCAAACATAGCTTGTAACAGCATATTTGCAATTTACCATTTATCTTTATCAGTACCTTAGAACAGCATCTCTTTAAATTTATTCCTCTTTTCTCTCTTCTTTTTCAGCATCATCATGATAAGTATCTTTTAAATTATAATTATAAATCAAGGGATAAACAGCAATAAACAATAAGTGAACAGAATTTAGAACATTTAACTATTGTCCATTTGAGCTGCTAACAGTGTCCGTTTAGCATGGCAGCCATTAGTTTGTGCAATACGGAAGAGTTGATTGGTTGCAGAAGTAAAGACTATTTTTCTCCTCTTTGTCTTTCCTTCCTTAATTAGTCAACTAACCTTTAGGAGGAAGATATTAAAAGTGGTGAAGGACACTAGAAACTGAAGAACAGCTAGTTCCACATCACCAGAAACTGTAGATGAAAAACACCTTTGCTTATTAGAACAAACTTTAGAAGCTACAACTAAATAGCATAGAGAAGTTACAGCTAAACATATTTGCACATTACTTCCCAACATTGTTCTATATGTATGCATATACATATGCATTTGAAAATGTATGCATAAATACATAAATTTAAAAATAAAAATGACTACACAATTTAGCAGGAGGCTATGTCAGCTGATGACAAATTCTTGGAAAACTAGGAAGTATGGAGTGTTGCGGAGACCAGCTCTGGTCTTGAGGAAATCCTTTAACTGAGGTCAGTAAGAACAAGAGTCATTTATTGTAAGTTAGAAACAGAAAGGAATACTGAGATTTCAAACAGTGTAGGTTGTATCTATGATAGATAAAGAATTCATCTAGTCTCAGTTTCTGAAGAAAATCATGGTCCTAAGCATATCTTCATTCAAAACTGAGAGTTATTTAGTGGAAATAGATACTGACAGTTTGTTCTCCCCAAGAGAAACATGAGAGAGTATGGAAAAAAGTCAGTCTATCCCTGTTTCTCCTGTGGAAATGATAAGAGGTTACCTTTTAGATATCATTGTTATTCTATTGCATTTTGTTACTTGTATTTTGATATTTCTTATCCTCTACGGGCAAATGTTCTTTTTACCTTTAACACCACTGCTATGCTTCATAGTTGGTTTTTTTTTTTTTCCCTGTGAAGAGCTGATTCAGTTTTCTTTCATGTCTCTATGATAATCAAGATTTTGATAACTAATTTTGTTCGTAGAAAACCACTTTTCATAGAGTTGGTCACTACCAGTTCAAAGTCACAAGAAAAAACCTCCTCACTTCTCTGCCAAAATTTTCTATTCAGGAGTTTTTTTGTTGAATGTTTAATCAGATCCAAAACCTTTCACTTGAGATTGTGGTTAGCTCTTCCCTTTGTAAGATAATAGTTTGTTAAGTTCTGAAGTATAATTAAGAAGTTGCCCTTTGCTTCTTCTGTATTGATCTCATCTATTTCCACTCCTAAAGTTTAGCAGACCCCAGGTTAGATCCTCAGGAAAAACAAGCAAAATAATTAAATTTAAATGAAATAACTATATCTTTCTGTACTTCCATTCATCTAAAAATTCATCTATCCACCACTTTATCCATCAGCTTACAAAATATATGCATGAGGGTGTGAAAGAACATATATTGTCATTACCAAAAGCCTTGTCAGTAATATCTGAAAAATAAACAAACTACAACAGATTGTCCACTTATGCAAATAGGCAGTTAAATGGAGTGAGATTTATTTCTATTGTAAAGCATCAACAAAAATTCAAATGTTTTCAAAGTGATATACCCAGTCTTTACACTCTAGAGATACATTTGCCTGCACTGAGGTAAAGGTCTTCATTTCACACCCAGGATGGTATTTGAATAGGAAAAACAGAGATTTTATTTTTCTGGTGGAATAGGGAAGAGAATTAGGAATTAAAAAAGAAAACAAAATAGAACACGAGAGATGAGAAAAGAAGGAAAAAGATGTTGATATGAAAATCAATATGTATGCATGATATATATATCATTATACATAAATATATAGAGATAAAATTATGTATATATATATTTATCCACAGTGTAATTGCTCACCACTCACCAACCAGTATCCAGCAAATCCCCAAGCAATAGATGCCTCTCCCAGCCAGCTTCCCACAGCTTTATAGCCTTTCACATGAATCACGTAGTAGAGAATAACCCCTTGGTCCTTCCAAGCTAGCTGTCCTGGCTCCATTTGCCTAGCTCCCAGTGCCATCAGGACAGCATGAAAGCTGAAGCATCCTCAGCTTTGCACAGCACCACTCAGAAACAACTGAAACATTGGTGTGCTATCAACACTGCTATTCTTCCAAAGCCAACAATAGCATCATAGCAGACACTATGAAGAAAAATCAACTCTGTCTCAGCTGAAATCAGAACAATTATATTTATATAGACATGGAAGAAATAATTTATGTAAAATATAATCTACCACACATTTCCTGGATTGTAAAAAGAGGACTAAAACATCAAATAATTCTAGTAGGTGTGATGTTTTATTGGAGTGTTTTTATTTTTTATCTGTATTATATTTTCTTTCAGATATTTTTAGCATGGCTTAAAATGTCATATTGATTACCCTGTGGACTTATTTGATTGTCTTTCAGATTGAAGTCCTCTATTTAATTAACAGTGCAAGTACAGAAGAAGGAGTACTGTCAGTTGTTCTATATGTACCACTTCCAAGCAACTGATCTAACTGTCCCTTCAGAAATAAGATGCTTAAGGCAAATGTAGAATGGCATGGCATGGCATGGCATGGCATGGCATGGCATGGCATGGCATGGATTGGATGGGATAGGGTAGGGTAGGGTAGGGTAGGGTAGGGTAGAGTAGGGTAGAATCGGATCATCTAGGTTGGAAAAGATCTTCAAAGTCACTAAGTCTAATCATCATCCTGAATTACAAAGTCCTGTCACTAAACCATGTCCCTTAGTGCCACAACCACACATCTCTTAGATACCTCGCGGGAGAGGGACTCCACCAATTCTTTGGTCAGCCAATGCTACCCATCTCTGTGGGAAGTGAAAGGTCAAATATATGTATGTATCCTCTTCCTTTTGCTATTTTTAACCCATTAACCTCTGCTACCCTAGCTACTTTCTAAGCAAACAGAGCAAAAGATCCAGAGAGTGTTCTGAAGGATTTTTGCAGGATGCTTAAAGCTAATTTGCAAAAACAGTTTTTGATTTAAAACAGAAGGATGGTATATTCCTCCCTGGGAGAAAACCCACATCCGCTAATGTCCCTGCAGAAGTGAGCTATGAGAAAATGTCACAGACAGATTAAAGATGAAGCTTAAACACCAAGGCATGAATTTGTTGAAAAGGTAATGATGACTAACAAAAGTAAAACAAAGAAACAAACAGCACAGTAGGTCTGGAATATTCTTTTTCATCAATATGTATTTCAGGTTAACTTACAGATTTCAGCAAAAACTAATGTTATGAAAAAAAAAAAAAGCAGGGTTATTTCTCTTATGAGATATTGGAGAATATATTGGGAACACCTGTGACAAGATGTTAAGAGAAAAGCAAAGGTAAAATCTTCATGAGTTGTTAACATCTTTCCAAACAAAATCTTAATTTTAATGGAATAATTTAGGAAAATGAATAATAGACACCTTTGACTTTTAAAAGACAGGTATTTTAATATTTTATAATTCCTTTGCTTCCCTATCATCTCTCACTGATTTAATGGCCCAGTTTTTATTGTAAATCAACATAGCTCCAATTATGCCAACTTCTCAAAGTAGATAATATTGGCCCAGTAATTTTATTCATATGTATACAGAAGGTCATCTTTACTTGGAATCTGAAAATCATTCTGACTGAAGACAGAGAAGATGTGGCTGTGTAAAACAAAGAGGACAAAGACTCAAAGCCAGATCCACAACTTTAATGGTTTATATTTAAAACTTACTCTTCCAGATAGGACTGTTTCAATATTACTCTGATACACATGTGATCTTCCCAGTAACAAGAGGGGCTAGGAATGATGATTCTTCAAACCTAAAAAAAAAAAAAAAATCGACCACCTTACAAAATAAACATTGTTAGTAAAATAACAATGACAATAACAATCAATCTCTAGGATATTTCCCTTTGAATAGACATCTATAAGTTAAATGTCTAAGCCTAAATAACATTATTTCAGCTCCATTTAAATTCAAGAGCAGGACAGAGATGCTTCCATAGTAACTGAAGCACAATAAGGAATTCATATTCCAGAATTTGGTCTACAGCTTTTCTCCCTTTTTTATGTTTTCTCAACTCTTGTCTTTCCTTCTCACCTTCTTTACTGTGCTCCTGTTGGCTTGGTGGTGGTGGCTTTAATTAATTCTCTCTTTTTTTTTTTTTTTTGTACTTGGCACATCCCCTTTTTTCTTATGTTCCATGTTAGAGCCATACATTAAGATTCCAGAAACAAACCTCTGCTTTCTCCCATGGTGTGAAGCCAGAAATACTATGGTGGCAAAGGATTATAAGGAAATAATAAGAAAACTATAAAGAAATTATAAAGAAATTGATTTTTTTTTAAAAAGTGATTGAATGCCAGGATTATGCCTTCCTTTTGTTTCATACTCTTGCATTAACCATCTGATTTCCCCAAAGAATAGGAAATTTCTGAAGAATCCAAAACACGGTGAGATGGAATTTGAGGTGAAGGTAAACCAGCTTGGTCAGTCAAAATTGCCTCAATGGACAAGGGAAGAGCTGATGTCATCCATCTAGATTTCAGTAAGGCCTTTGACATGGTACCCCACAACATCCTTCTTTCCAAATCGGAAAGATATGAATTTGATGGATGGACTGCTTGATGGACAAACAACTGGCTGCAGGATCAAGTCCAGTTCCATGTGTGAGTGGAGATCAGTGACGAGTGGTGTCCCACAGGGGTCAGTGCTGGAACCGATAATGTTTAATATCTTCATCAATGAAATCAGCAGTGGGGTTGAGTGCACCCTTGGCTGTTTGTGGATGACACCAAGCTGTGGGGTGCAGTCAGCACACCAGTGGGATGGGATGCCATGCAGAGGTACTAGATAGGCTTGAGCAGTGGTCCCAGGAGGACATCATGAGGTTCAATGAATCCAAGTGCAAGGTCTGGCACCTGGGTTGAGGCAACATCCACTGTCAATACAAACTGAGTGATAAAAAGATTGAGCACAGCCCTGCCGAAAAGGATCTGGAGGTACTGGTGGATGGCAGCTGGACGTGAGCCAGAAATGTGCCCTTCCAGCCTGGCCAGCAGGCTGAGGGAGGGGATCCTGCCCCTCTACTCTGTGCTGGTGAGGCCTCACCTGGAGCACTGCATCCTCCGTACTGGAGAGACATGGACTTGTTGGAGCGCATTCAGAGGAGAGCCACAAAAATGATTCAAGGGATGGAACACTTCTACTACAAGGACAGGCTGAGAGATCTGGTCTGTTCAGCCTGGAGAAGAGAAGGCCGCGAGGTGACCTGAGAGTGGTCTGTCTGTATCTAAAGGGGAGTTAAAGGAAAGAAGGGGACAGACTCTTTAGCAGAGTCTCTGGTAATAGGACAGGGGGAAATGGTTTCAAACTTAAAAAGGGTAGATTTACGTTGGATATAAGGAAAAAAGTCTTTTACATTGAGGGTGCTGAGGCTCAGGAACAGGTTGCCCGGAGATGCAGTTGATGTCCCATCCCTGGAGACTTTCAAAGCCAGGATGAACCAGGCTCTGATCAACCTGACCTATCTGTGGATGTCCCTGTTCATTGCAGGGAAGTTGGATTAGATGACCTTTAAAGGTCCCTTCTAACTCTAAGGATTCTATGATTCTATGATATTTAGAATTTCACTAACCTATATGAACTGAAATAATACAGCTTACCATTCTTTTAAATGTACAGAACATATACATAAGTAAAGAATTGCTTTAAAATATAGAAAATCAAATGCTAGTTTCAAACAGAACTGGGTATTTCATTCACCACATTGCCCTGTAAAGTTAACTTCTTGAATTACCCAAATTACTTTCCAAAATATGTCGTTGTTTTGTTTTTTTTTCCCCAATTGATCTCTGAAGTCTCCCTGTACATTTGATTTGAATATCTAAGGTGCATGTCTGCATTTCTGACTGCGTTCTAGTCTAGTGAAAGCAAAACAACAAAAGTGAGACTTTCTCCTTGATTGGACAGGCACCTCTACAGTGATCTGTATTTCAAATAGTGTAAGTTCAAAACCTGCTTAAGACCTTAAAAAAGCCCTACGTATAGAAATATTTAATGTTTGTAGCAGTTGATTATGTCTTCTTCTGCACTTGAAGTAGATTTACTTGCAGACATCATATATATAAGAGGTATAGAGAGGTTTATAGGCTCAGACCAATAATCAAATTACCACGGTTTAACAAGTTAATACACATTATATCTCTGTTTATGGAAGTCCTTAGCAAAGATGACATAATGAAATGGCTTTAAAATAACTTTCATTATGATTCATGTGTTACAGACTCATAATATGTACCTTGAACATAAGCAAATCACACTGATGTTCAGTTATCTGATGAGCTGCAGTGACTTGACTGAGTTTACACCCTACGAATAGCAAAATCTCTATGCAAATATGAAAGAATCAGCCTTGGCAAATGAGACTTGATCAGAAATACTCCTCAGTCCATGTTTCTCTTGGAAAGCAGTGATGTTAAAAATGTAAAGCTTGGTACCAGTGAAAAACATTGCCAAAGATGGATGACAAAAAGTAAGAAAAAATAACACTCTTTCTTTACTTTTTCTCATATCTCTGTCCGCAGTATCCCATTTTTGCCAATTATTACATTTTACTTAATTCAGTAGAAGAGTTTAAGTAATATACAGGCAGAATATTAGTGCTGTGCTTGTCTGCTTTGGTAGAATCTTGATTGCAGGCCATCAGTTATGGTAATAAAATAAATAATACCAAAGCTTTCAGTAAGCAGAAGTCTCAGGCTCTAATACATACTTAAGCTTATTGATTACACTAGTTTATGTGATAATAAAAGTACAAACATATGCACATACCTTTTGCAAATAAGGAAAATCATTTGTCTTGGGCTATCTCCTCCTTTGTGCTTTCACAGCAATTCAAAAGTCGTAATAGATAATGGGAAAACAAAGTGTTTGCATTTCATGGATGACCTTGGAAAAGTTGCCAGATTTCTCTGTAATGCAGTTCTAGTGTGTTGTCCCACTGTAAACATTTGTGAAATTGTACAGTTCTTGGTGAGGTGAAAGAGAAAGCATTTTACTTTATCTTATTTTTACATCATATATTGCTGTGAGCACATATTTTCATTTAAAAAAAAATTAAAATCCAAAATGTACATTGTAAATTTTGATTTTTAATATTACTGTATTCATAAAAGTTAAATATATTATAGACATATAATTTTGCTTCAAATGAAAAAATTAGTATAGTCATACTGTTCTGTTGTATGGTTTAGTACCTAGGTGGTTTTTGGTGAGAAATTGGTACAGTCTTTCATTGAGATGAGGCTCTGATTTTCTCCATACCTCAAAATTAAGTAAATTCCAGCTGCACTATCTTTTCTGCTGTGTGACTACGTGAACTTTGATATTTGAGACGCATAGACATGCATTCCTTGTTTTTAACTGTAGGCAGATATTCTATTGCATTTTGAAATCGTGGTATTTGCCATATTTTTGTATTTGTGGGACACAACATAGTATGAAAAGACAAATGTGAAAAAGTTGTTGATACTATCAAAAAATAGTATTTTGTATGATAAAGCAGGTAATACTAGTCATTAATCACGTTTGATCTATACAAAGGAAATGTAAATCAAAATGTTGCTAGCTGTGTTAGTTCTACTATCATCCATCCTGAGATATCGGTACACCAGGACAGGGTGGATCATGGTGTAGGCACTGGCACTTGATTGTCCTTAATTGGTAGTGTTCATATTCTGAATTTTGTACCCCTAGAAGGTCAAACAAAATGTAGACTGTCTGTTCTAGGGACGTAATCTAGGTTTCTACTCCTTTGCACAGGTTCTACAGAGAGATAGCCTGTGGCAGAGCAGATGTGAAATAAGTGCAATGGTAGTTAGGGATACTTAAGCTGCAGTCCACTTAGTGTGCCTGAAGTTCTGCAAAGTGATGATACATCAGTGAAGATCTGGTTGGCTTGGAGCCATCTGTGCTCCTCTCCTCTCTTTGCAACCAGACAGCAGACTTTGCTTATTCTGGTGTAGCCTGAGTCCAGCACAGTTTATGCACCTCCAGTTATGACTTATGGACTACTGTGGAAGAGAGGAGCTCTGGAATGCTCTGAGGCAAGTGATGTTTTCTATTTTTACTTTTATATTATTTTATTATCTTATAAAACAGTTTAATCAATGAACTCAAGCAGATAGAAGAAACAGCGTCTTCAGTTTATGGGGAAACTTTTGAGATTTATTTTTGGCCATTTGTAAGTACCACCAACATTTGAGCTCTGCAAGAGGAAGAAGTAGAAAATGACCTAATGTGCTTTTTTTTTCAGTATATGAAGAGCCAAAACTTCTTTTCCTTACCAGGGGCTCTACAAAACAGAAAAGTGACAGGATTGTGGTATTTATGATGTTTGTTGTGCATCTGTGTGAAAATAAATAGATTATTCCATATGAATTCCAAATAAAATATATGGCTAAAGTAAATTTTACTTATGGATATTGATTGTATTGACTGAAAACTCCTTCTTACAAATTCCCTTGTTTGTATAACACAAGTGTTATCACTTGGCTAAAAAAAAAGATATGATGAATTCTGACACTGCATATTTTACTTAACAGTGAACTGAAAAGCTTTTATTCTTCAGAGATTTGTATCCTGAATCTAAGGTGGCAGTGGTATTTATCTCCCATAAGACAGTATAATCCTATGTTTTTTTTAAAAAAAAACTTGTCTCTACTGGTATGCCTTCATAAACTGCAGTATGAAAGGTAGCACTGGTTGAAGTCTGTTCATGTGTCTTAGAAGTCTGCTAAAATGTTATTTCTGATTTCAGCCATGCCTAAGCTAGCAAAGAACTTTTTTTTTCCTTTTGAGAATTTTGATTAATAATGATTGTCTTGTTCTGATAAAGCCCATCATTATTTGCTAATAATGACATGGACGAGCAAAATGCTGTGTAAAAGAGACTAAAACACTAAAATGCTCTAGGATGCATTCTAATGTGAGTAAAGTTGAAATACTCCCATTTTACTCAGCTCAGGTGACAGCATATTATTTATTTTCTGTCTCTTGCTTCAGTTACTTGTCTTTATCATGCCTGAGGTCACATATCTACTTACAGGATAGCTTTGTTAGAAGCACAATCATATTAACACAGAGATTGCCACTTAAAATCTTCAGCACCTGCATGGATGCTTGTCTTCCTCTCAGTTGACTCCACAGGAAATATATTCCCAGCTGATATCTTTAGATATTGAACAGAGAATATGTGGAATTAATTTGGATCAGAAAATATTCAGGGAGAGGAAATTAGCCCCCAGAACATGCCATGATCAGGAGAAAGGAGCAGCAGAAGAAACACTGAGAAGATTATGTGACGTTCAGTATCAACTAATATGTAATATTTAGAGGATGCAATCAGTAATGCAACAGGTTCACCAAAAACGTCTGCCAGTAGAGAGTCAGCTTATAGATGAATAAGTTTAGATAGGCAAGGAAACACCGTGTAGAACATGGAGAAAGGAAAACAAAAGAAATCATCTAACATAATGCTTCAAAGTCAGTTTCATTTAGTACAAGTTAATATATGTCAATGTTAATTATATATGTTGTGCTCACTGACAGTAAAGATGACAGCTGAAGTGATGTGTTGCTTTTATTTTGGCTGAAAGTTTTAACCTATTTTTCTTCCCTTCCCTTCCCTTCCCTTCCCTTCCCTTCCCTTCCCTTCCCTTCCCTTCCCTTCCCTTCTTCTTTCTCCTTTCTACTTTTCTTTTTATTAGGAAAAATTCCTTCTCCAAAAGAGTCATCAGGCACTGGAACAGGCTTCCCAAGGATGTGATTGAGTCACCATCCCTGGAGGTGTTCAAGAAACATTTATATGTGGTACTAAAGGACATGGTTTATTGAGGAAATATTGGTGGTAGGTGGATGCTTGGACTAGATGATCTTGGAGGTCTTTTCCAACCTTGGTGATTCTATGATTCTACACTGTAGATCACGTGTGAGTGTAGGAGCAGGTTTACATGCAAAAACCTGACATCTCCCAGTAACATGGCAGACAACTCATAAACTGCAGGAATCTGGGCAGGAATGAGTGGGGGGCCATTTGCTGAACTAACTCAAGTATGTTAATCTGCATATATTCCAGTTCTCTCTGAGGCTATACAAATATATATATTTATATATGTATGTGAACTTGTGTATAAATGATATTCATTGTGGCAAGTTCATTTTGTCTGGAAGAACCTATCTTCAGCAAATATTTAAAGAGATTCATTTTTATCACTGCTGAATAGTGGGAGTCTAAAGCATCAGACAAGTTGTAGAGTTCATCAGAATAAAAATCTTTGGTAGAATCAACAAAGTAAATCCACATCTTCTCAGTCACAGTCTTACACTGTCACAAAGTGAATTATTTTACCTTTGTACACATCTGTTTGGTAACAATAATGGTGCTTTTAATATTTGAGAACCCAGATTTGACACAAAAATGTTTCAAAGGGCTTGTCTAGACAGCTTGTTCTTCTGCTGCAAGAAGGTGTTTAATCATTCTATGCCTTAGTTTACTGATCTGCAAAATGGGAATAGTCTGAATCTGGCCTTAACTCAGACAAAAATTTTGTGACCCCAACTGACTGCATAAAAACTTAAGGATTTGGCCCTGTGCTGGCAGTCTGTAAGCTGGAGTGCAAATGTTCTACATGTGCTATTTGACCTCTACAGTTGAGGATTTAAAACTTTAATTATAGGAATGAGAAGATGAGAACAGATTCTGAGTTAGCTACTTTTTTTGAATAGATATTCAGACTCCAGAGGGAATAGTGATTTGCAGGCTCATTGAGGGAGAAAAAGGATGTCCTTTCTTTCCTAGGTGTACGGGGGAGGAACAAAAGCAGGCCTTGATACTGTTCCATTAAAATAAATCACTTCTCAATCCAGGCGAGAATTTGTATCAGAATATTTGATAACTGAAACTTTACCAACAAGAGAAAATCAGAGAGGGCATTTGATTGTAAGGGGCCATATCCTGCTAAGCCTCTCTCAGAGGTGTCTCACTGAATTCAGAAGAAGATCAGTATGCAGGAAGTTACCTGGATAAGGCTGTTAGACAGTGAAGTCTGTGAAAGGGAGAGCTATGTTGCTGTATTGTTCAGGGGAGAGTTGGCAGTGGACAAATTATAGGAGTACTAATCCTACAGCACAACCTCAAGCTGCCACTGAAATCAGTAAAAAAAAAACCAAAAACCTTTGACTTCAGCAGTGACAAGACAGGACATTTAGGATTAATTAATTCATTATTTTCCAGAAAACAGTTTGAGATCCTCAGTAGTCAAGATCCTGTATAATGGCAGAATGGCATTGTAATGCAGAGAGCATCACTTCATGTTTAGAGAATTATCATTCACAAATATCAGAATACTATCATTATAATGTTGTAAATATGCTTGTTTCTTCCTGTTAGGGCAAACATATACATATTTTTTGGGTTTAAATTGTCTGATCAACAACAGAAGCAGTAGTTCCGTACAGTGGAAGGAACAAATCTAGTAAAAGAATTCAGAGGATGGGTCTATCTGCAAACAGTGTCAAAGAAATATGCTGAAACAGTAAAATATTTTGCAGAGACATTTGTTTAAAAGAGAAGAGTTGAGAAGAGTGGTGAAATAGCCGTACTGGATTAGTAGAATATTTTACTGTGGATTTTAACTCTACATAACTGGTTTCAAAGGGCAAAAAAATACTACCATCACTAACAAAATATTCCAAAAGATAAAGTCCTTTCTTCCTTGTGTTCTTGGTAATATTTGAAAAGAAAATTAAATTGGAGTATCACAAATTAATTTTTCCCTCCTTGTTGCCCTGACAGTATTTTTAAATGTATTTCTGTGTACATATGTAAATAGATGCACATCCATGCACTTATACAGATAGAAATTCTCAGACCCTTGCTTTCCATATCTTCTTCAGATTCTTAGAGAGAAATTACCTCAAAGCATCCCTAGAAACAAACTCATAAGCCTGAATAAATGTACTTTTTAAAAGACATAAAGAAAGTTAAAGTTCCTGCCTGAAATGATTATTAGCAATAACAAATGGCCTGTCTATATTCTCTTTCAGCTATAGATTGCAGTATATCTTATAAGCAGTCATTTACTTTTGCAACGCCTTGACAACGTAGCACAACATTACCATTCCCATTTTATAGATGAGAAGAACCAAGGCAGAACGATTAAACAAGTCACCCAAAGTTATACAAGGTCTGGGGCAGAGCCAGAAATAGAATCAAAGTCTCTCGAGTCCCTGACCTTCATATTAAACACAAGATCATCCTCCCTCTGTTACTAGTTAGAGCATTCAATTCACCCCATCTGGTGTGCATGTATAATTTGTACCAGAGGGGTAATTTATCCCTAGAGGAGGGCAGGCGGGGCTTGCAAGGGGTGTCAGCTGTGCGCTCGAGATTTGCATAGCCTACACATTCATCGAAATGAGAATTTCTCCCAAGGAGCATTTCTGGCAAACATATAAGAAGCAGCAATGCAAAATTCTGTTTAGACCTCCCCAAGTTTTTAGAAGGTGATTTTCATCACTTGTTTTATTACCCTGATTGAAAAGCCAAAAATGAAGCCTATCCCTCAGTAACCTTAGGCTTTCTTTACTACCTTGAAACTGTAATTTGGTGTTTGAGATAGGTGATCATTTAACGTGTTCTACTTAACCCTGCAGGGGACAGGCTGTTGATGGGAAGCGTGTGGCTGGGAGAACCAATCCTTTACATGGCTTTCATGTGCTCAATTAGCCAGTACAAAATAAATGCCTCTTGGCAATCAGTGTCATCGTTGTTGGAGCTCAGCGGTGTTTGTTCCAATAATGTACCAAAGATTTGATGGAAAAACCTCTAATAAACTTGAGGTGAACCTTAAATGTATTTGTGCTTGTGTGTGTATGTACAAGTGTATGCAAAAAAATGCATCTACTACTTGAAAAGACATAAAAGCTCCCAATTCATGTTTTAAGGAAATCTATCTTGCTGAGAGAGCTGGGACTTTTCAGCCCAGAGAAGTGAAGGCAGTGGGGGGATCTTATAGAGGCTTTCCAGTACCTGAAAGGGACCTACAGTAAAGCCGGGGAGGTACTTTTTAGAAAGGTGTGCAGTGACAGGCCGAGGGGAAATGGTTTTAAACTGGAAGAGGGAGGGTGGTGAGACACCAGAATAGGTTGCTCAGCGAGGTTGTGGATGCCCCCTCCCTAGCAGCATTCAAAGCCAGGCTGGATGGGGCTTTAAGCAACGTGGTCTAGAGGGAGGTGTCCCTGCCTAAGCAGGGGGTTGGAACTAGGTGATCTTAAAGGTCCCTTCCAACCCAAACCATTCTATGATTCTATGAATTAGGACACAAAATTACTCTAATAAGGTAGGTTGCCTGTCCTCAGAAGATTCCCTATAAGATGGCTCAAACTCAGGACCTTACTTTGTATGTTTATCTGAAATAAATGGTTCAACTTCTTCAGATTTATCCAAGTCTCAAAGTTAAAAATTAAACTTGGCAGAATGTGGACATGTCCACTGCGAATTTGAAACATTTCAGCTTCAAATTTCTAATATATCAGTCTCGAGAAGTGGTATTGAATCTGCTCTCTTGTCTGTTCTCTGATAATGTAATCCTGCTGTCTTCAAGAGCTTGTCGGCAGATTTATGTCACCATATGAAAGTGGGAAGCAAATCAAACTCAGTATCTCTGTGCTTAAAGCAAAAAGCAAGATAATTTGATTTGTTATTTGGTGTTAAAACAAGCAAAGTGTCATTTCACTTAAGTCTATAAGTTTTGCAGTAATACTGGACCATTTTCAGTGGATGTTGAAATCAATGAGTTTTATCCACATGACTTCAGTGGTCAACAGGCTCATATTTGCTTTAATATTTATCATTCCCAGGAGAGTGAACCACTTCTGCTGACTTTCTCTAAGGGTCTCAATCAAGCAAACTGGTACTGACAATGTACTTTCCTGAGTTTGGCCCTTAGCAGTTCTGAGCAGACCCAGGGCAGACAGGTATTATCTCGCTTGCATGGAGGGATCTAGTCCTCAGCCCCTCTTGCAAATCAGCAACACTGTCTGCCTGATCTAGGTGTGTGGAGAGGGTCAAAATAGACTCTCAGCTTCCTTCAGTCCTTTGTCAAAGACTAGTGCATTATCTCATCCCTGACCATGATCACCTCTAAATCAAAGAGTTACCTCAGAAGCATCATACTTTGGGGAGCCAGTGCTTAAAGTATTGGAAATTGTACATTCAACCCCATTTCTTTGCTATTTCCAGACATTCTCAGAATCAATAACTGTGCATGGAGATCCGTAGTAAGATCTGTAGTAAAGCCTGCTCAGACACAGATTTCTTCAGAGGCAATGGAGCTGCTCACATTAGTAAAGCTGAGCTGGATAGGGCCCAAATTTAGTATTAAATCCTGGCAGTTCCAGAAATGTAGCTTTAACAAGGCTTATTTGAGATGAAGGCACATTTTTCAGTGCTCATAACAGCAGCAAGATTCTTATTATACAACATTTAAAAGCAATAATTTCTGCAGATTTAACCTCATAGATTTTCTAATACAATAAAATTAAATTTAAAAAACCCTGAATGCAGCAGATATAAACCCTTCATGTGCAATTAGCAAATTTTAAATAGAAACTTTAATATTAACATTATTCTTTATGCCTCGATAAGTGGAATATTATTTAAATTGATATGACATAAGAGGATATAAATAATTCCTAAGTGTAGATCTAAACCAGAATTTCAGACCATATTGAAACAGCAAAACATTATCAACTCCTTATCTCCAGTGTATCATTCATTACAAGCCTGATGACACTTTTTTTTTTTTTAGGAGATTAGATTAGCATTAGAGTTCTGATAAACATTATAAATAAATAGAAAAAGCTATTCTAAAAATCCAGTGTAACATAAAATAATTGTGTATGCTCCACCAAACCATCTCTTCATTCTGGTGGCTGGAAAAGTATTACGAGCAGCAATGTAGTTAGGGAGACGGTGAACTTCTGCTCTCTTCACTGAAGTAAAAATATAAACATATTAAACCATGGAAGTGTAATTTAATTAGGGACAATTTTTCATTGCAAATAAACATAGAGTTCATAAGGGAGAGAATTACAACTGGCATTTCTGACTACAGAAAATGAAATAAAAAGGCTCTCTGTGCTACTCTGTAAAAGTTAGATGAAAAAGTTGGTTTCTCCTCTATAAGGCATAAGAAGAAAACGTAATATTAGGACAATCTATTACCAGAAAAATCCCTATGATCCATATTTATGTTTTATCAAAGCAATAAGTTCATTCAGATCAGGTGATTGCATGATCACAGCACATCCAGCAGATACCAGACCTCTGTAGTTTTTATACAAAGTCATATTAGGCTGCAGCTTTTTTAGATTCTTCGGGGTGAGAATAGTTTAGGGTACAAATCCTGCAATTCTTTGGCAAAATTCTTCACAAATTTGTAAGGATTGAGCTTCTATAATGTGACATTCATTTTCTAATACTGCTTAAGCAGATAGGAAGCAAATTACGAGAGCTAGGCATTCCCTAAGATTCACCTTTTTCAAGATACTAAACAGGGAAGTTTATCTAGGCAACAAAAGCAACATGTTGCTTAGAACTTCTCTGCCTGTGGACTTCAGAAAGTCAGAATAGATTTCCCTTCCCAAGACTATCAGAGCAGAATAATTAACCCATGATGTAGTTCGAGACTCAAGATCACTTGATATCTACCAGTACAAAATGCATAGATGTTCTAACACACACACCTCCAAACTCTCAGTTCAAGGATAGAGTTTTTTCCACTTCATTTTCAAGGTTATCATACAAATCAGTCTCTTATTTGATACTATCAACTTGCTAAAATCCTTCAAAACATGAACCACCTAAAATAGGCTAAACTCAGGTGGCAACATGAGAAGCAGAGTTAAGCAGTACTCTCAACAGACTGTGCCTTGCTGAAGGCTCTGTTGTTTCACGTGATGGATAAGTTGGGTACATGCTTCAGCCCACGATGCTCAGCAAGGCCATGCACACAGGAACTTATATCTTCAACAATTACATTAACAGTGTTCTGTGCCTTAAGCTTTTTCTGAAATTAGAAATGTCTGTAATACCAGGACCCTGCCATCATAAATTCTTACAGACCTCATGGTCAAATCATAGAATCATAGAATCAGAATCATAGAATTAGCTAGGTTGGAAAAGACCTATAAGATCATCCAGTCCAACCATCCACCTACCACCAATAACCCCACTAAACCATGTCTCTCAACACAACATCTAAACGTTTCTTGAACACCTCCAGGGACAGTGACTCAACCACCTCCGTGGGCAGCCCATTCCAGCACCTGACTGCTCTTTCAGAAAAGCAGAAATTCCAAATGTTCAGCCTACATCTCCCCTGGTGCAACTTGAGGCCATTCCCCCTCGTCCTGTCACTAGTTACAAGAGAGAAGAGGCCGACCCCCAGCTCACTACAACCTCCCTTCAGGTAGTTATAGAGAGCGATAAGGTCTCCTCTGAGCCTCCTCTTCTCCAGACTGAACAATCCCATCTCCCTCAGCTGCTCCTCATAAGGCGTGTGCTCCAGACCCCTCACCAGCTTTGTCGCCCTCCTCTGAACACGCTCCAGGGCCTCAATGTCTTTCTTGCAGTGAGGGGCCCAAAACTGGACACAGTACTTGAGGTGGGGCCTCACCAGGGCTGAGTCCAGAGGGAGAATGACTTCCCTACTCCTACTGGCAACACTATTTCTGATACAAGCCAGGATGCCCTTGGCCTTCTTGGCCACCTGGGCACACTGCTGGCTCATGCTCAGCCAAGCGTCGATCAACACCCCCACGTCCGTTTCCTCTACACAGTCTTCCAGCCACTCTGCCCCAAGCCTGTAGCATTGCCTGGGGTTGTTGTAGCCAAAGTGCAGGACGCAGCACTTGTTCTTGTTGAACCTCATCCCATTGGCCTCAGCCCTGAAATCCAACCTGTCCAGATCTCTCTGTAGGACCTCGCTACCCCCAGGCAGATTGACACTTCCTGCCAGCTTGGTGTTGTCTGCAAAATTACTGAGGGTGCTCTCAATGCCTTCATCCAGGTCACCAATAAAGATATTGAAAAGGACAGGCCCCAGCACTGACCCCTGGGGAGCACCACTCATGACTGGTCACCAGCTGGATTTAACTCCATTCACCACCACTCTCTGGGCCAGGCCCTCCAGCAAAGAGTGTACCTGTCCAAGCCACGGGCTGCCAGCTTCTCCAGGAGAATACCGTGGGAGACAGTGTCGAAGGCTTTGCTGAAGTCTAGGTAGACCACATCAACAGCCTTTCCCTCGCCCACCAGGTGGGTCACTCGATCATAGAAGAAGATCAGGTTGGTCAAGCAGGACCTGCCCTCCACAAACCCATGCTGGCTGGGCCTGATCCCCCGGTTGTCCTGCAAATGCCGTGTGATCTCCCTCAGGACAATCTGCTCCATCACCTTCCCTGGCGCTGAGGTCAGGCTGACAGACCTGTAGTTCCCCGGATCCTCCTTACGAACCTTCTTGTAGATGGGAGTCACATTGGCAAGTCTCCAGTCTTCTGGGACCTCTCCAGTTGACCGGGAATGCTGATAAATGATGGAAAGTAGCTTGGCTGTCTCCTCTGCCTGCTCCCTCAGTACTCTCAGATGGATCTTGTCCGGCCCCATGGACTTGCAGCCCAGGTGGAGTAGTAGGTCTCTGACTGTTTCCTCCTGAATTGTGAGGGGTTTATTCTGCTCCCCATCCAAGACTTCCAGATCAGAGAGTAGAGTACTCTGAGGATAACTGGCCTGACTTTTAAAGACAGATGTAAAGAAGGCATTGAGAACATCAGCCTTTTCACTGTCCTCAGTGGCCACATTCCCAGCTGCGTCCAATGAAGAATGGAGATTCTCCTTGGTCCTCCTCTTACTATTAATATATCTGTAAAAGAGTTTCTTGTTCCCTTTTATCCCAGCAGCCAAGCTGAGTTCGAGCAGGGCTAACAACCTCTTTGTATTCTCCCCGAGTTGCCTGTCCCTTCTTCCACAGGAGGTAGATTCTCTTTTTCTCCTGGAGCCTCAGGAAAAGCTCCCTGTTCATCCACGCCAGTCTTCTTCCCCGCCAGCTCGTCTTGCGGCTCAAGGGGACAGCCTGTTCCTGTGCCTTCAGGACTTCCTTCTTGAGGAGCAACCAGCCTTCCTGGAGCCCTTTACCCTCCAAGACCGAATACTAAGGGACCCTCCCTACCAGTCTCCTGAACAATTCAAAGTCTGCCCTCCGAAAGCCCAAGGTAGCAGTTTTGCTGTCCCCTCTCCTGGTTCCACCCAGAATTGAGAACTTTACCATTTCATGGTTGCTATGTCCAAGACAGCCCCCATCTTCCACATCTCCCAGCAGACCTTCCCTGTTTGTAAACAGCAGGTCTAGCAGGGCACCTGCCCTGGTAGGTTCTCTCACCAGCTGCAGAAGGAAGTTATCTTCCATACACTCTAGAAACTTCCTAGACTGCTTCTTCTGTGCCGTGTTGTATTCCCAGCACATATCAGGAAAGCTGAAGTCCCCCAAGCTGGCAATCGCACAACTTCTGCCAGCTGTTCATAGAACGCCTCATCTGTCTCTTCATCCTGGTGGGGGTCTGTTATAGACCACCTAACCAGGATGTCTACCTTGTCAGCCTTTCCTTTGATCCTACCCCACAGAGATTCAACATTATCTTCCCCAGCTGCAAGCTCGATAACATCAAAACACTCTCTAACATAGAGAGCCATGCCACCACCCCTCCTTCCTTGCCTATCCTTTCTGAAGAGCTTGTAGCCATCCATCGCAGCACTCCATTCATGGGAGCAATCCCACCATGTTTCTGTAATGGCAACTAAGTCATAGTTTGTCTGCCGCACAATGGCTTGCAGCTCCTTCTGTTTGTCGCTCACGGTCTGGGCGTTGGCGTAGACACACTTCAGCAGAGCCCCTTGCCTCACCCCTAAATCTTTGCCAAGAGTCAATTTCCAGAACATGAATGAAGTTTGTGGTGCTGTCCTGAATGCCAAACTAAGTATCTTTCAGAACCTGCAAATTAAAATATCTAAGTAGACAAAAGAAATTTATGCCAAAGGGACTTTTAACAAAGGACTTTGAAGGATAATAGAAAGAAGATCCTCTCACAAAAAGAAGAAATGAAGGAAGAGTTAGAAATCCTGAGAACCCAGACTTCCTTCAGGCTCTTCTTGTTTAGTTCTAAGTGAAAAAACAACAACAACAACCTAAAAGTAAAAAGTAAAACATTTACATCAGTTTCTCCATGTGTTAAATCACAGTGCAAAGATATCTTAGTATTCTCATTTCACAGGTAGAAATAAAAGGAGGGAGAGTGAGAACTTCTTGACTTCAGTAGCTCACAGAAGAATCATGCTCTTTCAGTTATACAGTTTCATAAGAAGGGAGGCAATTCACTTTAATAAGAGAAAAGTAATTTTGTATTCTAATACAAATAAGATCTTCCAGTCTTCCCTATCTCTTAGCTGAAATAGAGCTGTTAGGCATAGAGCTCTCTTCACTGCTACCACTAGTTTTCCAAATTCCTGTGGCAAGTGAATAATGGAAAAAATAACAAAAAATATCCCAAAACTAACATGAACTATGCCCTACTTGTGGATAAGAGTAGAATGGCAAATAAGGGGAAGTGCTTCCAGACACACAAGTTAATCAACCATATACTCTGAAGCATAAGATTTGATTAACCTTAGTGTGTGTGGGTACAAAAGCTGTTCTGAAGGTAACTTTATTTTTTCTTTTCTTCTTCTTTCCTTTGAAGTGATAAAGCCAGGTTTTCAGTGCAGTTCTGGTCACTATTTCCTATTCTGTATGATCAAGCATATAGTTTTTTAAATGACTTCCACGACGCCACAGCTCTTTGAAAGTGTAAAATGATTCACTGGACCATGTCCAGCTGCAGACAGGCATAGTTCCTCCTGTTGACCAATATGAGATTGGGAAAAGTTAATATTAGGCATTTTAAAATACATAGTGCAGGCATTGGCTAGCCTCATAGTAGATTTGGTATTGCATATCCTCCAAGTATTAGGAAGTTCATGAGCTGAACTGTCAGGTATCTGAAGATGGATAAGGGAAATATGTTCATCCCCATAGAACATTTTGAAAACTGAGACACACGGTCCCTATTGGCTGCTTGTAACCATGATAACACCCAAGTACACCAGAAATATAGCAACTGAGGTACTCACAATTTTAACAGATAAAGAAACAAACAAAAAATAATGAATATGGTTTCAAATTCTCTTTCGCTATTTGTCCCTTGTCTGGGTCAGCAGCAACATCACTCAACATTGTTCCAGACACAAAAGCCAGCAGCATCATTTTCCAGCTGCGCTGAAGGAGGCATATTAGCCTGCCTGCATTTACTCCAAGGCTGAAGTAACATATCTGGCCCATGTCTGGTCATGCACTGTAATGGTAAGAGATTGTCTTAAATAAGTTCATTCTTCTGTGGATTTGCCTTTCCTAGTCTAAAGGACATCTGATAGTTGGTTCTTATTGTACTGTGTGATTATATTAAGCAGTTATTCAATAAGATATTGGAATGTAAATACTTAGGCACAGTTAGTCACTCAAATTTCCTAAACAATCACCACCACGAAGGGAATGAACACAGTACTACACATAAGGCATTCAAGAGAGAAGGCATCAGAAAAGGTTTCTCTTCTTCAGCATCATGCAAATTAGTTTATTAGCTCTGTAGGAAGAAAGCCAAAAAAGCGCCACATTCTGTGAGAGGAGAATAATACTCTTAAGTCCTAAATGATACCTTCCTATGCTGTTGGTAGGACTGGTAGAACAAGTTCTGTATCTGCAAAAGTGTGGGAGGAAATAGATGGAAAAGTTCTTTTTAAAGGCTTTTAATCCTGGATAAAGAGCAAGTCATATCTCAAACTGTTCAGACAGGGCAAGGGATGCCTGGAATGTTTGCTGTCTGCAGTTCTCCCCTTAGTACACTTTGCTATGAAAACCAGAACCTCTATGATGCTGAGCTTGCAGATTATATTCTCCTCAATAAATTGGCTAGCTGGGTTGTCAAATCATAGAATTAGCAAGGTTGGAAAAGACCTATAAGATCATCCCGTCCAACCATCCACCTACCACCAATAACCCCACTAAACCATGTCTCTCAACACAACGTCTAAACGTTTCTTGAACACCTCCAGGGACCACTCTTTCAGAAAAGCAGAAATTCCAAATGTTCAGCCTACATCTCCCCTGGTGCAACTTGAGGCCATTCCCCCTCGTCCTGTCACTAGTTACAAGAGAGAAGAGGCCGACCCCCCAGCTCACTACAACCTCCCTTCAGGTAGTTATAGAGAGCAATAAGGTCTCCTCTGAGCCTCCTCTTCTCCAGACTGAACAATCCCACTTCCCTCAGCTGCTCCTCATAAGGCGTGTGCTCCAGACCCCTCACCAGCTTTGTCACCCTCCTCTGAACACGCTCCAGGGCCTCAATGTCTTTCTTGCAGTGAGGGGCCCAAAACTGGACACAGTACTTGAGGTGGGGCCTCACCAGGGCTGAGTCCAGAGGGAGAATGACTTCCCTACTCCTACTGGCAACACTATTTCTGATACAAGCCAGGATGCCCTTGGCCTTCTTGGCCACCTGGGCACACTGCTGGCTCATGCTCAGCCGAGTGTCAACTGTCAAACTGTTTAAAAAGCTTCTGGAATGTGTGCAAGCCAATGAGCATTTCCACATGCTTTCCTTGTGTTGGGAACCAAAAGCATCCATTCCTGGATGATTGTGGATGAACTAGGTTGTGTGAAGTGCGCAGAAACTGATATTCTCATTGCTTCAAAGACCAAAAATAAATATTACTCCAGTTTATTAAAGCTGATTGGATATTGTCATCTTTTCTATTCCTTTACCATGGATATTTTTGAAGTTAATGCGAATATCAGACAAGGTGAAAAAGTCTCAAGATTTTTAACCAACCTTTATTAATTTGATAGTTACTTTTTAATCTTTTGAAACCAATCACTAGCCAAATCTCATGACTTTTTATGTCCCACAGTGTTAAAGATTTTGCTTGAAGGCTAAACTTAAAAATTATAGCAGTTATCAATAATGTACAGAGCGTAATCTCTAATTCAGAAAACAGAGCTGGAAGATACATTGAAAAACCAAGTAGTCCATCCTCAAGGACCCAAATGCAGTTCCTCAAGGAAAGATCAATTCTACCCACAACATTCCTGATAGATGTTAATAATTTCTTGAAGACCTCCAGTACTGAAGAGCCTACAGCTTTCCTTCACTAATGGTCCCAGAACCTCATAGTCATTAACTCAGTTTTCTTTTTCCTTTTTTTTTCCTTCCATAAATGGGGTCTCTGTGGACAGAATTTAAATTGTATCCTCTTCTTTTCTCTCTGTGATGAACAGATCATTCCCTTCCTTTTTTAATTTAAAATTAGAGCTAACCATTTACTCGTTTCGAGTGTTTGCTTTTCTAAGTGCATATATTTTCACACAAACTGAAGACAAAAGGGTTGCAAACAAGAATCAGTTCAGAAATTACTAAGCCAAATTAATATTCAGAGCTTTCTCCTGTCTCAACCAGAGTTATCTACAAAAAAGATTTTGTTTATAAATGATGCAGTACAAAACCCAGCATATTTTCCTATTTCTTCTCCTTTTTCAATTTTTTTTTGTGTACTAAACAAAAACTCCCAAATAAATAATAAACAAAAATGGCTTATTTATAATCATAAATGTTTGGCTACCAGATGGTCCAGAGTATATCTTCTTATAATAGGATCTCTGGTACAGTTTTAACTCTGCGGGAAGAAACAGCAGAATATTAATAAAATGTCAATTAGTTTAATTTAGTCTCATATCTATTGAATATATATATTGGCACCTAGATGGTTTTAATTTCATTTTGGGATTCCAGCTGCTTTTGAGGGTGGAAAACTTAAAAACAAGTAAATTAAAAAAAATACAAAGAAATAAGTATGTCAAAGGATGGAAAGAAACAATTTTAAATGAAGCTGACAAGACACTTCACTGGGAATGAAATAACTTTTTGTGCATCTGTATTGTTTATATCCGTGATTGTTTTCTCTCTAATTTTGACATTAATCTGAAAGTCTTACCTCAATTATCCTGAAGTGTAAGCATTGCTAAAGTCCCTCTCCGATCTGTTTTCAGACTAAAGCTGTTGGTGAATGGGCAGATTTTTGCATAGTTTATTCAAGTTTATTCTCAGATCACATCCTGGGCTGAAAATTACAGTTCTATGCATTTTACTGAATTGCACTCATGTTAATGGTATCTCAAATAATTAAGCAGTCAATGTGAGGGAATCACAAGATTGTACTTAGTTTCAACACAAGATGTTTGAAGGATCAAGCTGAGAATACATGATGGATGATATATTAAACTGAAATTTAACTTAAGGCATTGCTCTGGATCTGGCTGGGATAGAAATAACTTTCATAACAGCAGTCTATATAGCGCTACACTTTGGATTTTTAGCTGAACTACTGTTGACACCACTCTGACGTTGTAGCTGTTCCTAAACAACACTTGCAGTGCTAAGTTCTGCTCTGTTTCTCACTCTGCCCTGCTGCCCACAGTGAGTAGATTGGGGGTGGGCAAGGAGCTGGGAAGGGATGCAGGTGGAACAGGCAACCAAATTGACCAAAAGGATATTCTATACCATACAATATCATGTTTAGCAATAAAAGCTGAGAGAGACTGTCTTCCAAGATAGCTCTTGCTTAGAGACTTGTAGAGCATTGGATTAATTGTTGCAGGTGGTGATTTCCTCTGCGTCATGAGAGTGAGCAAGAAGCTCGTGGGTTCTTAGTGTATGGTCATGATCAACCCACCACAGACGTTCTGCAATTGCAGCAAGGGTGGCCCAGCTGCTAATGATGTCAGTTCTTGATGACTAACTAAAGAAAAGTTCCTGAGCTCCTGCTATTGTAAAGGTAGTATAAGTACCTGAATCCATCAGGCAATGTCTATCTAAAGCATTAGCACTGTTGTAGATGTATCTAGGCTTAAGACCCCTTTGTTTCCCCACACTCGCTATACATGTACGTAGGCTCTTTGTATGCCTACTCTGATCATGGTAAATATATTGGCCTATTTTTAGAGTTTGAGATAAACTGGGATTTGTTCCACCAGAGTTTCAAAACTTAGACAAAAGTGCTTCACTCGAAGAGATGAAAAAAAAATAAAATATCAACAGTAACTGAGTTCTGAATTCAGAATAAGTACAGATCTATGCTTGAATTACGGGGTAGTCCTAACTTTTAGTTTAAGACTAGATATGTAGACACAGGCATTGAAAGCAACTGAATCAAAGACAAACACTTAAGACAGTATTTCAGGTTGTTATGACTTTCTAACTATGCAGCAGATTGAAGTTCAAGTTCTGTACTTCTCCAAAAGTTCGGAAGGGAATATTCATTGCTGCATTTAATGTAGAAAAGGAAAACAAAAAGAAACATGTAAACAACAACAAAAAACCCCAAACCTAAAACCAAATAATGAATGAAAGAAATAAAGCTAAGTAAAACAAACCAAACAACAAACAACAACAACGAATACCCACATGTTTGCTCTGATTTTTTCTGAGATAGAGAGAAAACGGAATAACGTTTCAACACACGTTTGAAATGTGCCAGAAGAATCTAACCTCCTGCCTATGCCATCCTGGATATTATTTACACGGATAACTCTTTCTTACTAAGCTCCATATTCATCTTTTTTTTTTTTTCCCCATTTTTGTGAATAAGTACATAATTTCACACTCTATGTTTATAGTCATTTTCTTCAAGGAAGGATGAAGTACTAGGGTAAATAGCCATACTACCTGAGGCAAAAGCATGCACAGTACAAAAGGAGATGCTAACAAAAGGGATCTTGGTTCCCTCCTTACCTCGAACTATTATCCACAGGAGAAAAACATTCTTGCCATTCTGGCGTACTGTACTTTTTGAACATTAGGATGCTGAATTTATTTCTCTGATTTTTTCCTTTTCTTTTCTTTTCTTTTCTTTTCTTTTCTTTTCTTTTTTTTCTTTTCTTTTCTTTTCTTTTCTTTTCTTTCTTTTCTCTCTTCTCTTCTCTTCTCTTCTCTTCTCTTCTCTTCTCTTCTCTTCTCTTCTCTTCTCTTCTCTTCTCTTCTCTTCTCTTCTCTT
>NC_034438.1:6061884-6066841 GCF_002078875.1 Numida meleagris | reverse complement strand
CCTTTCCTTTCCTTTCCTTTCCTTTCCTTTCCTTTCCTTTCCTTTCCTTTCCTTTCCTTTCCTTTCCTTTCCTTTCCTTTTCTTTTCTTTTCTTTTCTTTTCTTTTCTTTTCTTTTCCTTGTAACTCATATCTACAGTGGCTGCTCTGAAAGTAATGCCTTCTCTTTTATTATGTTGGCTCATGGCATCAGAGGTAGGTGTCAGTGGCATAGCAGTAGAAGTTGAACCTTCCCGCAAATATTCAGTTACATTTTGTTGTCATGTGACAGATGGCAGCAGGAGGCGGTCTCACAAAATGGTCTGACAAAAAATATGAAGCAAAGGTGTGTAACTGAATTATTCCGTGACCCACTGTGATTCATCAACATTTGCTGAACATTTATGGATACCAAGCAGTGGATGCTAGCACAATGAGGAGCTCCAGCAGTGGCAACAGTGATGTGAAAGACAAGTCACGTTTTGGATGGCTGTTCACAACTGTCACACCATGAAATGGAGAGCATCTTGATCAGCTCATCCATGCAAATTGATGGATTATGAACAGAGAACTGTGTACAGAGCTGAAGATTGGCTTCAATGCATGGGAAATGATAGTGGCAGCACAGAACTATCATAAAGTTTGTGTCAGGTGGGTCCATGAATGCTCACACAGGAACAGAAAGAACACAGTATGAAGTTTGTCAGGACTTACTGAAACAATACGTGGCTGCAGGTGAGTTTCTGGAATTTTGTTATTACCAGTGATGAGAGGTGGTGTCATCACTGCAAGCCGGAGTCAAAATAGCAGTCAGTAGAGTAGTGACGTAAATTCCCCACTGAAGAGAAAGTCCTCAGTCAGTAAAGTAATATGCACTGTCTTCTGGGATAGGAAAGGGGTGATCCTTCTGGATTTCATGGAATCTGGACAAACCATCAACTCTGACCTCTACATTTTAATTCTGCCTAGGCTGCAGACTTGAAATTCCAGAGTCAAGTCAGAGAAGAAGACAACCTTTCTCCTGCAACTTGATAACGTCAGGCTCCATACCACGCTGAATACCATGGAGCACATTTCCAACCTTGTCTGAACTGTCCAAATACACTCACTGTGTAATCTGGCTTTGCTGACTTCTGATTTCCATCTGTTCAGGCTGATGAAAGATGGACTGCATGAGCAACGTTTTTCTAATGACGCTGTCATTAGTAGCTGTGAAACAGTGAGCGGGTCATCTCCACTGGTGCAGATTTTTAAGTGCATAGCATGAAGGCTCTTGTTCATCACTGGTGAGAATGTATAGCTAATGGTGGTGACTAAGCTGAAAAACGGTGTTTTGTGGCTGAGAATTTGCCCTATCAAATAATATTATTATGCTTTTTATATCTGTTGTCGTTTTCATAATAAATAAATAAATAAGAGGCATTACTCTGCGAGAGACCCACATATTTTCTATCAGATAAAATCCTAAGCACCTCTGCTTTATCGAGGTCTATACTGGTATTTTATTTGGGTTCAAAGATGTTGCACTGCTGCACTGTATTGGAATTGCTGATGACACATAAATCCTGTGTTGCCACCAGACAGTTTTATTCGTTTGTATGATCCAGATACCACATGTAACCCAGAACCATCTGCAACCACACCAGCTGCGCAAAGACAGACTAAAATTATCTTTGACATGTGGATCTCTGAGGTTTGTTTCAATTATTATTTGTATAATGTTCCAACAGTGAACAGATCCTCCTTGCACTTTGGGCTGTATAAACATGCCACAAGGGATGGTAGTTACTCTGAAGACCCTACAGTATAAATAGACAACAGTGTGGGGAGGGAAAGTTGGCTCAGAGACTCACCTAAATTCACACTGCAGGGAAGAGCTGGGAATAGTATCTAGGTCTCCAGATCCCCTTAAGTCTGTTGCTTTATTCACCAGGCCAGGTTGTCTCTCTCCGTTTAATTCCCTTTTCCTTTTCTTTATTCTACCCAACAGAGCTCATGAGCACAGGTTCCTGTATGCAGATAGACACTCAGCTAAAAGGAAAAAAAACAAAATAAAGCAATCAATCAAATAAATAAAACTGTCTGGAATCACGCACAGAGGAGAAAACCCTCTTCTAAATATTTGTTACAGTGCTCTGTGTATAGAGTAGTATGACTACCTTTGGTTTATTTGCATAGGAAATGTGAATGTATGTTTGATTGTAATCTTAGGACGGGCAAGTTTAAGAGGACATGCAGCTTAGTCTATACTGTATGTGTGTGAATGTTTGCTAGAAATACGTCATCTGTGATGCAAGGATGAAGAGTAGCACTGAGGTGAGAGAAGGAGCAAAATAAAGATTTTTATATGTTTCTTATTCTTTCAAATCTAGTGCATGCCCAACATCAATTTAAACAATTACTCCTAAGTTAAATGATGATTAGCATGATATCTCTAGACATTTCCTGGTTCTGCTTTTAAGCTCTGCTGGAATATTTTTACCTTTTTTTTTTCTCTTTCAAAACAAGATGAAGATTCGAAGAACCTTAAGTAAAATTTCTATGTCACATGATACATTCATGACTACTGGACATTCCTCATAACTCCTATGCCTTTCTGCTTATTTAGTGATTTACATAAGCATAAATAAAAATCACATTAATGCACAGGTTTTTTTTATGAGCTGGGGTCCTTGTTCAGTAGTGAGCACAGAGGGCTGCCAAAAAAAACCTCTTGGATTCTCTTATAATGGGAAAAGACTTCATTGGCGATCTTTGGCGAGGACATTTAAGGTTGTATTTTTAATGTGTACAGAGTGCAAACCAAGTTCCTTTGTGAGATTTACATTGAGTCTTTTTGAATTCTGTATAAGTAGGAGCTTGAATGTGAGTAGAGCCACTTCAGAGCTTTGTCCCTACTAATCTATCAGGTGCCAAGTTTACCTGTAAGGAGATCTGCGCTGTGATCATTGTTAATGTTGAGCTTCCTTTTCCCTTTGAAACTTGGTCAACAATTTTCAAGAGACGGTCTATAAAACCCTTTGAATGGTCTATCTCTAAAATTTGTTTGAATGTTGTATCTCAGAGAGGACTGTTGTTAGGAATAGGGAGTGAAAACTTTCGATGGTTTGGGGGATACCTATGTGAGAAAAATACTACCTATCACTCTAGTGGAAAAAGCTTCCTGTTAATCAGAAAGTTGATTTCACAGCTTGTTCATTTAATATGTGAGTTCAGTCCTGTCTCTTCCCACAGATTAGTTGTTACCTGGGACAAGACAGCTTCTCAGTCATATGTATCTCTGCTTCTCTTGTTGCAAAGTAGTGAATAACAATACCCTTTGCCTTATTTGCTTGAACAGCAAGCTCTGCAGCCAGGAAAGGATTCTTTATTATGCATATGAACAACATCTGGCCTAGTGTGCCAGGTGCACAAATCATTTATTTATGTAATTAGCTAAAAAGTGAGCTAAACTGTGATAACAAATCCATGTAGAGAGTCTTAGTCTGTAAACTAAGTAGAGTTAATTCTCTTTTTTTTTAAAGCTTAGTTTGTAATACCTCATATTTGCTATGGGCAAAAATCACAGCAATCGTCCCAGATGAGCTGACATAGGATCATATGTTATGCACAGTCACTTAGTCACTTCTTCATGTCTTTGAGACTTTACAGACTTGCCTTAGTTAAGTGCTCTTAGTAAAGTAAGTTATATTTTCAGCATCAGTTGTACTAGACTTCCTCTCCAATACTTAAGCAATGCCTATTGTTGTCCCAGGCATACTTAAGAAATGAGGAAATTGCAGGAAATCTACAGAGAAGCTTTTGATCTCTGTCAATTAAATGTCACTGAAATAAGCAGAAATTTGGGAAAGTAGAGGCCAGCAATCAGTGCAGTGACTAGATGTTCTGCACTGGTAAATGGATGTGTGTTTATTTTATGTTTTGATTCAGAGCAAACTCAAGCAGGTTATCTCAAACTATTGAAAAGCATTCAAAGAAGGGCTACAGAAGGATCTGGAGGGTAACATATACGAGGAATGGCTGAGGGCCCTGGGTGTTCTGGGCCCAGAGCTGAGGGGAGGCCTCATGGCGGCTGCAGCTCTTCACAGGGGACGAGGGCCGCGCTGAGCTCTGCTCTCTGTGACAGCGACAGGGCCCGAGGGAACGGCATGGAGCTGTGATGGGAGAGCCGGGGGTTAGGGAAAGGGTCTGCCCAGAGGGCGGTGGGCATGGAACAGGCTGCCCAGGGCAGCGGGCACGGCCCCAAGCTGCTGGAGTTCAAAGTGTTTGGACAATGCTTTCAGACATAGATTTGATTTTTGGGTAGTATAATGTGGAGCCAGGAGCTGAACTTGGTGCTGTTTGTGGGTGCCTTCTGATTTGGGAATTTATACGATTCTATGATTTTAAGATTCAAACTACCTGTACTTTGCATTAATTTTTTTCTCAGATTAGAACAGAACAGAAGCAACAAGCTTCTACATCTTGCTAATGTGCTTGGCTGAGATCTAGAAATGGAAAACATAATTTTCTGTGTACTGTAGTACTTGCTGCATTTCTGCTGAGATGTTTGTATTGTAGATATAGCATGTAGCAGAATACATTAGTCTAAGGGGTACTTAAGACTAAGACAAACACAAAGCATGCAAAACTGTTAGAGCATTTCCATATAATTACTAGAATAAATAACCATATCATCTCAGATAGCTCTTCATCAAATTCTGTTATTCAGTAGGTAATATAAATCTAGAAAAATACAATAAAATTTTGCTACATTCAAAACCACCACAAAAACTAAGTAGAAATAGTAAATACTTTTATTCTAGAAATGCAGTAATAGGTCCTTGCTGTGTACATGTTTTCTTCCCGTTTGTTTTCCTTGACTCAGATGTAATGAAATTACATAATAATTTTTCACTTGCACTTCCTTCTGCCCATGTGGGTATGTTTTCTCCTCTCCTCTCCTCTCCTCTCCTCTCCTCTCCTCTCCTCTCCTCTCCT
>NC_034438.1:6060163-6061543 GCF_002078875.1 Numida meleagris | reverse complement strand
CCCCTTTTTCCCCTCCCCTCCCCTGTCCTTTGATTTAATGTCAAACAACATTAAGTGGGACTGGTTTTGCTTTGTATCTTTACTGACAAACCTGTGTAGGCTGCTCCAAAAGAAATGACTTCAACTTATTTCCATGGAAATGACAACAGATAGACAATAGCACTGATAGAGGAAATTCTCAGCTACAAAACATTGTTTTCCAACATAGTCACCACCACTAGCTATGCCTTTTCACTAGCAATTAACAAAGGCCTTCATGCTGCACTCACAAAAATTTGCACCAGTGGAGGTGACTCACTGTCACTGTTGTCATTGCTGAAATGCTGCACTTACAGCATCACAGTGCTCACATCCACTGCCTGGTCTTCATAAATGTTCAGCAAGCATTGATGAATGTCAATGGGTGCAATTTTTTCCACATAGAGGAATTCAGTGACACACTTTTTCTTCAGATGCACTTCCATGTCAGATGCCATTTTGTCAGACTGCCTCCCCGTTGCCATCCGTCGCATGGTAACAACAGTTAAGGAAAGACTGGCAGGAAGGCTCAACCTCTACTGCCATCTCATCAACATCTGCCTCTGATGTCATGGGCCAACCTAAGAAAATAAGAGGCATTACTTTTTGAGCAGTGAATTAATAACAACATGAATACTGTATTAAATGTGTACTATGGGAAAAATTTTTAATCATAATGAAATTAATGATGTCACATATCACATAGACAATCATAGAGTATGGAAAGTAGAACTACTATTAGCTTGGGTTATAATTACCTTATTATGGCCATTTAAATAGGCTGTAATTCTGTGAATTTAAAGGTCATTTTTATTTATTCAGTTTAGTTTGTTACGTGTTTAGAAAACTAATTAAACAAACAACATGGTTAGATCAATTCTTAATGGCAAATATGTGTAAAGGGGCTACTCATTCTGAAACCCAACAGAATAATGATCGTTATAATTTTTAACATTCAACATTGCTTCCTCTCAAAAATGATTATTTTTCTCTTTCATTAAAATGGTTTCATGCAATTTTGCTCTTAATATTTTGAAAGGGATGTACTATGAATATTTCCCCCCAGGCCTGGAAGACTAAATGATCTCTAGTTAGTTTGAGCTTTCAGAAAAATGACAAAAATAAATAATCAAGAAGAAATATGATAATCTTTGATATAACCTTTAATCCTTATGACTGGCCTACAGTTTGTTTGTAAAATAATGACTGTCAATTGCTAAATGTTTCTCTGAAGCCTTACTCTGCGATCACAAGTCATCTACAATCCTTATTCAATGAAGTACCTAAGCTTATAGTTATGCAGGGAAGGGAAATGAAAAGGGGAAGGGGAAGGGGAAGGGGAAGGGGAAGGGGAAGGGGAAG